>NC_081262.1:14995929-15300156 GCF_030490865.1 Poecile atricapillus
ATTTCCTCCCCTCAGAAATTACACTGAAGAAGACAAGCATTTAAGCTGGGAAAAATGGAAATGAAACCTTTCCTCTGGAGTTAACCCTGTTCTCCAAACCCTTTGCCAATCTGTATTTGTAACTCGTTTCCTAAATAATTTTGAAGGTTGAGGAAGGGCATTGATGGGATTTTCAGGCTCTTCATTTTGCTGTTTTATTCCCATGAATTGCTGTTTTCTCTGCTGTAGAATAGCAAAAGAGAGCTAATAAGTGTTCTGCTTGTTGGATTTTCTGTGTAGTGCCAAGTGTCTTGTCTCCACTCAGTCCTCTCCTCCAAGTGGCCACGATGCACAGTTGCCCCTTTTCCTGTTTGGTTTTGGGAACAGTGTTTGGATTGCACTTGAATATTGTATCATAGGCAGGGTAATGGTACCCTCTGGTCAGTTGTTCTCTGAGAATAATTAATGAAGAGAGAAAAAAAAAAAATCAGAGAAATATTGAGGTTTGAAAATCTGTCTGGCAGTGTGGATTTAGTATAAGAAAAATGGTTTTTTTTCTGCATTGTATTCCTGATTTTTATGTAAAGGTTTGTGCTCGGGGGTTTTTTTCTGATTTCTGAGCTGTTTGTGGAAAGTGAGACTTCCTAAAACAGTGGGCTTGGATTTAGACACATACTGAGCTTTCCCAGGAAAACCAGGATATGAATTTAGTGTCAGGCAATGGGAATCCTTTTTCTTTGCCATAAATAGGAGCTGACTTCTTGTTGGGATTGGGGTTGTGTGTGCAGGTGGGTGTTGGTGTTTGTCTGGGGGAGCTTCTTCATCAATCAGCACCTTCTCTGAGCCTGATCCTTTGCAGATTGGCAAGAATTCCCTGATTTATCCCGGAATAAAGGTCCCTCCTGCCTCTGTCATTGCAGCCTGCTAGCAAGGAGAGCAGATCTCTGGGGGTGTGTGTATTCCCACCTGAGAGGGGAGGCTGCAAGGCAGGGATATTTTTATGTAGATTGATGTCTGCAGATTCAGATCAGAGACTGACTGAATTAATAGCTGTTTTCCAAACCTCCCTTTCCGTGCATGTGACTTACTGTAAATGTCTAATCTAAGGATATTTGTTGTCTGTAATACTGTTAATTAAAATTTTATGCAAATAACCAATGAACTCCTGATGCTTAATGTTAATTTTCACACTTGATATTAAAGGCTTTTCCTATATTTCCTGTGTATGCTTAGCTGGGCTATGCAGATATTTACCTTCAGGCTGATATGAAGGGCATTTTATCAGTGCAGACAAATCCTGGTTGGAGTTTTACATTCCAGAGGTGTGAATGGATTCTGCTGAAAGCCTGTCTATAGGTGGATTTGTGGGGCTGTTTTCTTTGAACTGAGTTTATGAAGGACTTTGTGGCTTGGCCTTGGTTCTGTGTTAGTCTCAGCAAGTTAAAGATGTTTCCTCATGCAGATTTCATTCACTGAGCTTAATATCTTGTGAGAGAGATGGAGTTCAGGCAAGAATTCCTTCTGTCTGCACATTTTGTGGAGGAAAGCACCAGGAGAATTCATTATTTGGGTAATGAAAGTGTTGGGATAGGGAAAAGGGCACGGTGTGTTTCCCTCCAGGTAACACAGGTAAGCTTCACCTGCTCATCTGCACATCTGTTTGCTTTGCCATTTGGAGATGTCAGGATACTTCAAAATCAGAGAAAATGGCTTGTAGGGATCAAGAGTGAAAATGAGGAAGGCTCCTCAAGACTAAACTGTTGAACTTTCACAGAAATCTGCTCGAGCCTTTTTCCTGTTAACCAGAAACAGCTTTAATCAACTGGTCTCGCTTTTTGCTTTCTTTGCAACTCTGCTGTTAAAAATGCAAACTCACATTTTTGCTGAAGTTGCAAGTGCATTGTGCTTCCTTGTGGTTTGTTGTGAGAAGTTAATTCACTGAGGTCTCTGGGGAAAAAAAAAAAAATCTAAAGTTTCTGTGTAAGAGTTTGATCATGTGTTAGAAACGGTTCCTCACTTTTATGCACTTGGGGTGTTTGGCTTTTTGATCTGTTTAATGATACAAGAGGTTCTTGAAGTGCTGCAAGTCTTGAGATAATCCAGGAAAAGGCTTCCATTGAGGGAGCAGTGTTTAAAACAGTGTTAAAAACAGGGCACTTGGGTGAGGGTCAGTCCCACTGCCAGGACAGGAGCTTGAATATTGGTACAGCTGCATTGGTGAGGGGAACACCAGCTCCATCAGCTTTCCATCCTGTCATCCTTTGGGTGTTCATTATGAGGTTTAGAATAAGTTGTTTTTTATGGTTATGAGTAGAGTAAGATGAAAACATGTCCATCAAGAAAAGGAAAAAACAAACCTTAATGTTTCTCTCATTCAAGGCCTTGGTTTTCAGGAAGATACAAAAGTGAAGAATCACTCAGCGTTGATGGATTGATGGGTTTGGAGTCTGGTACAGAACAACAAGTGAAATATTTCATTTCCTGGAAGTGTGTAAATTGCTGGTTTCTTTTAATCCAGTGTGTTCTCCCCTGTGTTTCCCTTGGGGTTGTTTTTCCAAAGCGCTACTCCAGACTTGGAAAAGCTTCCTCTTTGGAGTTCTTCCTTTGGTTTCTTCTCCAAAACCAAGTGCCTGATTTCCCATTGGGATGTAACTGGGAGGGAATGAAGGCTCTTTGCTCTGTTTTTTCAGAGCTTGACAGCTTTGTGTTGCATTTAATCAGTTCCAAAAGTGGGCCAGAGTTGGGTTGTTCTTGTCTTGCAGTCTGCTGTGCACCAAAGCTTAGGAGACTTTGAGTATTTTTCCTGTGCTGTTGTGTAAAAATGTCTGGATTTGGTGCAAGAGAGAGAAAAGGGAAACAAAATTATGTTGTGAGGGTGGTTAATTCTTCAGGGATTATTAAAATGATTTTTCCAAAAGCTTGTGAAGTTGAAAAGTAATAAAACTTGTTTTTGACTGGGGAGATACAGGTGAGGCACTTGCTCCTGTAGTGTACTTGTAAAAAGATTTTGGGAAGGCCTCTCATCCCTGGCCTTGAAAGAAATAAAACTGACATAAGGCAGGAATGTTTTTCATAGATTTGCAGTGGGTTAAAAGTCAGGAAATGGGGTTAGGAGTAAATGTTGGTTCTCACAGGGTTCCCAGCCAAATGTCCTGCCACAGATCAGGGCCCTTTTGCAGATTGGCCTAAAATAATACGGTGGCCAAATTGAAGGAAATTAGTCAAATTTGAAATTAATCTTGAATTGAAAGGAATGATGAAAGATTGAGACCTGCTGAGGGATAAAGTGACAGGTGAAATGCACAGGGAAAAGAAATGTGCAGTAGAAGTACAACTCCCAAGAGGCACATAGAGTTTTAGGAAGCCTTTGATAAATGGGGAGTGCTAAGCAGTAAATGACTGTGTTGTGATACAAACTTTTGTTGCTGCCAAATCTGAAATGCAGAGTGCTGAGAACTGTGTGTATCCCAAGAAATGGGAGTTTAATCCGTGCATGGAAACCTCACAGGGATGATGGAGATACAGAGAAGCTTCTAAATAGCCTGAATTTCAGAAACCTCAGCTCAGAAAGAACTGGCCAATTCCTATAAAACCATGAGGGACATAAAGAAGCCCAAGGTGATGTTTTCTTTCTTAGAAGCATGAAGGAGCTGTCAGCTGAGCGTGGTCACCGTGGTTTTACCTGCTGGGGGTGACACAGGGAGCTCAGGTGGCTTCCAGAGGGGTTGGGAGAAGCCCAGTGTGCCCCTGCTGGCATCCAGGGTGTCCCAGTTGCTGATAATACAAGGAAATAGAAATATTCTTTCTCATCCTCTTTGCACAAGGATTTGTGCCTGAGGATGTCAGGCTTGGTGAGCTTTTTATCCAGCTGGTTTAGAAGGTTTGTAGTTCTGGGTTTGATTTTTCATGTTTTTCACTGCTTTTCTGGTTGAAAAAGCTCAGTTTTTATGGGGGGATTGGATTCTTCTGCTTTGGGATCTGTATAATCATCAGGATTGTGTCCGTGATCCCCCTGGCACTGGGATCCTGTGCTGCCTCCCGGTTCAGTGTGACTTTCCAGATCCCCTGGATAACTGCTTTCAGCTTTGCCTTAACCCATTCTTGGCAAAAATAAATTATTTAGGTTAAATAAGATGCACACTGTCCTTTTTCTGTTTAATTTTTATTGTTTCCTCACCTTTTACCAGTCATGTCTTAGAGAGGGATCACAGGGGCAGGTAAAATTCTAGAGGGCAGGACCAGTCATGGAATGTTTGTGTAGGATCAACATTTCCAAATTCTGTGTTTGATCCACAGAGAACTTAAATATTCCAGGAGATGCCCCTTTTTATTCCTGTTGCTGTTAGCCAGCTCCTCTCCTACAGCTGGTTCTAAATATTGGGGACAACACCAGGGGGATGCAGTTTGTCTGAAGTTTAGTGTTGGTCTCATTCAAAATTAATCTTCCATCACATCATAAAAGGTTTTTACTCTGCCAAAAATCAACTTTAGTGGAAGAAGATCAAATAAAATAACTCATTAGGTGTTTTCTGTGGTAGTTAAACCTGCCCAGAAAGGTTTCCAAGGAAGGGAATTTGTCTTTATGCTAAAAAAAGCTATTACAGACCTGTGCTGACACTGAATTCTGCTTCCATTCCAAATGGCACTGCAGTAATTTGAAGAATGAGAACAATGTCAGGCTTGAAATCTGTGCTTTCCTTGTCTGCAGTGTCTCTGTAAGGGATGGGGCTGGTTCTGGGGAGTTTGGAGGAAGATTATTAAAGCACATCTGGAATGGGCATCTCTGTGAACGTGGCCAGCTCAGTTCCAGAGTCCCTGCTCAGTGTTTGTGGCTCTCAGGGCTGCTCTGTGTTAATGGAATGACCAATCTGCCAGTTTGCTCAAGTAATTTATTCCAAAGCTTAATAGGCCTCTGTTTACTTGAAACAGTGACCTTAACTAAAGAACTGACACAGCTTTCCAGCTCCACAGCTTGTCCTTGCCTTTTCTTGCCAATCATTTTGGCTTTACAATTCCATTCTCCTAGAATTAAAAATTCTTCTGTGCTTGGGTGAAAGACAGAGCAGAAAGTGTGGATGTGCCGAGTGTTGTCAAATGAACAAAGTAAATGCATTTTGGGGGGAAAAAAATTCCTTCTAATCTGCTTATCATGAAAGGTCACCTTGAGTTGGAGTGTTTTGGGCCACAGGATCTCTGCCCTGAGGCTGAGAGGGCTTAAAACTTACCCAGGGTTTCCAAAAAGGCTTGGTTGATTTTTAGGAAGTTTTTAGGAAGTTTGCTCTTTCTCTCTGGATGCAAATTCCTACTGTTAGAGAGCTGCTGAACACGGAATTTCTCATGTGGTTTCATCTGAGCTCTGTAATTTCTGTAATGAAAAGTTCTGGGTAGGTTTTGCTTTGTGTAAACTAAGGCTCCAGGTTGGACTTTGTTTCTGGTTTGCTTTTAAAATTTTGCCTTTGTATCAGCGTGATTGTCTTCTTGGTTTTGTTTTGCTCAGCACTTCAGGTTTTTAATCTTAAATGTTTCATGTGACACATGAGAAGAACAAATTGTTTTCAAAATCAGAAGAAATTCAAGGAGGAAAAAAATGCATCTAGGAAAATTTCTCCCAAGTGTGCAGAGCAATCAGACCCCACTAACCTGCTTTGTTTTCTTTCCTCACTCAGGTCATGATTTTCATTTTCTCGTGTCATTCTCTTGAGGAGAGGAAATGATTGTAGTGGAACGTGTCACAAATTTGCCACTGCTACGGAGCCTTTGCAGTTCAGAAACGTTCCTGGAAGAGCAGATTTAGTCCTTTGCTGTTTGTGTTCTGGAATCTGGCTTGGTGAAAAGGGAAATAAAAATGACGACTTCGTCTATCAGACGGCAGATGAAGAACATTGTGAACAATTACTCAGAGGCCGAAATAAAAGTTCGGGAAGCGACCTCAAATGACCCCTGGGGTCCTTCCAGTTCGTTGATGACTGAAATAGCAGATCTGACCTACAATGTTGTGGCCTTTTCTGAAATTATGAGCATGATCTGGAAACGACTGAACGACCACGGCAAGAACTGGCGACACGTCTACAAGGCCCTCACTCTCTTAGATTACCTGATTAAAACTGGGTCTGAGAGGGTGGCCCAGCAGTGTAAAGAGAATATTTTTGCTATCCAGACATTGAAAGATTTTCAGTACATCGATCGAGATGGGAAAGACCAGGGCATCAACGTGAGGGAGAAATCCAAGCAGCTGGTGTCCCTTCTGAAGGACGACGAGCGCCTCAAGACAGAGAGGGCCCAAGCCCTGAAGACCAAAGAACGAATGGCTCAGGTGGCCACTGGGGTGGGCAGCAACCAGATCACCTTTGGCCGAGGCTCCAGCCAGCCCAACCTGTCCACCAGCTACTCAGAGCAGGAGTATGGAAAGTCTGGAGGATCCCCAGCATCCTACCACGGCTGTGAGTACAGGCAGACACATCCCAAAGTGCCGCTCCTTCGCTTTGGGGAGTTGCTGTTGGAGGGTGGAAATGCTGCCTGCAAGGGGGTCTGGGAGCTCTGTGGATCTGCTCCCTGCTCTTGATGGCCTGGGTAAATATTTGCTTTGGAGAGGACGGGTGTAGTGATGGAAATTGATTTCAGAAGCCTTTGTTTACTGCCAGTTCCAAAGGTAGCGCTGCCAGGCTGCTCTTGGGAGCTCCCAGTGTTTGGTGTGATGGGGAGGGTGTGAAGGGGATTTTCTGTTTGTTTCTGGTTTTAAAATGAGCTCTTGAAGATGTGTTTTGATCATGGGATGGTTTGGGTTGGGAGGGAATTTAAAGCTGATCTCATTCCACCCCCCTACCATGCTCAGGGACACCTTCCACTATCCCAGATTGCTCCAAATCCTATCCAACCTCGTTTTTGATTAAGAATAAATAAGAAATAGAGAATATTTCCTAAATCATTTTGCTACTTTATGCTGCTCCTGTTGTACTTTGGCAACAATGCTGCTGTTTAATTTCCTTTATTGCTTACTGAGCAGTTCTTGGGGGTGGAGAGCTTTGAATCTGTATTTAAGTATTTATATTCTCAGCATTTGGTGTGTGAGTGTCTGTACTAAATACTAAATACTATAGTTCATTCTTAAAAAATGAATAGAGTGATGTGGGAAGAGCAAATTCTTTCCACCACTGCTTGGTGGGATTCCCTGTCATGTCAGGAAGAGGCCTGATTTGGCACTAAATCCTCCTTAATGTAAGCAATGATCTGATGAAAGCTGCTTTGGCTGGAATGTCAGTGGTTGTGGTCTAATTCTGAAGGAAAATCTTTTCTTTAAATGAATGTTTAGGGTGTGTGGAGGGCTGTGACTGAGCCAGGCTGCAGAAACCACTGAGCACCAGCTTTAGGAATCTGAAGTTTGTCATGTCCTGGATCCCAAAGTGCTTCTTAAATCATAAATCCATGAGTGGGGTCAGCCCTGCTGACATTTGAAAGAGGAGATAGCAGGAAAATCAAACCAGGATGGAGAAAATCTCTCTTTCAAGCTCTGGAGACAAGCAGAAAAAAATGATTTCCAAAAGGAAATATTTTTAGGATAGAGGGTACAAAAAATGTGAATGAAGGTTTCCAGCTATGAGAATTTTTGATCTTGGCTGTTAATTAGCAGTAGAATAACAAACACCTTAATTTTTCTGTAACAGTAATTTTTCTATATTTATATAGCTTTTCTATAATAACCATGCTTGAGCACTGTGAATTTTTAAAGAAAAACTCCTATATTGTTACCTCAGTAATAACAACATTTTTCCTTTTCAAATCTATAGATTGTTGTTGACTACAACAACAATTCTTAATTTAAAGTTAGCTTGAAATATTGATTATAACTTGGGCTGGTGGGCTGAAATAAGTGACTGAGGTATGCTGAGCACACCTTGGGTTTCACAGGGTTATTGCTCCACCAGTCCCAACTTTAATTAATGCCTGGAACTATTGTTTGGAATCTTAAATGCTACCAGAGGCTCCAAACTATTCCTCCCAGCAGGGCTGAGCAATGCAGGGCGTTTTCCTCAATTGTTCCTCAGATGCTTTAGGAATTTTGATGGGAGAAGCAGCGACTTTGGCTGTTCCCTCAGTATTCCAAGTGTGGATTTACTGCTCCCACTCCCCTGTCTGTGTCCTGTGGCAGGATTGCTTTGGAGGTAAAGATTCTTTAAGCTTTTTTTATTTCCTCACCCCCTAAGAAGCTTTAGAAATCTCAGGATTTTTTCTCCTCCCCCACCTCGGTTCTTCCTCTGTTCCAACTCTCCTGGACTTTTTTCACTGTGGATCAGCAAAAAAATCCAGGTGGTTGTCACTTTGTGTATTTTGAGGTTTTTTAATGTGTTTCTTGTCTGGTTTAATTGAGTGGAGCAAAGCAAAGCAGCACCTTCCAGAACAGCTGTGCTAAGTCCTTTTGATATTGGGAAACTGGGAAGAGCTTTATCCCAGGAAACGAGGCAGGAGTTTCATTAAAATCCAGACATTTAATCTGTTACATCAATGTAGGGTTATTCCTGTGCCTGCTAAATTTGATGGAAAAGATGCTTTTCATTATTTAAAGTGAAAGAGATTGTATCTATCGTGTGTTCTTTTTTTTTTTTTTTTTTTTAATTATACCCTTCTTTTGTGCTGAAAAAATCTGGATTCAGAAAAGAATCTGTAAAAGGAATGAATTTCTGCTTCACTCCTGGGAAATCCTCCCCTTAGAACATCCCGAAGATGCTGTTGCTGCTCTGTATATTCTGGCAGAATTCTCTTTCATTCCTCTAAGCCTTTGAAGAAGAGATCAGAGACATTTAGATTTACCATCTACAGCATGAGATTTGTCCTCTTCAAAACGTCCAGCCACCCTCTTTGCTGAATGTTTAGCACACCTGCTTACCAGGCAAACAGAAATAAAGTTTGGGAGAGTGGCAGAGCCTTTTTTGCCAGCACCACCACAGGAAATGTTTTGTCCCTCAGTTGTTTGCTATCAGCACATTTTACTCTTGGTCCTTCTACACACCACGGGTGAGGCTTGCAGAATTCATTCCCCTGGCTTGAGGAATTTATTTTGGGTTATAAAATCTCGTTTTTAGTGCCTTCTTGCAGAAGAAAGAACTGAAAGAGTTTGGTAGTCCCTGCAGGATGGCTCACCAGTAACTTCCAGTGGATACTGGGATACTGGATTGGGATCTCTGCCCTCTCCTTTCAGGGACTAAAAGTGCAATTTTGGTTAAATCAGTGAAGCCTTTTTTGGGTCAGTTTGTTGAGAATGTTGAATCAGCTGCAGTGCTCAGCCAGCACTGACTGAACTCTGCTCAAACTCCTCCTCTTCTCCAGCTTCCCAGCCTGGGTAGGTTTGCATGGGAACAATTGGATTTTTGCTCTACAAGGGGTTTTCTTAAAGAATTGCTGTTGTTTGTGTCCCAGATTCATCCTTTGTGACAAAGTAAGAGCAATATTGATACCCTGTGTAGTGTTAGAGAATTCAAGATGGAAAAGGATCTCTTGACTGATGTCAAATCATCCCTCACTGCTGCAGCAAATAAGGAGATTTTTCCCTGTTTCCTTGTGAATATTTTCATTTCATCTCTAAAAATCCTTTAGAAACTGTGCAGAATGAAATGGTGCAACTTGATTGTTTTTAATAAAATCCTTTCCACCAAAGCTTTACCTTAATGGCTTTGTTGGCCCTGAAGATCTCTGTGCTTGGATAATTCCAGGGAGCACATTATAGCATGTGAATTGTACAAGTATTTGTGGTTTTTTTTTTCCTATCCAGTCTCATAACCTGAAAATGGAAGCCAAGAGAGATATTCAAAAGCAAAAATAAAGCTCCTCCCGACCTCCATCTTGTCAGCAATTTCTGACATACTGGGAAAAATTAGTTTTATCTTCCCTCTATAAACAATTAATGCTCAGATTAGGAGCTATTAAATTTTCCATGACAAAATGCATAATTTTTATTTATTTTGGAAGATATGCCAATTCTGTAGAGTTACATCAAATCTGATATCAGGTTTTATTTCACCTTAAGGAAATATTCTTGTGTGGTGCTGAAACTAAACCAGCTGAGGAGAGGAAGGGATATAAAGAACATATTTAAAATCTTTTGGAGCAATAGTCCTTCACTCCTAATCTGCCTTTGGGTCTAAATAATTGGGTTTTTTCCTGACATTTGTCACCCAGTTTTGAAAACTTCAGCTTCTTGTTCCTGGCCTTATTTCATCTCCAGCTGCCAGTGACCACTTAAATAGGATTCTGGATTTATGGCTGCACGGGGAAAAGTAGGATGTTCTTAATTTAGACCTCTTAAGCCTGAGCTGGGATGCTGCTCCCAGCCTGGCAAACGCTGGGGGTGTTTTAAAACCAAGTTTACTGAGGCCACGCTTTTGAAGAGATCCAATCCTGTAATGCCCAAGTCCTGGTGTTATTTTGGGTTGTGCCCACATCCTTCCCTTTTTCCCTGTGCTCCAGGAGGGTTTGGGAAGCTGGGCTGGGATAGGAACCTGCTGGAGAGGAGATGCTGAAAGATGCACTGGGAAGGACTTTTATGGATCTTGGGAAATGCCAAGTTTTTAACCTAAACCTGGAAGAATTCTGGGAGCAATTTGCTGTAGCTGAATTAATCAGTTTAATATTTCCAGTGATTATTCACGTTGACTCGTTATTTAAAACCAGTTTGGTGAAGCCTCAGCAAGTTTGTGTTCACTCATCTGCTTTGGTTCTGTCTCCCCTTTTGCTTGAAAATAATTCAGAGAAATTGCTGTTAGGGGTTTGACACAATAGGGAATTTATGAAATCCAGAATGGTTTGGGTTGGAAGGGACCTTGAGGTTCATCTTGTCCCAGCTCCCTGCTATGGGACACTTCCACTATCCCAGCTTGCTCCAGCCTTGAACATTCCAGGGATGTGGCAGCCCCAGCTTCTCTGGGCACCCTGTTCCATTCAGAACACTCCTGTCCTTAAAGGGTTTGGTTTTTATTTAATAATTATTTCTTTAATAATCTGTTCAGCATCTCTGCAGGTTGGAACACATCCCCACCCTTCCATCTTAGTCAGGGAATGTAGGGAATATCACCCAGCAGTGAATCTGGCTGAGCAGTGTGGAGAATTCCCGTAGTGTGAGGTGTTGAAGGAATGTGGCAGACTCCTGTCAGATGTCATTTGACAGCTTGATTAAATCCTCTCATCGTACATTTATTTTCCTGGTGCTGAGAGTGAAGGTGGGAGGTGTATCCAGACTTTGTAGTGACACTGAATTATCCAACTGTGTCCATTCACACGGGTGTAGGGATCACCTGAGAGGAAAATGCTCCCAACAAAACAAACCTGAAGGAATTGGTTGAGTGTTAAATGAATTTCAGAAGCTCTCAGTCTGCTCAGCGCTGTCAGAATCCTGCAGGAAGGCTGAGCAGCTCCACCTTGTCATATTCATCAGTGTTACCAGCTCACTTCTTGTACCTGAAAGATTCCTTCATTCCCAAGGGAAAGGTGGATTACACAATTCTTCTAGATTAAGCAGTTTGCATTTGCCTTTCCATCATTTGGCTTTTTAAAATTATCCCATCTTTATTTGAATGCTCTTTCACTGGAAGACTGACAGATGGGATCTCTGCCTGCTTCCCGAGTGAATTGCTGTTGGTTTCTGAGTCCTTACCTTGATCCTACTTCAATTTTTCGAGTCCCTTTTGGTTTTGCCCACCTTTGTAGGTTCACTGAGTGAGTGAGGGAGCAGCTTTTCTTCCTGAGCAAATGTGACTGAGAGCTGAATCCTGTTTTTCAGAATTCCACCTGCAAATTAGAAAGAAAAAACACTAAAGAAAAAACCCAGAAATAACAAAAACAGCCCCCAAGCCCGGCATTCTGAATGAAAACACAGTCTGATTTTTATTATTAAAGCAGGCTCTGCTCTCTGTGTCCTGTATTTCACTTTAACTCAGCCAGGATCTATAACCAGCTACAGAGGCCTTTTAATAGAGCCAAAATACAGGAAATTATCAATAGATGTGTCTGGGAGCTGTCCGAGCCTGGGCAGGCACAGATGGTGCAGCAGAATCCTGCTTTAGTGATTAACTCAGCCTCCAGATGATTTCCTTGAGCAGCCAGCCCCGTGCTCCCCGTGGGAACAGATCCCCACAAATTTGCTCCTGGGCAGCCTGGAGGGACTGGGATCTCTCCAAACTACCAGCAAATCAGGAATTAACAGGTCAAAATCGATCTATTGAGTCCCATCTTACATAAACATCTGAATAAATTGTGCTGGGGGATAAGGGATGCTTTGTGTGGCACCATAACCTTTCTGCTGGATCCTGGGAATTCTGACCTTAGAGCAGGATGAGGCCCATATGGATGGGAATCTCAGGTTACTCCCAAAAAGGGTGTTTTGAATTTCTCTTAATCCTTTAACAAAAAAAAAAAAATATGTGCTGGCAGCTCTTTAATGTGGATGGTTTTGTAACACTGCAGAGGCTTACGTGGAAAACAGCAACATTCCCATCCTTTGTTTTTTTATTGAGGGCCAAGGAAAAACTTCAAATGGACATTTCCCCCTTTTATTGTAAGTAAAAAGGAGCTGGAAATACCTTTTAGAGTTAATGAAAGCAATTAGAATAAATTGCTGGGAAGCCTAAAAATGAGAAGCAATAATGTGTATGTGTGTGTGTGAGCCTGCATTATCCATGTGGGGATCCTGGATCTGCTGTGAGCTCATGGAACTCCCTGCCAGAGCCAAGCCAGCCCTTCCCATGCTCAGCTGGGAGTGGAGAGCCAGGCAAAGGCTCAGAGTGGGATGCAATCTCTGCTTTTTCCAGATTTTCCATGCAGGAATGCACTGGGCAGTGCATTCAGCTGTTCCTGTGTGTGGAAATAGGAGGAAGAGCAATGGGATTTAACCCGTTTTGCATCATTTCATTTTGAATTGAAAAATTCATTCAATTCTGCCATCAGGTTCTTGGTTGTTGTGGAATGCAGTGATGTGAGCAGAGATGGAAAAGCTGGGATGCAGGAAATCCCATTTCCTTCAGGGTTCTAAGCCCAGCAGAGCAGAAGGTTCCTCCCTGCTCCCAGTCCAGGTGCCATCTGTTCTCAGGTGACTCTGCTGGTGTCCCATTTGTCCCAGGCTCTGATTTAAACCAGTTAGGACTCTTTCCTTCTCTAATCCCTGCTGCAGAGCTGCTCTTCTCCATCTGTATCTCAAATCTATCCATGGCCAGTTTATACCATGAATTCTTGCCTCTTTATCTGAAATAGTTTTTCTTTCTGTGGTATTTGCAAGCTTAAGGTGTTGAACAACTATAAACTGCTCAATCTTCTTCAGGCA
Organism: Poecile atricapillus; assembly: GCF_030490865.1. Lineage (NCBI taxonomy): Eukaryota > Metazoa > Chordata > Aves > Passeriformes > Paridae > Poecile > Poecile atricapillus. The sequence continues at coordinate 15,009,212 of NC_081262.1, forward strand.
AAGATAAACAGAAAACATTCTCTGGGCTCCAGAGGGAAGTGTCTCCACCTCCATCCTGGTTTCAAATCATCCATTTTGAATTAGAATGATTAGAATTGGTGCTAATTTATTACCTGTCTTAGGTGAGTGGCTGGGAATGATCACATTCTTTAATCATCATATTTTTAATATAATATATTGGAGAGCCTGGCAGTGACTGTTGGAGCAGTAAGTACTCATCAACCAGGCTAAATTTAATTATTTTATATGAGAAAGTTTGAAAAAGTAATAGAATTGAGCTCTGAGTAGCATCTTAATTGAAATAAGGTTGGATTGAGAGCTTCAGGATCAGCACAAGGTGGAAGAATCGTTGTGGGTGATAAAATAATTTGTGCCTTTGGAAGCAGATGGGGTGGGATGGCACCTTGGGGTGTGGTGGGAAGGAGGAAAGGTCATTCCTTCCTTCTGGCCTGCTGGGTGAGAAAGTTCCACTTGTTTTGTGATGTCATTTTGGCCTGAAACTTAAGGAGAGAGAAACAAGACTGGGAAATGTGTTTGGAGGATTAAAGCAGTGATGAAAAAGTGATTTTCAAACTGAGTTGGCCAATCTCATTTTCACGTGCCCAGCTGACCTGGTAGAAAGAAACTTGATTTCTTCGAGCTTGACAGGCTAGTTTGAAACATTCAATTAAATGTATTAAATGTCAAGATATGTTTTGCCAAACTAATCATCATTCCAGCCACTAAATACAAACTTCCTTGCCAAAGTGAGATAAAATCTCTGTGTGAATGATTTGGATGTTAAAGAATTGTCTGAGAGAGAGTGAGCACAAAATTGTATAATTATTGTATAGTGCTAAACCTGCTAGTGGTGTAGGATGGGAATTTCACAAGCTCCTGGTGTGAAAACATCACTAAAAGATGGTTTGTGTATTGAGAAATTGCATATTTTAGCTGTCAAGGTTGACTGTTCCTTCAAGAGGAGGGGAAGAGATGCCCCCCAAAAAACCCCAACCAACCCCAGAAACCAACCAACACCCCCAACCCATTTACCAAACTCTTTTTTAACAGAGAATGCTCCTGTATTTGTGTAAATTTGGAGTCTGAATAGCTGGTTTGTTTTTCCCCAAGCCTGCTCAGCAGTTAAGAATAGTTCTTTATCTTCCCATTAAGACTGTATTATTTTACAGAAAAGTGGGTGGTATCCAGTTTTACCCTGATATTGGCCCACTCCCAGCAGATCCTTACTGACACTGGGAGATGGAAGAAATCCCCACAAATGTTTCCTTCAGCAGTGAAATCTGAACATTTTAAAGTCAGGAGCTCTGATGCACTCAGGCTATGCCCAACACGAGCTGGGGGTACTTCTTGATATCACAGCACCATAAAAACCCTTTTGTTTTCCAGGAATATTTTCCCCTTAAAACAGCAGAGCTCAATTCTCCCAACCTATCCCCTCACCCTTGAGCTTCATCTCTTCACCCTGAATGAGCTTTGGGACCAGACAGTGAAAATGGGGTGCAGGAAGCGACCCTGAGCCCTGTTTTTGCTGTTTGCTGTGCTGAACCTGCTGGGTTTTGTCTCCCAACAGCCACATCCCCTCGAGTGTCCTCGGAGCTGGAGCAGGCACGGCCCCAGACCAGTGGGGAAGAGGAGCTGCAGCTGCAGCTGGCGCTGGCCATGAGCCGGGAGGTGGCGGAGCAGGTCGGTGCCCGTGTAGGTTTTCCAAAGTATCCATGCTTGGAGAGTTCAGATTTGCAACTTGGTTATTTTATTTTATTTTATTTTATTTTATTTTATTTTATTTTATTTTATTTTATTTTATTTTATTTAATTTTATTTTATTTTATTTTATTTTATTTTATTTTATTTTATTTTATTTTATTTTATTTTATTTTATTTTATTTTATTTTTCTATTTTATTCTATTCTATTTTATTCTATTCTATTTTATTCTATTCTATTTTATTCTATTCTATTCTATTCTATTTTATTCTATTCTATTTTATTTTATTCTATTTTATTTTATTCTATTTTATTCTATTTTTTTATTCTATTTTTTTTTTCTATTTTATTTTTCTATTCTATTCTATGTTATGTTATATTATGTTATGTTATATTATGTTATGTTATATTATGTTATGTTATGTTATGTTATATTATGTTATTTTATGTTATTTTATGTTATTTTAAGTTATTTTATGTTATTTTTTCTATGGCAGCTTGGCTTTGTTCCAGGTGGAATCTTGTCTGTGGTTTGTTGGTTTTTATTTTTTATTTTTTTATTATTATTTTTATTCTTTAAATCTCTTTTTAAAGTAACTTCAGCCTCCGAGCTGTTGAGACTAGTGGAAGATGACAGTCACTTTGTGAGAAGACTTTGTGTGGGAGGATGTTAATCATCACATTACTGAAGATGTTTTCAGTTAGGAAGAGCTGGAAACATGACTGGTCCTGAAAAGCTTCATTAATGTCAGTGGATTCTGATTCCAGTGGAATTTGGAACTGTTCGTTTGGTGGGAGTTCCTGGAACAGGAGGGTGACCTGACACAAAGTACCAGAATATATAAAAAAAACTTAGTTTAAAGTAAATTGACTCCTAATCTATCACCTGGGTTATGTTACTGTGCTAATGCTTAGGAGCTTCATTCTGAATTTGGAGTAAAATTGGATAAAATGACTGCATTTTAATATATAACAAAGTCAAATCTCAGCTCTGAGTGAAAATTCAAGTCAGCCATGCTGAGTGCCTGTAATATTTTAGAGGCTTCCTGTGGCAATTTAGTTTACAGCTGTAAGTTAAGCATGAGTGCTTGGAAAGGGAAACTATCACCCAATAAACTTTATCATTATTGGGCAATAAAGGGAACAAAAATATAAATCAGAATCTAAGCATTTGAAGTAGCTTCAAAAGTGACAAGGGAAATACCAGCTGGGCTATTAGTCAACTTCTGAGAGACATGATGCAAGCAAAGATATTTAAAGGAGTTGAATGTGGCATAAACATTGTAGTTACAGACGTTTAAACTTTCAAATTACACGTGGAGTTGGCAAGACTGGATTCCCTTGGTGGATCTTGCAGCAGCGTGGAGGGAAGCGAACAAAAGCCAGGGAAATTTGAGTTCCCTACAACCCTCAGTGGTGATCTGAATGCTGAAAAACCATCGTGAGATTTAAAAAATGGGTTGTTCACTTGAATTTCTGTAGCATTTCTAATTTTGGAACAAACAAAACAACACCAGGGTGAATTCCAAGCAGCAAAACTGGCTGTTGTTGTGAGCACAGGGTGCTCCCCAGGCGAGAATCCCAGGAAAAGTCCTTTCCCTCATTGATGTTGTGTGGAGATTGCAGCCCAGAGATGCCCTGTGGAGCACAGGGTGGCAGGGCTGGAGCCCTGCAGGGAGCAGCAGCTCAGAGCAGGCTCATGGTCTATATCACCAGTGTTGATTTCCTTTGCAGGAGGAGCGCCTCAGACGCGGAGATGATCTGAGATTACAGATGGCTCTGGAGGAGAGTCGCAGAGACACAATTAAAATTCCCAAAAAGAAGGAGGTAGTGCCTTCGCCTAAGAAATTCCCGGTTATGCTGCCAAAAGCTGAAATACAGTAACACAAACTTAGCTTAATACTGAGCTCTTTTATGCTTCTGGGTTTGCTTTGTTGTGTAGCTTAAAGCTTCTTCCATGTGGGTTAAATTTGGAACTAGTCGATACAGGCGCGTAAAAGGAAAATAATAACAATAATAATAATAATTACTTCTTCACTCTTCACGGGTTTGTACTTCAACCTGACAATGCTCTTGAGTAAAGCTTGGATTTTTCCTGCCCTCAGCACACCACTTTGTTGGACCTGATGGATGCTCTGCCCTCCTCGGCACCGGCCCCACCCAAAAGCGAGCCCTGGGGACCTCCTGCCACCGCTGCTGGTGCTGCTGCCAACCAGACGGATCCCTGGGGAGGATCCACAGCTGCAGCCCCTGCCTCTGACCCCTGGCAATCATTTGGTGAGAGCAAACTGCCAGCAGCAATGCCATTTTGGAAAGGTTTTGATTTTAAACCTCAAGCATTTCAAAGTTCCTCCATGTCCAGCTTGTGTATGAGTCCATTTTCATTCATTGCACTGAATTCCTTGTTTCCAAGCAGAAAACAATGGCAGTTGCGTTGTTTTTTAAGCAGTTGGGTTTTTTGTGTGTGCAGTTTGGATCCTAAGGAAGAGCAGAGTGGCATTTCTGTTGTCTTTACAGCAAATCCAATTTATGTCTCATTGCTGGTTGTGTCCAGTGGCATGGGTTTAGACTATTCCCAGAATTTAATCTGATATTTAGGCAGGGTGCTGAGCTTAGGAAGGTCATCAGTCTGAATATATCACATCCTGAATTGCTCCCAGAGAATTGTGATGTGTTTGTGTATGGTCAAAACCAATAGGATTAAATTATCTAAATGAAGATTTTTGTAGCAGACAAAAAGAAATTCAGGTTGCTATTTAAAATATTTACTGTTTTATAGCAATTCAATGCAAAATCCATGGAATATTTGTGAAGGGAAAGATGCAGTGTTTCACATTTTAAAGGGCAACTAAGCCAAATTTTTGTGTGGTTTTTGTGTGTGTGTTGCTGCCTGTGTCGTGGGCTGGTGTCTGGGTCAGCCACAGATTGTCCAAGGAGTTACTCCTTGAATAAGAAAGTGCTTGGTTCCTCACAGTGTTCCACTTGGAACTGGAGCTGGATCTGTGTTTTTGTTGGAATTTTTGACTTTTTTAAAGGGCAGGTTGTTCCTGTGCAAAGGGAATCTTTTTCCATGAGGATTGACAGCTTTGTTGTCAATTCTGCTTCAGGCTGGTGATTCTACAACCTCTGCTCTAAAAGTGCCTCAAAGTCATTTGCATTCCACACACCACCATCAGATTCCTGATGAAAATTTGGAAATTTAATAATGAAATGCCTTGTTTGGGGTTTTTCCCCCTGCTTATGATGGCATTAAAAGCACCTACAAAGCTCCTGGGCCAGCTGCCAGGTCATCATTCCAAGTGTCACCTGCTTTTTTTTGGGGATAGAAACTGAGAAAAAGCCCAAATTTTGGGCCCTGAGGCCATTCAGTTTATTTTTCCATGGCTTAAAGCAACCAAAATCCACTTTCCTCAAATCTCCTGCCTGATGTGTCACCCTCTGACAGGATTTTCCTTGTACCAGTTCCAGCCGTAGCTTTTCCTCGGTGCTTCCCAACTTTCTTACACCACAACACAAGCCCTGCCTGCTGGATTCTCCCAGGGATATCTCAAAGATGCAAGTTTATGAATTTGCTGCTAAAAAAAATGATTCATGAAACTTCATTTCCCAAATCCTGCCGGTGCTGTGGTGTTTCTGTGGAGCTGATGGAAGCTCTGGGAAGGGATTTTCCTGAGCGCTCTCAGGGTGCTCCCTTTAGGAAAGAAAGGACATTTTGGGAAGCTGCTGTTGATGGGAAATGCTGTCATTAGTGTGGCATTGCTCCTAACTCAGCTCTGGGGGCAGATAAAGGAAATGGAAGTACTGGTGTGGGAATAATGGGCCTTCCTTGGAGAGTTTTGGCATTTCCTGCTCCAGAGCTGTAGTGACCACGTGCCTGCTGATAAAACAAAACCCAAAATTCCAGCTGGAATTTGTGCCACTGTGTGCAGCACTCTGTTGATTTACAGGAATATTGGGATGCCAGGGGGGTTAAATGGAGTTTCAAAAGCTAAAATAATTCTCAGTTGTAACTTGAAACCCACAGGATATTGAAGGTAGAGTTGTTGTGTGTGGGTGATGCTGTCCTGTTCTCTTGGGTTATAAAATCCTCATTTGGGAATTAAACCTTTGGTGATTGAATTTGTAGAAATGAGGAGTTGTCAACATCTTCCAGTAAAAATGAGAACCCTGAACATACAGTCATTGGGTTAAAAAGAAAATAAAGGTATCAGTGGGCAGCTTAGATGTGTGTCAGGAGTGCTTAGAAATGGGAATAAAAAAGCACAGCTGGCTCAGGGAAGCTGATTATATTTTTATAAAATAGCAGTGTGGTTAAAAGAGTAGGAAAACATTTCCTTTGAATCTTACAGATTCCTTTGTCCAAGGGTTAATGTTGTGTATCTCACATATTTTACCTTTGGGCTTTTTATAAACTCACTTTCCCCCGAGTTCATAAATAGAGCCTGTGATTTAGGTCACCTGCAGGCAGGGATTGTCACTCGTGGTGGCAATGTCAGGAACAAAGGCAGGTTTATTTTCTTGGTGGAACTGCAGGTATTTGTATTCAGGTTCAGAGAGGGGAGTTGTTTATTCCTGTGCCGTGCTCACAATTTCCTGGTGCTGTTGTTGCTCAGAGTGTGTGACAAATGCTGGGAGCTGCTGCTGCTCCCATTTATCCCAGGATTAGTTGGGAGTAAAGGATAAATCCCTGGGAGGGGTCAGTCTCCAAGGAAAGCTTTCCAAAGGGAAGCTGCACTGACTTCTCTTCCTGCTGATTCTTCTTGCAGGTGCCAAACCAGCTGCTTCCGTTGACCCTTGGGCAGCACCAGCAGGATCCACAGCTCAGCCTCTGGCCAAAAATGTGGACCCTTGGGCTCCTGCTCAGCCATCTTCTACTGCAGCAAAATCTTCTGTGGATCCTTGGGGATCAGCACCTGCAAACAAACCTCTCTCTACTTCTGGTGAGCAACGGTCTCATCCCATATCCAACTTATTTGAGTAATGAGGAGAAGTCAAAATTATTTACTTGCATTGTGTGGTTCAAAGAAGCTGAACAATTAGCAGAATTGGTCTTCAAAATAAAAGAGACTTGTAAGAACAAGCAGGAAAAAGAAATTTAAATGTAATTATTCGGAATTAAAGCTCTGAATTCGTGGTGCTGCTTCCTGCTCTGTCCCTTCTGTGTCTCCTCCTGGTATTTGTGGCTGCCTGCTGAGTACTTGGGACTGCTGCTGCTCTTGGGTTTTATCTTTAATTAGACAAGGACTTAATTTCTGACAATGAATGATACTCTAATTTCACCTTTCCTCATGACAAACAGCTCTGCAGATGGAAGTCTCTGCAGATGGAGATTGACAGGTTGAGCAGCTCGGAGGAGACTTTTAGAGGTGCAAATGAAGGTTTGTTCCTTCAGAGCGAGGGTGTGAAACCCTCCCTGAGCCCTGGTAAAAATGCAGAAGGTGCTGCTGTAATTGTCTGTTCATGCTCTGTAACTAATGCAACCTTGATGAGTGTTAATACCTGGCATTTTCATATTGGCACCGTGGCTAAAAGCATCCAAAATGCATTTTCTGCTCGTCATTCATCCCAGTACACAACAGACAAAGCAATCTGAGCGCTGCAAAAAGTTGTCAAAGCAGCTTTTCCCTGGGCAAAGGGCAATAACTGGAGCACTGTGAAACGAGCCTTTAGCTATGGTGGCTCTTTGTTCTTGATAAATATTGTTTTTATATTCAGTTTTCACTCCTTCTCTTGGGGTTTGTCGTGTTGAGCTCTTCTTGCTTGAAACGTGTTGAAGGTTAAAAGTAAATTAAGAAAACATTTCAGCTAATTAAAAATACTCACACAAACCTTAAAGCTGTTCAGGAGTGTGATTGCTGATGGTTCAGGTGTGGTTTTTCTGCCTCCAGTCCGAGGTAAGAGCGTTGCAAGGGTGATGTTCCATTGATCTCAAACTCTGGGTGAGCGCTGGTGCTTCAGCTAACGGGGCTTTACCATCTCCACAACCTTTGCTCTGGCATTCCTCCTCCTCCTTTCCACTTGGGAAGCAGAAGTGAAATCATCACTGGTGGTGTTTTCCTTGAGGGCAAATTAACACTTGATAATTGAGGCTGTAAATCCATTTCTGTTCTCTCCTTCCACAGCAAGATCTGCTTGTCTCTAATGCAGACACTCAATCAACCAAACCCCAGCATGCTCAGGTGTGCCCTACACTGATCCAAAAGCAAACTGCTCTGATTTAGTTGTTCCAGAAGGGACAATTCTGTGACATTTCTCCTTCTCCCAGCTCCTGGCTCAGAGTAGGAGCACTCCCATCTGCTGCCCTGGAGCCTGTGGTGGCTTCTTGGTATCAGGAATGGGCTAGGAATTGCTTCCAGGAGGATCAGCTGTGTGATGCATCCGAAGATGTGTTAATGACAGGGCTGTCTTGTTGTTTTGAACAGGAAGTACATCTTTTGACCTCTTCAGTAATTTGAATGGTACAGTTAAAGATGATTTTTCTGAATTTGACACACTTCGAACTTCCAAAAAGCCAGGTACGAATCAAATTCTTAGCATGTGGACAGGTTGGGTGACAGTCACAGCAACAAATGTCTCTGTTCTTAAATTTTATTGAACAAAAAAATCAGTTTTCACAAAGGGAAGGAAGTGATGATGCAGCAGTAAAAGCTCCTTGTTCACATTTTGGCCTGTGCATGAACTCGTGGGGAATGGGCCTTTTGTAATCCATGGAATTGCAGCGTGTGACCTTTTGCTGCAGTGACCCAGAAATTTGTTGGACTTCTTAATTTCCAATGTCCAGCACTTTTGGAGCAGGGTTTATGCTCAGAGACTCAACCAGAACCATGCTGAATCTCTCAAATGCGTAAATTCCAGTAGGAAGATGAGAAAATACCTTCTATGAATACTCTGATCTATTTTTCCTCTGGTCAGTGGTCAGTAAATCAAAGCTGGCAGTGCTGTGGTAGCATTGCTCTCAGGATGGTTCTGCCTGAAGCACAGCTGGGCTTTTTGAGAAGAAAACCCTGGGTGGATCCAGCCAGGAAGGGCACAGCAGTGGTGTAGGGCCAGGGCACAAGCCAAGGCTTTGGAGTATCTGTTCCTTGGAGCCTGTGAGTCCCACCTGGAGCAGCAGAGCTGTGGGAATCCCATCAGTAGAGCGCTGCAACTCTGCCTTGTAGCTTCTTCATGCTCTGCTAAGGAACACTGACCTGCTTGCATGCTGAGAGGGTGTAACAGCCTGAAACACTGAGCCTGACTAACACCAACTTAGCAAAAAGCATTTCTGCTCTCACACACTTGAGCCTTCCCTCTGTGCCTGCCTGTGTGGATTAACCAGGAGCTCTGTTTGTCCCTTTGTGTTGTTGCAGCTGAATCAGGTTCCACTCTGCCATCTCAGCACAGCGGTACCACGAGTCCTGATCTCTTCGAGTCCCAGCACTCGAGTGGGACATCAGGCAAACAAAGCACGGCCCGGAAAACCCCGGAGTCCTTCCTGGGCCCCAACGCTGCCCTGGTGAACCTGGATTCTCTGGTGTCTAAACCACCACAGCCTGTTACTTCTCTGAATCCATTCTTGGCACCAGGTTGGTTTCTGCACAACCCCTCACGTTTCTGTTTGAGCTTTCCCTTCCTGCAGGAAAACTCTGCACAGCTCAGTGCTGCTGGGGTTAAAGATTTGGGCTTGGTTTTCTCGGTTGCTTTGGCCAACAGATGGTGAGCAAGGGCAGGAGGGTCTCAGAGAGGCATCCTGGGCTCACCCAGCACAGTGACAGTCCCTGGAAACACAGAGTCTCTGCTCTTGGTCTGCAGCTGAACTTTATTCCTGCAGTTCCCCTCACTCAGAATTATCTGTGTTAGGAGGTTTGGGGTTGTTAAAAATAGCTAAACTTCAGCTGGATTTTGTCAAAACAGGTAAGATTACCTTGGGAAGGTAACAGGAGTTTACTGTGGGAGAAGGTTGGAATTGTCCTTTTCCTGGAGCTGCAGCAGGCACAGGAGATCTGTGACTGCAGCCTGAGGTCCCAGAGAATGAACTGCAGGGTAATTCAGGGAGCTGCTGGCTGGTCTGTCCTAGGCTGGCACAGTGAGCCAGTTTTGATCTGAAAACACATTCTCAGTGTATTTTTGAAAAAAAAATTGCAGTTCTCCTGCAAGCTGGGCCTGTTAGAAGTGATCCCTTGCTTGGAGCAGACTGAAATGGTGACACCAAACATGTGGCAGATGTGTTTTTTAAAAGCTGAATTTGCACTGACATTTTCTTGTGTTGCTCACAGGGTTAAACACTTGGAAATGCTCTTTGAGTATTTATTTTCATCACTATTCCAATGGAAGAAAAAGTCAATTTATTAAAATCCTTGAGTAGGAAAAAAGCAGTGATTCTGAGCAGCCTTGGCAGTGAGCAGGGAGAGAGGAAATCTGTGTATCTGCCCTTCCCCGGTACTACAAAAAGTTTGTGAGGGGTCACTGGGCCATCCAAATAATCCTGGGTTTGTGCAGCAAAAGGAATTTGCAGGGCTGGCAGCAATCCAGGGAACCTCAAAGGCTGGGAAAGTTGTGCTCTGCTTTTTTGAGCACCGCTGTAATTCGGAAACAAGTTGTTTACTTTGGGAATTCTTGTCCGAGCTCGGTGCCAGAAACATGAAAATGGAGGTGGCTGCTGAGAGCTTGGAGCAAACGTGCAGATCACAGAATCCCAGGATGGTTTAGCAGGGACCTTAAAAACCATCCCTGCCATGGCCAGGGACACCTTTCCCTATCCCAGGCTGCTCCAAGCCCTGTCCAGCCTGGCCTTGGGCACTTCCAGGGATCCAGGGGCAGCCCCAGCTTCTCTGGGAATCTGTGCCAGGGCCTCCCCACTCTCCCAGGGAAGGATTTCTCCCCAGTATCCCATGTAAACTCACTCTCTGCAGTAAAGGAGCACAGAGAGCCTGCAAAGTAGCATTTAAGAAATCAAATCAGTGCTGTGGATGTGGAGGGCTTTTGCAGGTAACCAAATTGAGAACCTCTGCCTGCGGTCAGGGCTGTGAGAGGGGGGAGCTGTGGGTCAGTGAGGGGTTGCTGGAGGCTCCAGGGGAACAGCCTGTGCTGTGCTGGGGGGGCAGGTGCTCCACAGGGTGTTTTGGGCATGGGGATGCCAGGAGAGACGATTCCAGCCCCTGGTGCTGATGGCAGCGCCTCTGTCTCTTCCCTTCTCTCCCGCCCAGGCGCCGCTACCACAGCGACTCCGATCAACCCCTTCCAGGTGAACCAGCCTCAGCCACTGACCCTGAACCAGATGAGAGCGAGTCCCGTGATGGGCAGCAGCCCCTCCTTCAGCGCCGTGCCCCCGATGAGCATGGAGCCAATACCTCTGTCTTCCATGGCCCCCGTGCCCGTGGGGATGGCACCGCTGCCGGCCATGGGCACCATCAGGATGGGCCAGGGGCTGAGCATTGCAGGATCAATGCCCCAAGCTCTGCACAGTACAGGAATGCCGCCAGCAGCCTCCCAGGCTGCAAATACAACTAACCCTTTCCTCCTATAAAGACCCAATTAAAGGAACTTTTCTTTTCCTAGTGTTTCCAGGCTGAAGTCTTTCCAGCGAAACGAACGTGGCCTGTGTGGACTGAACGGTGTGTGAGAGACTTGGAAGTAGATTTGCAGTTTACAGTTATGATCTTTGAAGAGTTGTCTCTACTTACCAGTTAATCTAAATCTAGTCTTTGCTACAGATGGTACCTTACTTTGGCTTGTTGAGCATCATGTGAAATGTTCAGACTTTTCCACCAAAGTTAGATTCTGCCCATTTTTGTTACTTTGTTAATCATTTCAAACACACTTTCTAGGGGGAGAAGCCGCCATCGGAAAACTCCCTTGGCTATTTTGTAGATGTCAGATCATGTGCTGGATTCCTGAATTTACTCTTCCCCTGCATCTGTCACTTCCTCTGCCAGTAAGATAGAGCTGAGATTCCGAGTGCTAGTGAATGTTTTGCACATAACTACACACAGTTCTAGACTGTTGGTTCACCCATAGTCCTTACTCTTAGAAGAGACCGACCCGGAGGGCCCAGGGGGGCTTGGTTTTTATGCATTAAACATTGCAAACTCTGCACTGCTTTGGTATCTCTGAGGTGTGACTGACAACAGCAAGCTTGTCTCGAAAGGAAAATAACACAAAACCCCAGACAAAACACCCAAGACCATGCTCGAGTCGTGCTGTCGTGTGCAGTGTTGAATTCCTACACTACTCTAAGGACTCCTGGAACTCTCTGTGAGTGGCTGCACTCGTGCTGAGTGAGTGTCCTGCTCTGTGCTTGTCCAGTACCAGCTTCGTTTGGAAGTTTTTTCATGTGTATTTTGTTTTTATTTGACTTACAATGTGAGTTGAAAGGAGAAAAAAAGAAAAAAAAAAAAGAGAAAAAAGAAAAGAAAAGCAAAAAAAAAAAAAAAGAGAAATTACAGTGGGACAACTTTGAATTCAGTTTCACCGGGGCAAGCTTTAAAACTAATTCAGGCTTAACCTTGCTATATGCAGTTACTCTTGTATACTTTTGCACATATTTTGTTTAGTACAGTTTCATATTTTGAGTTTGCAGAGTTACCTAATAGTCCTTTTTTTGCTAATTTTTATAATGTGGTTCTTATTTAACTGTCTGGTTTTGATAGATTTATCAAGTCTGGCTGAAAAATTAAGATATTGGCAAATGTCATTTTTATGGTTTTAATGCCCTCTTATTTATGGTTTTAGCTCTTTGTGTCTGTAAAGAGAGTTTAAAAGGGAAGATTAACACTAAAATATTTACTTTTAAATGAAGTATTCATAATGCAAATCAAAAACAAATCCTCGTGACTAATTATTTTTAGATGAATTGAATTTGAGCATAACATGATTTAAGACTACATTAAAAAGAAAAAACACTAAAGTCGCCTTTCCCTTGATTTGTTCCCATTTCCCAATCCCCAGACTTTTAGCCTTGATGAAGGTCCCAAGAGAAGCTGTTTGGTTTTTATTTTCCTTGTAAAACGTGTGGAGCTGTTCAAAATCCTGATGTACAAACACAGCTTGTTTCATTTTATCCACTGGTTTTTCCTGTTGGAAGGTGCACTCTGTAGGATAACTGCTTCCATGTCCAGCAATCCCTTGGGAGCTGAATTATCCCTTTTTAATAAATTCCCATGTCTGGACTCCTCACCACGCTCAGGGGTTCTGCTGGAGGGGGCTGAGCTCTGCTCTCCCAAAAATCCACACAAAGGGATTTTTCCTGCTTGCAGGGCACCTCTGAACGGACTCGGTGCCTTTCCTTAATCTAAGAGGGGTAAAACAGAATTTTCCAGAGTTGTGTTGTGGTGGAACAATTCCCTGTGGGGCCAGAGAGGGGCTGGATCCCGAGGAAGGACTGGGATCCATGAAGGATGATCAGATTTAGGGACACAATCCCAGACTGGAGCTGTGTGGGTCAGGGGAGCTCTGGTAGTGCAGGGAATGCTCAATGTGAGGATGTTCCTGTGCAGGTGTTGATCCTCTGGGATCCTCTGGAGCATTCCCAATCCTTGTTTTTATAGAGGAGGGAAGAGGATTGCTGTCCACACCCAGCCTGTCCTTAAAACAAAACCAAACCCCATTGAAGTTGCCTTTCAGAGCAGGGAAAAAGCCTTTTTCTGTTGTTACTGAAAAGAGTAGAGGAGGAAGGGGGTGATTCTTGCAGTGTGGGGGGAAATGATTCCAGCTGATCTGGAATTCCAGAAATGATTCCAGCTGATCTGTGCCAGGATTCCTCCAGGGCTCGCTTCCCACTTGAATTTACTCAGCACTGGAGCTGAGCTCACTCGGGATGGGGCATTGTCTGTCCAGACAAGAGTCCTGGCCACGTCCTGGGGAACTTCTTAGGGGCAAGATGAGGTTGATAAGAAATATCAAATGCTGAAATCCTCTGCAGTTGGAGCTGTCCCTGTGAATTGCTGAAGCTCTGGCTCTGGGGGGGAGCCCTGGCCTGATGAAGCTGTTGAATGGCAAATTGTTGCTTTTCCTCCCAAGCCCCCAGAACTTTATCCCTTTTATATTAAACAGAGACATTTATGGCACAACAAACCCCGAGGAGGCTCCCTGAGAAGCCACAGCCCAAATCGTGGTGCTGGAAATGTTTAAGCTGAGACTAAGCAAGCCCAGATCCCAGCCTGGCGCAGGGCTTGTGGCAGGAGCTGAGTTTAGGAGGAGAAAGAGCTGGTTTGGTAAATGTTCCTGGGCTGGGCTGTGTCCTCAGGAGGTGACACAGGCTGGAGATGCTCTGAATGGTCCAGCTCATTTTGTGATGATTTTCCTGCTCTCCAGGATAATCCTCCCTCCCTCCTGGCCCTCCCACATTTCTGGAGGACGTTTGTGTGTCCCATCGAATCCCCTCTGCCCCATTTCTCCATTTCCCCCCTCTCCTCTTTCTTTTTCTCACTTTGCAAATATTCCAAGTGCTTTTTCTTTTTTCTTTTTTTTTTTTTTTTTTTTCTCTTTTGTTGATTTTTAAAACATTAGTAGCCTAAAATAGCCTTACTGGTCAAATTGACCAAAGAGAAAAGTGTTAAATATCTTGTAAAAAAATAAATAAATAAAAAAAAATAAAATTAACACACACACACACACACACTCCTTGGCATAATTCCCCCCCCAGATAAGCTCAGTTATTTATTCAGTTTTATTCTCTAGAGAAACTCAACTCCATGGAGGGGGCAGGGAAGGGAAGCCCTGGTGGGTTGTGGTGGTCAGAGTTTTTGGCTCTCGTTCCCCTTGTGCCCCTTGGCTGTTCCAGTTCGAGGTTTGCTCCCTGCCTGGATATTGCACAGGTGGGGAGAAACAGGAGATCTCTTTTTTTCCCAGCAGAATCTCACACAACTCTTCCTTTCCAAGCCTTCCAATATTTCCCAAACTTCTCATAATCCCGGGAGCCTGGCTGCTTTTTTTTTTTTTTTTTTTCTGGATTTGTGCTGACTATTGCCATTATTTACTGTATAAATAATTTATCATTTGTACTATTGTATCATAATGTCTGTATCTTTGTGTCATTTTTTTTTCTTCCCCCCCCCCCAAAAAAAGCGATGTCACAGATGTGATATTTAAACAATGCCATCAGAACAGTGGAAAGACGAGGGGTTTGGAGGTGACTGGTCAGAATTAAAATTGTATTGCTTCTATTCCAGCTGTGTCGCTTTTTCCAAGCTTCTGCCTGGTGTTTGTTGTCCCGTTCCCACCCCAGCCCTGCTCGCTGGGGTTTTGCAGGAAGGTGATGGGTTTGGGGTGAGCTGGTGGAACTTTGTGGCAGGAGGGATCTTCTGGCATGGAGGGGTGCTGTGGATTCCTTGGATGCCTTTTCCCGGTGGGAGAGAGGAGGGTTTCCATGGCTCACTGAAACCAGGCTCAGCTGAGACCTTACTGACTCAATAAAAATGAAGATTTGTTGTGTTGCAGGTGACTGAGCTCCTTCTTTGAACCGCTGGAACAGCCCCGCTGGAGGCTCTGGATGTGTGTCCTGGCAGGAATCCAGGGAAGGAGGCTGTGGAAGGAGGCTTGGGGAGCTGGGACAGGAGCTGGGGAGTTCTCCCTTCCCAGGAGAGCTCTGCAGCTTGGCCTGGGCTCCGTCCCACTCATCACGCTCCCAGCCTGGCAGCGACTCAGCCTTCTAATTCTGGCTGCTCTAATTGAAGGGCACTTCATTAGCAGGCTCCAGCAGGAGCTGCCTCTCCAGAGCCCCTCCAGGTTCCCTGGTTAGCTTGCTGCCAATCAGGCTGATCACTAATCAATGAGCGCTAATTAACACTGGAGCTGGTGGTGGGAAAGGCGCCTCTGGGGAGAAAAGGCTCTGGTTTGGTTTCAGCTGGGGGTGCTGGGGGCAGCTGCTGCCCCAGGAACTCCCCAGCTTCCCTGGAGAAGCTCTGGCTGCTCCTGGGCCACTGGAAGTGTCCAAGGCCAGGCTGGCCAGGGCTTGGAGCAGCCTGGGATAGTGGGAGGTGTTGGGATTGGAACTGGATGGGCTTTAAGGTCCCTCCCACCCCAAACCCTTCTGGGATTCTCTGTTTCCCTCTTGGAATTGCACATTTAAAGCTAAATCTGCTGTGTGGAATGTGTTGAATGGCTCAGAGTGGGAACTGTGGTGACTCTGATCTCTTCCAGAGGAGCTGGGTCCCGGTGGGTCCTGGTGGATCCTGATGGGTCCTGGTGGGTTCCAGTGGGTCCTGGTGGATCCCGATGGGTCCTGGTGGGTTCCAGTGGGTCCTGGTGGGTTCCAGTGGGTCTCAGTGCCTGTGTGAGCCAGGGCAGCCTGAGCTGCCCCAGCCCGTGGTGAGCAGAGCTGTGCCTGTGCTCGAGCTTTCCGCTGACCTTGCAGAGCTGCTCCCCCATCCCACGT
Organism: Poecile atricapillus; assembly: GCF_030490865.1. NCBI lineage: Eukaryota > Metazoa > Chordata > Aves > Passeriformes > Paridae > Poecile > Poecile atricapillus. The sequence goes on from NC_081262.1 coordinate 15,025,268, forward strand.
TTCCTCTTCCTCTCCTGAGGAGTCAGGAGGATTTTCCTGCCCTGCAGAGGAAAAGGACTCTGGATAAGGATTTATCTTTTGGCTTCCCCTCGCCCACGCTGCTGCTGCTGAAGGTTTTGCTGAGGTTTTTGTTGCCTCTTTGTGCCCCTTCTGGAGCTTTCCGTGGAGCTGTGAGGAAAGGGCTGGGCCCCCCCTTGCTCTGCAGCACCCTGTAAGCTGCATTTCAGGGAACCAGCGGCATTTAGGAACCCCTCGTGTTCAAAACTTCCATCTTTTTCAACTGTCAAGCGCTTCCCAGGTCACCTTTTCCCTGTTGATGAGTTCCATTTGTCTGGGAGCTCGGGATTGGGAATGGTGAAGAGCTGGGGTGGGATGTGGTGGTGGTGATTCTGTTTTCTGGTGAGTGGCTGCACCCTGGAATTGTTGAAGCCAAGCAGTGGGAAGTTCCCTTGGTGCCAGCTGCCATGAGGGAGGTTCATTGGCAGGGTCTGGTGATCCATAGGGAATGGGGAGGAGGTAAATGAGGAATGGGGGAGTGGGGAATACCCTGGGGCACATCCTGGGCTGTGCAGGGAGAGCCCGGAGCTGTCCCAGACCTGGACTGAGCTGTGGGACCCTCACGGTTTTGGAAAAACTCCCTGAGAGATTAAAGGAAATCCCATCCCCTGCAGGGACATCTTCCACTATCCCAGCTTGTTCCAAGTCCTGTCCAGACGGGCCTTGGACACTTCCAGGGATCCACCTGGTGCCAGGGAACAATTCCTTCCCAATATCCCAGCTATCCCTGCCCTCAGCCATTCCCGGTGTCCTGTCACTCCAGATCTTTGTCCAAAGCATTCCAGGGTCACCTGTGTCCATCGCTCTGCCCGAGCTGCTCTTGGCACTCGTTGAGCAAACACATTCCCATTCCAGGTGAAGGAAAATCAATGACCCCTCAAACCACCCGGATAAAGCCGGAGTAAAGGTGGGGTTTGTCTTCCCAGCTCCCTGCCCGCTGCTTCCCGGCAGGAATCCTCGCTGGGACACGGCTGCTGCCAGCTCTGCAGCCTGATCCTGGCAGGCAGGAATGCCATCCTGGCTTCTGTTTAACCGCTGGAGGCTGGATCAGAGCTCCAGCCGAGCCAGGGGAACGTTGCTGGAGCAGGGATTTGGGATTTCACTTCCCCGAGTGAATCCGCCCCTGTCCCGGCTCCTGCGGGATCAGCACCCGCCGGATGGAGGCGAGGATCCTCCACAGGACCCTGACCCAGCGTGGGCTGATCTCACCCATCCTTCCCACCCATCCATTCCCGATCCCACCCATCCATTCCCGATCCCATCCATCCATTCCCGATCCCACCCATCCATTCTCGATCCCACCCATCCATTCCCGATCCCACCCATCCATTCCCGATCCCACCCATCCTTTCCCGAACCCTCCTGGGAATTCTCCTCAGCGCCGGGGCTGAACCACCTCGAGTAAAGCATGCGATGGAAAATCATCAGACACCTCTGTGTCCTTCTTTCCCTGGAACCTGTGAAAATCAGGTCTGCCTTCTTCCTAAAGGGCTTTTTCTGGCCATGGAGTGAAATTCTTGGATTTTCCCAGCTCCGGGGAGCCAGCTCTGCTGTGCTGTAGCAGCCCTGGAGCCCGTGGGCTGCCTGGGGTTGTCCTGGGTGATGGTGGTGGGGATTTTTCTGCTTTTTGAATGTCTTCATCAGCAAGTCTGGCACTAAATGGAGTTGGTGATATTCTCTGAGGTGAATTTGGGTACTTAAATATCCTGGCCTGAATAGGGAGCCAAAAATAGACGCCTTCAGCAGTTCTGTGCGTCTGCTGCTCCTCGCTCTGAAGGACGAGGCTGGATCCCTCAGATCCCGCTGGGAATGTGTTATTCCCTCCCTCCCGAGGGCTCAGCCCTGCTTTCCCTGCCCAAGGATGGCTTCTGAGGGCTCTGTGCTGTCCTGTGCTCCCCAGCCCCTGTGAGGATGCACTGCAGGGTCCCAGAGCTCTGCAGCCGTGCGGGAATTGCAGGTTTGGGAGATTTGGCTTCCAAAAGTGGAGGTTTGCAAATCCCCACGAGTGTCTCAGAACTCCGGTTTGAGCTCCCCCACACTCCCAGAGGAGTCTTCAGGAGATGGAAAAAGCCCTCAGGGATCCCCTGGGTGGATGTTGAGAGGGGACAGGGCTGGGCTCGGGGTGGTTCTTGCTCAGCTCTTCACTGGGGTTTGTGGGGTCTGCAAAACATCCCAGGCTGGAGCTGGGCTGCTCCAGATGTGTTGCCCAGCTGTGCCCAGACCTTGGGCTGGGTGCTGGGAGGTTCTCAGTGCCCTCACGGGGGGCTCGGATCTGAGGGACACCCTGGACATGTCCTGGCTCCTTCTCCAAGGCCACCAGCCCGTCCAGCTGTGGCCACGGGGCGCTGCCACCCCAAGGAACCGCCCGGGCTGGATGTTCCTGCTGGTCCCCAGCAGTGGGGAATGCTCCACTCTGTGCTGCCACCCCGGCTGTCCCACCCTGTCCTGATCCGTGTCCAGCTGAGGATCCAGGACCTTTATCCCCACCGATCTCCAATGGCACAAATGACAGGAAACGCTACAAACCCGTCAAGAGCTGGAGCAAAACCCCTGCTTTTCTTCAAACGTGGCTGCTCCGTGCTTGAGAGCTTCATTTTATTCCTATTCTTATTTCCTTTGGAGCATTTCACAGATCTCCCGATGCTGCTGCTGGGGAGAAGCTGCTGTCAGCTCGAATCCATCTCATTTTCAGATGGGGATGGTTCCCAGCTGCTGCAGAATTGCTGCTGTGGAGCAGCCTCGGGCCAGAGCCGCTTCCCCAGCGCTGGAGGATGCTCAGATCCCGGGGAGCAGCCCCGGGACGTGTTTGCCCCTTGCTCTGGGGACAGGGAACAGTGCCAGGGCAGCCACCGAGCGATTTCCATGGAGGAACGGGAAAAATTCGGAATTCTTCGCTCAGCCTCGGAGTTAACTGTTATTAATCACTTCCAGCGTTTTCCTGAATGTTGGGAACAGCCGCGAGAGGGCAGGAGCCGCTGCTGCCGATTCTCGGTTTGCTAGGAAAGGCGGAAAACACCGATTCCTAAGGGTTATCCCAATGATTTTCCTTTTTCTGGAGGGTTTGATCCCCAGGCTGCTGTTCAGCCCGTCCTTGGCTGTCTCCCTCCCTGGGTAAGAGCAGGAAAATTCCCATGGAGTGAATCCAAAGCCTCTCCAGACCGGGAGAGCTGCAGAGACCCCAAACATCCCCCAGCCTCCCTGGTTTGTGATGGAGCCTCTCCTGTGTCAGGACTCCATCTCCAGGAAGATTTTTTTCCCCTGCCCTTCTGGAATTCGGAGGATAAAGACCAATTTCTCTGTCTGGGAGAGATTTCAGCAGAGCTCCAGCGAGAGCCTCGTGCTGCTGTTGTGGGGTTGGGAATTTCAGTGCAGCTTTGAGGAGAAGGGAGAATGATTAACCAGGAAAAGAGCAGGGTGTTCCAGAGAGGAACTCACCAGGAGCCTCTGCTGCTGGGTTTTACTGGGATTTGGCTGTTTTAAAGCACTGGTTCTTCCAGGGTTTAACTCCCATGAGCAATGAGGGATCCAAAATCCCCTCCTTGTCACCGCTCCCTGCTCACGATGTCGTGCCCATCTTTATTCAGATAAAACGCTCTGCCACACCTGAGGAGCAAAGATTTCAACCTGGAAACGATGAAGGCAGCAGCAAGGTCATTTCTGGGAGAAGTTTGAGGGATACCAACAGCTGCCCCTCCAGGAATGGCATTTGGGCTTGGGAAACGCTGATTCCAAACATCATCCCCTGGGGGAAATGCTCACAGAAAACTGCAGGAGCTTGCCCAGCCCTTGAGGAGAGTGGGTGAAGCTCTCAGATGTGCTCAAGCCATTGAGGAGCCCAAAACCCCTCCCAAAATCCAACTAAACCCAGAGAAAATAGGCAAAAAGCCCTAATAAAGCAGGCAGCAGCATGGGATCTGCTTAGAGAGCAGCACAAACACCTCAAGGCGTCTTCAATCCTTCTTTTACAGAGTTCAGGATTTTTGATTTTCACTGTTTTTAACCTCCCTTCCCCTCAGCTGTCGGGGGGAGCTGCCCCAGGTCTGCTTGGTCCCACTGGGGTTGAACATCCCACAGCTCCTTTGGAACAGGAGGAATTCAGGAGCACCAGGATGTGGAGCTGGGTGTGAATAAATCCCCCGTGGGCAGGAACTGTGCTCCAGGGGAAATTGGGTCTTTAGGCAGCAGCAGGAGGTTCAGTGTTTTCCTTTTCAGAAGTTTGGGAAGCGCTCAGATCCAGTAGCAGGATAAATATCTGTGTTTGAAGGGCTTGGGAGGCAAAAAAATTCCTGGAGTCTCCTCTGAGCCAACAGGAAATGCTTCTGAATTTGGATTCCAACGTGACTCAGTTCAGAGATTACAAATTACCAAAACAACTCCACTGCAAGTGTGGAGTCAACAAAAACCAAGGCAGGAGATGAAAAATCATCCCTAAAATTACATTTGGAGAAGTGTTTCTATGTTATATGAAAGGTGCTGCTGCTCCCAGCAAGGTTCCAGTGACCACTTTATGTTTCCAGAAATTAAATTTATTCCATCCCACTGAGGGTAAGAACAATCTCTGCCTGGGTGTTTTGGTGAGCTGTGTCCTGCAGGGTTTGTGGTTCATCCCTGCGTGTTTTTTCCCGGGATTTCTACACTTGGAGGTCTTGGTAGTTCCCTTTTAGGGAGGTGGTGTCGCTCTGCTGGGATTTGCAGTCAAACACAAGAGGTTACACGTCCAAAATTCAATAGGAAAATGACTCAGCAATTAGTCACTGCACTGAAACATTTCTTTTTCTCTTCTACCTTTCAGTCTAGCAGAGCTTGGACGATTTAGGCCTTAAAAACATCCTGGCACAAGCAATTAAACCCTTTTAGCAGCAGAAAGACAAATGAATCTATTGACACAACAGAGTTTTATTCAGCCTAAAAGAGCTTAGAGGGAGGATGCATTTCACAGGACTATTTTTGGGAGGTGCAATAATTTCAATTCCTCACTTGCAACACACAAAAAAATAACCCAAAAAAAATCAAACAAGCAAAGAAAAAAAACTCACTAAAAAGAAATTAGGTTTGCAAAGTTTTAATTGCAGGGAAACTGCTACAGCTTGAAACTTTCCATGTCATTAATTCTATAAAAAGCTGTATAAAAGGCTAATATAAAAATACTTTTTTACAGGCTTTACTCTGACCCCTAAACCCACAGAATGTTATCAACAAAACACTGGATGTTATCAACAAAACACTGGATGTTATCAATAAAACACTGAATGTTATCAATAAAACACTGAATGCTACCAATAACATCAATTTCTACCATGCTTCAACCTCACTGAGAGGATTAGGCTTGGTCATTTTCCCAAATCCTCCTGGGCTGGTGTTTTTTGGGATGATTGAGTTGAAGCAGCTCCTCCTTTCCCCAAAAAAGGCCCAAAGAGCTTTGAGCAGGTGCTGGGGAGCTCAGAACCTGTGGAGCTCCTCTGGGCCGGGTCCCTCGGCGGGGCCGACGTCGTAGCCCAGCTTGTGCAGATCTTTGGTCACCACGTTGAAGGAAACGGTGACAAAGCCTTGGGATCGCACCCTGGTCACTGGCACAGACAGGATGGGGGTGAATCCGGTTAAAAAAGGGGTTTGGGATTAATTTTGGAGCTCTTTTTTTAGCAGGCAGGAGCTGCCAGGACTCACCTTCCCGTCCTTCTCCCTGTGCCACCACTTTGGGGTCGGTGAATTCCGGGCGTCTCCCTGTGAACCAGCTGGGAGGGGAAAACACCAAATAATGAACTGAGGATGATGAAGGGCACGGGGTGAACGGGATTGAGACTGCCAGGAGGGCTTGGAAGCCTGATTCTCTTTATATCTACTGCAATCAAAGGGAAGTTTTGCCTTAAGGAAAAAAAATGCAACTGATTTCATACGGATTTTGTTAAATCAGTTTTTTTCCTGGGCTGGAAGAATCTTTCAAAGCAAAGCTGTTGTTGAAAAATCCCTCTTGATCACCCAGAGAAGCTTGGAGACCTTGAATTTCTTAAAAAAATGTAGAATGGGATTTGTTTTTTTCATGTTTTTCATGTTTTTTGTGTATTTTCTGTCCTTCCAAAACAGCCCCAAGAAGATTCAGGCAGTAATTTAGTGCAGTTAGCAGGTAATTAATATTTTTGTTTTATTATATATCAACATCATATATTAATATGTTTATATTAACAGAATTAATATTGTTGTCAGTATGTTTATGAAAGCTTTTCAAAAGGTCCAGGCACCTGAAAATGTGATTTTTACCTAGAGAACACAAAACTGGTTATGGCACAGAGCAGTCTCACCTCTGCACCACTGAGTGGCTGCAAATGCCTTTGTGGCTAAGGACAGGAGAGAAATTCATTCCTTAATGAATTAAAGTCATTAATTATTACCTTGTGAGCTGCTGCAGCCTCGAGCTGGACTCTGGGACGAACATAGCGATGGTTCTTTTGTGCCTGAAACAAAGAGGAGACCCCCAGAACCTCAGGGATGAATAAAAATCAGGAGTTTTGGATTTATGAAGGCACAGAATTCCTGACACATCAGGTACTTTTCCCTCACACAGAAAGGGTTTGTTTGCACAGGAACAAGAGGTTTTTCCTCCTTTCCTAGTGGTGGGAATGGGAATTTATTGTGTGAGCAATTGAGCTCCACATTTGGGCATTTTACAGGCCAGTTTGGGCATTTTACAGGATTACCCAAACTTAACCTGACGATGAAAGAGCTCTGCCAGAGAATCCTTGTGAACTGACAGGATGAGGAGATCTTTGGGACGTTTTTTATTTGTGAAACAACAGAACAACCAGCCAGGGCTGTGTTTGAGTCCTGCAGGTCAGGCTGGCACTCACCTGCCCGGCACGAAGGGCACGTGCACGGCTCCATAACCCCTGACCACGTCGTGGCCGAAGAAGTCGGGCCCGTAGACGCTGAGCACGATCTGCGGCCCTGCGGGGACACGGGAGTGACTTTGGGGTTTGGCAGCGGGGCCAGGCCCCCACCCCAGCACTCACAGCCAAAAGGGTTGGTGCTCTTGAAGGTGATGTCGATGGGGAAGTTCCAGACCAGCGTGGTGGGAGAGCTGCTGCTCTTGGAGGTGATTTGGGAGATTCCCTCCTCCAGGCCCTGCAGGGAGCGGGGGCTGAGCCTGGGCTCACCCGGGGGTGCCCTGTGCCCCCAGAGAGCTTCACCCTAAAAACTGGGGACAAAAGGGACAAAGGGACAAAGGGACAAAGGGATAAAAGGGACAAAGGGACAAAGGGACAAAGGGACAAAAGGGAAAAAAGGATAAAAGGGACAAAGGGACAAAAGGGGAAAAAGGGACAAAAGGGAAAAAGGGACAAAGGGACAAAAGGGAAAAAGGGACAAAGGGATAAAAGGGAAAAAGGGACAAAGGGACAAAAGGGACAAAAGGGAAAAAGGGACGAAGGGACAAAAGGACCTGCCCAGCACCTGCAGGGCTCCACCACAATCAGTTTGCTTATATACTTTGACTGCCTTGGTTAAAAAGGTATTTAGGGAGATGAGGTGTATTTTAACATTCTTTTGAGCTTTTTTTTTACGTGTTCTGGGAATTTTTTAGTTTGGTTTGACTCTTGTCTCTTTTAAAGTCTTTTAAATTTAAAAGACTTTAAATATAAATAGACAAATATAAAATTGATGTTATTTCTTCACAAGGCCCTGTTTTGTGGCCTCACCATTATTATATTATATTTAATATAATAATTACAAGATATAACTCAATGTAATTATTGTAATATTTAATCTATCTGCCCATTATATTTAATACAATTATTGTATATATAATTTAATTATTTATATATAATAATGTTATTATTGTATATTTATCTGATTATATTATACTATATTATATTATATTAATTATATTTATTTTATATTTAATACCTTAAACAATTTTTATGTATTATATATAATTTATATCTACTATATATATTATATACATTATATATTATAATATAATATACTAATTATATTTATCTTTGTATTTAATAACTTAATACAATTTATGTATTATATATTATTTATATATAATATATATTATAATATAATTAATATATTTAATAATTTAATATAATTATAATAATAATACTTTGCAAGAGCCTAAACTATATTTGTCACACTAAAACCTATGATCTGCACAGGGATTAGGGCATTAACCATAAAATGCTGATAAACGACACTATATAAAAAGCAGTTAGAAACGATTACCAACTATTCTATATTATTATATTGATACATTATATCAAAATAGTTCAATTTCAGCGGGGGGACAGGGTGGGGCCAGGGGCTGTACCGCCGTGGGGACCCAGTCCTGGCCGTAGACGAAGGAGAACTTGCAGTAGAGATCATCAAATCCTGGGAACTGTGAGAGAGAGAGACAGAGACTGACCGGGAATTCCCTGGAATAGCTGGGGGTGAGGATCTGCCCGAGGCAGGGAGCTGAGGAGCTGAGGAGCTGAGGAGCTGAGGACAGCCTGTGCTGAGACCGGGATGGGTTTGGGGATGAGGCTGGGATGGATTTGGGTTTGGGGATGGGATGGGTTTGGGGATGGGATGGGTTTGGGATGGGTTTGGGGATGGGAAGGGTTTGGGGATGAGGCTGGGATGAGTTTGGGGATGAGGCTGGGATGGGTTTGGGTTTGGGATGGGTTTGGGGGCTGGGATGGGTTTGGGGTTGGGAAGGGTTTGGGGATGAGGCTGGGACGGGTTTGGGGCTGAGGCTGGGATGGGTTTGGGTTTAGGATGGGTTTTGGGGCTGGGATGGGTTTGGGGATGAGGCTGGGATGGATTTGGGGATGGGGATGGGATGGATTTGGGGCTGGGATGGGTTTGGGATGGGTTTGGGGATGGGATGGGTTTGGGGTTGGGAAGGGTTTGGGGATGAGGCTGGGACGGGTTTGGGGCTGAGGCTGGGATGGGTTTGGGTTTAGGATGGGTTTTGGGGCTGGGATGGGTTTGGGGCTGAGGCTGGGATGGGTTTGGGTTTGGGATGGGTTTTGGGGCTGGGATGGGTTTTGGGGCTGGGATGGGTTTGGGGATGAGGCTGGGATGGGTTTGGGTTTGGGATGGGTTTTGGGTTTGGGATGCGTTTTGGGGCTGGGATGGGTTTTGGGTTTGGGATGGGTTTTGGGGCTGGGATGGGTTTTGGGTTTGGGATGGGTTTGGGTTTAGGATGGGTTTGGGGCTGGGATGGGTTTGGGTTTGGGATGGGTTTTGGGTTTGGGATGGGTTTTGGGGCTGGGATGGGTTTTGGGTTTGGGATGCGTTTTGGGGCTGGGATGGGTTTGGGTTTGGGATGGGTTTTGGGGCTGGGATGGGTTTGGGTTTGGGATGGGTTTTGGGGCTGGGATGGGTTTGGGGCTGGGATGGGTTTGGGTTTGGGATGGGTTTGGGGCTGGGATGGGTTTTGGGTTTGGGATGCGTTTTGGGGCTGGGATGGGTTTTGGGTTTGGGATGGGTTTTGGGGCTGGGATGGGTTTTGGGTTTGGGATGGGTTTTGGGGCTGGGATGGGTTTTGGGTTTGGGATGGGTTTTGGGGCTGGGATGGGTTTGGGTTTGGGATGGGTTTGGGGCTGAGGCTGGGATGGGTTTGGGTTTAGGATGGGTTTGGGGCTGGGATGGGTTTGGGTTTAGGATGGGTTTGGGGCTGGGATGGGTTTGGGGATGAGGCTGGGATGGGTTTGGGTTTGGGATGGGTTTTGGGGCTGGGATGGGTTTGGGGCTGAGGTCGGCCAGGCTCGCCCGGGGAGGGGGGGGGGGACGGGGATGGGGACGGACAGATTCCCATCCCTCGCGGACGCACGCAGCACCGAAACCGAGCCAGAACGATCCCCCCATCCCTCCGTGTTGTCCCGGTGTGTTTCCCATGGTATCCCCGGCTCTCCCGCACCTCCCCGCTCTCGATCTCGCCGCTCACGGCCAGCAGGAACACGCTGGGCGCCGCCATGGCGGGCACGCCGGTTGCCCTGGCGACGGACGGGGCGGCGCAGCGGTCAAACTTCCCCGGCGCCGCGCTTCGCTTCTTTTCGCGGGACTCACGATCCGCAAAATCGCCCCCAAATCACCCCCAAATCACCCCCAAATCACCGCAAAATCGCTCCAAAATCACCCCAAAATCGCTCCAAAATCGCCCAAAACGCGGCCACCCCACCCAAGGCACCCCAGGCAGATCCTACCCGCTCCCCTCAGCCCGCCCGGCGCTGCCCCATTATCCTCTCAGCGCCACGTGTCCAGAACTTTATTTATTATTATTATTATTTAATAGATAAAAGCAACAGCCAGCCGGGACCCGGCCTGCCCAGGGGATGGGCACGGCCCCAAGGCTGGAGGGACAAGTCCCTGAGGGGAGCACAGGACGCGGTTCTTGGGGTGTTGGGGCAGGGAAGGAGCTGGAAGGGATCCCGGGATGGGATTCCAGCTCGGGATATTCCCGATCCTGCCATTCCCTGTGTGGAGCCCATGGCCGCTAGATGATGCTGCCGGCAAGGGCCAGGAGTTAGCAGGGAGAAAGAGGGAAATGCTGGATTTTGTGCTCTTTGGAAGCTCAGCCCCACTGATGAGGAGAGGGGCTCTCCGCTCCCCCAGCGCAGCGATTTTTAATTGTGAATATCAGGAGATATCCAGGAGATATCCAGGAGATATCCATGAGATATCCAGGAGATATCCATGAGATATCCATGAGATGATATCCAGGAGATATCCAGGAGATATCCAGGAGATATCCATAAGATATCCGGGAGATATCCGGGAGATATCCATGAGATATCCAGGAGATATCCAGGAGATGATATCCAGGAGATGATATCCAGGAGATGATGTACAGGAGATGTCCAGGAGATATCCATGAAATATCCAGGAGATGTCCATGAGATGTCCATAAGATATCCAGGATATATGCAGGAGATATTCAGGAGATGATATCCAGGAGATATCCAGGAGATATCCAGAAGATATCCATGAGATATCCAGGATATATCCAGGAGATATCCATGAGATATCCAGGAGATATCCAGGATATATGCAGGACATATCCAGGAGATGATATCCAGGAGATATCCATGAGATATCCAGGAGATATCCATGAGATATCCAGGATATATCCAGGAGATATCCAGGATATATGCAGGACATATCCAGGAGATGATATCCAGGAGATATCCAGGAGATATCCAGGAGATATCCATGAAATATCCAGGAGATATCCATGAGATATCCAGGATATATCCATGAGATATCCAGGATATATCCAGGAGATGATATCCAGGAGATGTCCAGGATATATCCAGGAGATGATATCCAGGAGATATCCAGGAGATATCCATGAGATGATATCCAGGATATATCCAGGAGATATCCAGTACATATCCAGGATATATCCGTGCCCTCCCACCACTGGCTCTGGATGTGGGTGGGAAAAGGAGGCAACAGCACCGTGCTGCTTTAATTATCCCGCTGTAATTAAAAGCAAAGGGTGAGCTGGGTGTGTAAATTAGAAGGATTTAATGTATTGGGGCTTTGCAGGAGCTGAAATGGTGACTTGGTTTCCCTACAGAGCCCAGGGTGTGAGGGTGTGTGGGGCTGGCCCGGTGCTGGGACACCTCTGGACGCTCACATGGTGCTGACCCATTTTTTTTCTTCCCTGGTTGTGCCAGGAGATTTGCTGCCCACACACACATCAACGCCACGGAGACTTCCCCAGCCTGGCCACCGTCTGCCCTGCTTCATCCCTTCTCCTCTTTCCCAGCCCCTCTCCACGGGGAATTTTTGGGATGGTTGATTGCTGCCAGAGCCTCTGGGGAAGGCTGTGAGGAGTGAAGGAAGCCCTTGCACATTTCAGTAGATGTGCTCTCTGTCAATACCTATTTCAACCCGGTTTTTCAGGCCAAATAAATTTGGCCAAGAGAAGAATGGGACAGCAAAGCAGGAGGGATGGCAGGGAATGCCTGAAATGATATCCTTTCTCTGCAGCCCTTCAGAAATGCTTCAGGGAAAATAATTCATTTGAACTGAAAATGATCAGGGCTTGGGGGGGAAGCAGAGCAGCTCTGGAGCAGCTGTCTGGAGCAGCCAGTCAGGCTGTTTAATTAACACTCCACTTGGCTACCAGCTACCTTGGAGCCAATTTCAGGACATTTTTGTTGCCTGGCAGGTGATGTACAGCTGCTGGAGGAGTTCTCCCAGCTCTAGGAGACCTTCCCCATGGCAGAGAGACAGCAGGGGGGTTATTCAGCAGCCGTGAGTCATCTGTACCTGCATCTGGAAGGACTCTGTCCCCTCCCAGCCATAACAAGACCTTTTATTTTTCCTTTCCTTGCATGGCAGCCTTGTTTTAATTAGCTGTATTTTTAATCTTCATGAGCAGAGTGAAATCCCAAGCAAGGAAGTGGTTTTATCCTGCTGGAAAACTTAATTAATGCTCCATCAGAGAGTTTGATTTCCAAGCATGATGAAGATTTGTGGATGATGGTGACCCCTTGGGTGTTATTTAGCGATGCTGCTGTTTCTCCTGGCCATTTAAAACATTTTTCTCTTCCCCAGGATTTGTCCCAATCCTGTGATTTGTGGTGGGATTCATGGGAAGCCTCCCTGGGGTGTTTGGAGTCGCAGTCATCCTCACAGGGAGGAAGGACACGCTCCTGCTGGTCACTGACTTGTCTCCATTTCCAGGCTGGATCCCAGCTCCCGGAGAACCATTCCCAGTGTCCCTTAAGCACAGAGCTCTGCGCTGGAGGCACATCAAACAGCTGAGGGAATTATGTTTGCTTCATTCCCAGGAAGAGCCAGGGGCTGGAAAAATCCAAACTGCTGCGAGCTGTCACCGGGAGCTTCTGAATCCAACCCAGGCACCGTGACCTGCCCAGCCTGCCTGGAAAAGGGTCCAGGAGCTTCCAGGGAGGCTGGAGAGCTGTGGTGAGTCCTTTCCCTGGGTTTCCCCTGGAATTGCCTCTGGGGAGAGCAGCCAGGGGCTCTCCTCGGCCTGGGCAGAGCTGCCAGGCTGCAGTGCCAGCAGGGGATACCTGTGGGATGTGTCTGCTGCCCACCAGCCCAGCTCTGGGCTCATCCTCTCTCATTGCAGCAGGAGCAGCAGATCCCTGGAAAACAAGAGTGGAAAGACACCCAGAGCAGCAGGGAGGGAGCAGGAGCAGCTCCTTTGTCTCCATCACCTGCTCAAGCCCCATCAGCAGCCCCGGGGCTGATCCAGGGAAGGTGGGAGAGACACAAACACCACCACAATGGCACAGCCCAGAAGTTTATTTCGAATCCCAAATATTTATGATCGACACCTGGTAAACGGCCAGCGAAATGCATTTAATGGTGTCATTAATCTGCAATAAAGCCTTTGTATTTTTAGAGTTGTTTGCACAGCGTTGACTCATCCCTGCCTGCCAGGAGGCTGCAGGGAGCTTCCCTGCCCTTTGTCTTCCCTGCCTTTTGCTCCTGCTGCTCAAATCCAACAGGGGAGGAGTGGGATCTCACAGCAGCACACAGAGGGGGGCATTCCTGCTGGAATTCCTGCTGAATATGTTTACCTGGATACTGAGTGTGGTGGGAATGCACCTGGGTGAAGCCAGCTGGGTTTTGTGTTATGGGGCTGAGTCCCAGAATGGTTTGTGTGAGAAAGGACCTTAAAGCTCATCCCATTCCATGGACACCTTCCACCATCCCAGCTTGCTGGCCAGCCTGTCCTTGGCCACTTCCTGGGCTGATCCCTGTGTCCATGTGGCCACCAGCCCCATGCCAGGGGCCCTGCTGGGCACGGACATTCACTGCCAAGGAGCTGTGAAGTGCCTGGTCTTCCCTGAAGAATTAATTTCTGTTGGAACTCGTTATCATTGGTGAGATTTCTTTTGGTTAATGAGCAAAATTAATTAATGAGCTACTCAGAATAGATTGACACAGAGGCAGGGAGGGGAGAGGGTGAGGAAGACCTGGGAAGATGGTGCCCAGCGGGACAGTTGGATTTGATAAGGACATAAGGAATAAAAGCAGCAAGAGGACAGGAGGGTAAACAAGCTCCTTCTCCTGCCAGGCATGGAGCCCCCCTGCTTGTTGTCCAGTGGTGACTGCATTTTTTGGGAATAACTCTGGTGGGAATGCTGATTTCCATGCATCCAACAGACCCTGCAGACGTGGCCACGGGCCCTCAGCAGCTTGTGCCTCCACGTGGGGCAAAGCAGAATCAGAATGAGCTGCTCCAGGGGACTTCAATCAAATATTCAAATCATTAAGCTGGTTCTTCCCTGTGGTGTGACTTAATGAGGGTCGTTGGCATTTTCTCCCTTTCTTTGTGAACATTTATTTTTATTTATTTTTTAAATTTATTATTTTTCATCCACAGCTGGAACAAACCAGCCCAACTCTGACCTACAAGTGAGGGACACGAGTGAAGGGTCCTGGCACGAGGAGCAGCCCAAGCTGGGTATGGAACGCTCCTGGTGACGTCTCTGCATCACTGAATGCCAGGCAATCATGGAAAATTATAGAATACCCCGAGCTGGATGGGACCCACAGAATCATCGAGTGGAGCCCAGAATCCAGGGGGTGCACCAGTGCCAATGCACATCCCTCATCCCAAGCAGCCCCTCAGCACCGTCCCAGCATCCAGAGAGGGGCTGGCCCCATGGAAAGGGCTAAACCAGCCTGTGGCAGCACCAGAATGCTGCAAGAGGATGAAGCACCCACCTGGTGTGAGCTGGAGTTATTCCAGGGGCTCGGCAGGTTCCAGCAGAGAGACACGAGCTGCTCAAAACCCAAACAGCCACCGAGATTTCAGCCCCTGTGGCTCTGTCAGGGTGTGCTGAAATTCCTAATTAAGCCCCCTCGTCTGGAGGATGAGGTGGCCCCAGCCATTAAAACCCAGCCACGGCTTGAAAACTTAATAGGGGAAATTTAATGGATGAAGTCAATTGAATTATTCATCCCCAGAAAGCTTGTACAAATATCAAATGCTTATTAGCATTCATGCAACCTGTATGATCTCACAGCTCTGACAGATTAAGGTTGGGGCTAATTGCACCCAGGATGGCGTCAGATTTGGTGGTTGGTATTTTTTAAAGCTTTTTTTTCCTCCCCAGCATGACAAAGAGGATTTCAGATCGATGCCATCTGAGATTTACCCTTGAAGCAGAGGCCCTGTGATAGTTTCCTTCCTCAGCGTGGTGTTTTTTAATCCCTGTTTGATTCCTGCCCCTCAAAGGCTGCTGAGGTGGCTCTGGGCCAGCCCAGATGGACACAGCACCCATCCCTGAGGACTGTGGGTTTGCTGGAATGGAGAGTGGTGGGGCAGAGTCTGGCTGATAAATGGACAGGACTGAATGGCCATTAAAAATGCAAAATAGAAATCGATCCAATTAAATAATCATGACTTGCATTTACCCCGTGCTTTTCACTTCCGATCTTAAGCAAGGCTTGCAGACAGTCCGGGGGGAAATTGCTTAATGCTGCAGAGAATTAATCAACAAAATTAACACTGGCTGATGTTAAATAGATTTCCTAGTCATGGCCAGGTTTTGGGGATGCAGCTGTGGGGGTTTTGCACCTGCAAGTCCAGGTGAGTGTCCCCAAAAGTGACATCAGGGAGCAATCCCCGGTCACTCTCTGCTCTTGGAGAATTCAGTTGGAGCTGGATTCTCCCCACGCTGCCAGGATGTTCCTGCAGGCTCCTGGATGGGGCTATTTTGGGTCCTGATGAGCTCTGAGGGCTTTGGGAAGGGCTTTGGGAAGGGTGGCAGGCTGAGCAGAGCCAGAACCAGGAGCAAATATCCCAACTCATTCCCAACGCCACCACGGCCTCAAGCACTTCCCAAGTTGTTCTACACCCCCCTCTCCATCACCACCATCAACCACCAACCCTGTGGCCAGAGGATTTTCCCCCTGAAGGGAATTCAGGCCCAGGGCCAGAAGGGAATTCAGGCCTTTTCCAGCAAAGCTAAATCATGCCAGCAGTAAATGACACCCCGAGCGTCCCCCTACTCTGAGGGACACCCCGGAGCGTCCCCCACGCCCCCAGGAGGAGAGGGATTCTCCTCCCCTCCTTAAACTGCTGCAAAAGGAGTTTGCCATCCTCCCCAAAGCACTGTTAATCATGGATTTTGTGGCTCTTTTCTGGAATTCCTCGCCCTCCCACTGAGACAGAATCATTATTTACAATAATTCTAAACGACTCTTAATTACAGCGGCGCAGGTGCTCCTCGGAAGCAGCGGGATCGACACATGGAGACTCCTGGGTGAGGTGAGGGATTCTCAGAGCTCAGGGGGAGGTGGGAGAAGCCTCCATCTCCAGCAGGGATGGTTCACACCCGGGGGGCTGCAGCTTGGAGAGGTTGAGCAAAGAGTTTTTCGGGGAATGCCGAGCTCCGGCAGCGGGAGGGACGCGTGGGCTGCCCCCGCTGCGGCACAAAGGGAGGCCACGCTTCCAGTTTATACAGTTTAATAGATGTGAAACAAGATACATTTCCTTTGGAGTAATGGATGCATCGATAACAGAAGATAAATGTGAAGCCGTAAATATGAGGCGGCACGGAAGGAACCAAACGGAAACGACTGGATGGGTTTATTCCCCCCTGGGTGTCCATGGGCTCCTTCCTGCTCCTCCTTCCCGTGGCCATGGACACAGGGCCTGCAGGAGGGGTGGGGAAGGAGGGTAAAAAAGGAAAATCAACCCCAAAAGCTGCAAAAAAAAACCCCATCCCTCAAAGTGGTGTTAAGAGGTGACCTGGATTCCTCTAGAGGCTTCTGGAAGGGCCTTGGGAAGGGAACGTGTCCAGGGATGGGGAGGGAAGGACAGGGAATGCAAACTGCCCTGAGGGGTTGGGGTTGTTCTGCCAGAGGAGGAGAATCATCACCTTAAATGCTCACAAAGAACATCACCTATGACAGCTCTTTACACCTTTACACAATGTATCAATAATTTACTTAGAACTGCAGTAAACAAAATACATTTCTTAAATAATTTACTATTTATTTGTTCAGTTTTTTTAATCTCTCTGTAAATGTAGGGTTTTTTTTTTCCTTTTTTTTTTTTTTATTAGATTTTTTTTTCCTCTTTGTAACACGAGAAACCGTCTTTGTGCATGTCAGTTCAGATTATTGCGACGTTTAACCTGAATTTCAGTTAAAAAAAGGGGGGAAAAAAAGCAACAGGACAGTTGGACAGACAAGAAGAATGAATAACTTATTATTGCACTGGCTACAATTCAGTAGTGATTTGGTTTTTTGTCTGTAATTAGGACAACCTCTAAAGTACAAAAGAAAATGAGCGAGACGTCAGAAGCATCAGCTGTGAGAAGAAGCTGGTGGGGTGACGGTGGAGGGAAGGGAAGCGAGGAAAGAGGAGAAACATTTGGAAAATGAATGGCTGGAACAATGAATTCCACAGAAAACCCAAGGAAACACCACCCATGTAATGCAAAAACCAGCATCTCTGTTTCTCTATAAAAATATGTGCATTATGAAGAGAGAGTTTTTGTGGGTCTATTTTTTTTTCCCCAGGTTTTTCTTTTTTCTTTTTTTTTTTTGTTTGTTTGTTTGTTTGTTTGTCTCCTCGTTTTGTAGCTCACAAATACAGAATTTTTATTTATAGAACTGCTGATATACAGACAATGTCCAGCTCCCAGGCACTCCAGCGTAACGTGACAGCTCGAAAAGGTGCCTCAGGAAAAGTCGAGCATCTTTAAAATAAAAGAAAAACAAAAAACAAACCCAACAAAACAACAAAACCCCAAGAGAATCCCCCGAAATCCCAACCGCCACCACCTCGGGCCCGAATCAATGTGATCGAGGCCACGGAGCGGGGTGGGAGGAACGAAACCACCCCTGCACCAACTCCACCTTCCCCTTAGAAAAGAAACCCCAAAACCTCTTGCCAAATCCCCCCAAAAACCCATCCCCAGCCGTTCGTTTGGTTTCTTTTTCGTTTTTTCCTGCGTGTGTACGTGTGTGGTGTTTTATTATTTGTTTGTTTTTTTTTTTGCAAACTTCCAACGGCGCTTCCCAAGGATTGACCGCAGGGTGGGGATGGCCCCGGTGACGGCCACCGCCGAGCCCTGGGTGTCCTTGGAACCCCCACATTGGTGACAAGCCCTTGAGACCCCCCCGCTCCCCCATCCCAGCAGCTATACTGGGTCATCCGCGCCTTCCTCTGTGGCAGCAGTCACGGGGCCCAAATCCTGCTTCCGCAGGGGGCTCTTGGCGGTGCCCAGCAGCTCTTTGCTCCTCTCGCCGTTGCCCCGCTGAGTTTTTAAGTGATCCGTCTTTTTCGGCTCAGCGTCCGGCCGCGAGTCCGCGGAGGGCTGGGCGCTGTCCAGCAGCTCCGAGAGGCTGCTCAAGGAGCCGCCGTCCAGCTGCTCGAAGGAGAAGTTGGGGATGCTGAGGTGCTCCCCTCGGCACGGGGGCTGGCTCTCCGGGAGCTCCAGGGATTCTCGGTAGGCCGGGAACTCGCAGGACGGGGTTCTCCTCCGCAGCAGGGTGTTCTCGGAGGGTTTGGTGCGCGAGGCCGCCGCGCCGTCATCCTCCATGGGAGGATCTATAGAAATGCAGGGCGGGCTCATCTTCTTCTTCCTCCGGGCTCCGTGGATGTAGTCGGCCTCCGGCTGGACGTGGCCGGGGGGCCGCTGCTTGTCCTCGGTGGGCTCCTGGAAGGCGCGGTCCGGGGCGCTGCCGGAGGGGCAGATCTCGATGGAATGCCGCCGCTGCTCGTCGGCCCAGCTGGGCTTGCCGAGGAAGCCCTTGCTGTCGGTGCTGTAGAACTTCTTCAAGTCCTTCTCCTTGCGGGAGAGGCTGCTTGTGCTGCAGTTCTTGAGGGGCACAGGGGACGGGGCCGGGGAGGTGAAGGGCGAGCTGGAGCGGCTGCCGGGGTCCGAGTGCTCCTCTGCCCAGTCTTTGGCTGAGCTGTTGATGTGCTGAACCTCCTCGTCAGCCAGGTCTGAGGGCTCGCCCTGGCAGCCCTCGGGGCTGGTGGGGCTGGGTGGCCGGCTGGGAACGCCGTGCTGGCCACACGTGTGCTTCCGTGCCAGGGGGCCGAGGGGCCGGTGCGGGGAGGATGGGGGGGAGCGTGGAGGGGTGGCCGGGAGCGGGGAATGGAGAGGGCTGGGGGTGAGGGTGCTCTGGGGCTGCTTTGCTGATGGCTGGGGCTCTCCAGGCTCTGCTTGCAGGCTGTCTTTGCGCTCTGGAGTCTGTCCGTCTACCGAGTCCGTCCGGACGGCCTCCTGGAAAGGGAGGAGAGAGAAGTGGGGTGAGATCCTGGGGATGTGCTGGGCACAGCACCTCCAGCGAGGGACACAGAATTCTATAACCATGCTGTGTTGGAAGGGGTCTTAAAGCTCATCTCCTTCCACACCCTGCCATGGGCACCTCCCAGCAGTCCAGGTTGCTCCAAGCCCCATCCAAGCTGGCCTGGGACACTCGCAGGGATGGGGAGCCCATGGCACAAGGGGAGGGGTTGGTGGCTCTAACAGAGCCCACCTCATTCCTGCCCCATCGTGCCAGTCCTGTCAGACCCTCCTGAGCAAGAGGATCAACTTCTGCTGGCAGGAGCCTTCATGTTCAGGACTGGCATCTGCCGGGCCTTGCTCTTGCTCCAGCCCCAAATCCTGAGCCAGCACAACCCTTCACAGTGGGGGTCTCTCCCAGCACTGGTAAAATGGATTTGGACACCTTCTCCCCAGGCTTTAGCTCTTATTTCCTGGAAAAGCACAGCCATGAAGATGGAAGTAGGGATAAAGGGCCTTCCCACGTGGCATTTGCTGGGGCAGGAATATATTAAAACTTATGGCACGTTTCGTTCTGAACCAGGAATTCTACTCTTCGAATCCAAGCAGAGAAACACAAGAGAGGACTGGGAAAGAACCAGGTGACACCACAAGAGTGACCTCTGGGTGCTCTGGGCCCCTCACCTGTCTGCAGAGCAGCTTGTTGAGAGCAGGAGATCGGGGAGTGCCGTGGGGGGCCAGGACCTTCCAGCGGTGCCGCCCTTCGTGGCCGGGGCAGCGCAGCGGCGGCAGCGACTCCGTGGGCACCCTCAGCGAGGAGCTCGTCCCCACGGGCTGGGAGCGGATGGAGGTGATGGATCCTAGGGCAGGACACAGGGAACAGTCATTGCTCGGCCTGGGGGCTCTCAAGGTTTGAGGCAGAAGCTTCAAGAGGGGAATTAACGAAGGAGGGAGAAGGAAAAATGTTTTTTGTGGGAAGGGTGGTAAAGTACTGGAATTGTCTGCCAGGGAGGAGGTGGAGTCATGGATGTGTTAAATCCCTGGATGTGTTAAAGAAAGGCTGGATGTGGCACTCGGTGCCGTGGTCTGCTTGAGGTGTTTGGGTTGGGTTGGACTCGATGATCTTGCAGGTCTCTTCCAACCCGTTGATCCTCTGATTCCGTGAAAACCTGTTGGGCCTGAGATTCCAAACCTCAGCATAAGCCTTGGGCAATGCCAGGATTAAAACCCTCGTCCCTTGTCCTGTGTGCTGCTTTGAACCTCAGCAGGGATGGCAGGGAGGTCCCAGCTGCTGGGGTGTCTGTGCAGGACTCTGATCCTCAGATCACAGAATATCTCAGGATATTCTACAACCTCTTCCCACCCACCAGAGCCCAGCAGCACCAGGGGCTGTTCCCGAGGCTCAGCGTGCTCCCACCAGGAGCTCGGGGGCTGCTCCAAGAGCTCTGACAGCCCTGAGCACAGGCTGGAATCCCTCTCCTCCCAGAGCCTCCCAGGCTGGCTCTGAAGGCCATCCCTCCTCCCCAGCCCATCCGTGGTGCTGCTTTACTGCGCCTGGGAGTTGTTTGAAAGCTCTCCTGCTCCTCTGGTTTTTGGCTGTAGGATTTATTGTCCCCATTAGTTTGAAACCCAGCGTCTGTTCCTCCAGTGCTGCCCAGCTCCGTGTTCAAAACACCGTTATCCATCACTCCAAGAGATCTCACCCAGGGGTCAGGGAACTTGAACCCCTGACAAAAGCCATCCAGACACATCACAGTTGCATTTCACAGACAGATTTGTTGGTGGGGATGAAGAGAAGTGAGTGTTTAATAATTTTTCTTTTGGAGCTTTTCTCCAGAGCACCACAGAAGGAATTCCCACCCCACCCCGCTTTCTCCCTGGGTTTTTTTAGGCTCTCCTATACCTAGAGTTTCAGGCTGAGCCTGTGTTGTTTGTGTGTTAGTCCAGGCTTTATGAAATGCTTTTTTATGATGCAGAAAAACTCTGTCATAAAATCTGTCACAAACATGGTCATAAAATCCAGACCCAATGCTCTACTCCCTGTCCTCAGCTGGAATTTCCTCCTGTTGGAAACTTTCCATCGAGCTCTCATATAGGAAACTCAAACCCCCTCCAAACTGGATGCTCAGGAGCACTGAAGATCTCTGGAGCTGGGTATTTTTTCTCTTGTTTTTCTAGAAAATCAGCAAACTGCATCTAAAACCAAAATATCCCGAGATCTGCTCATCCCACGAGATTTTCACTGTGTGGTTGGCAGAGTATTGGGAAAAGATCAGACATCCTGAAGCCCATGGAAACACAGATGCTCATGGGAGTCTCCATGGGCTCGGTTTGATTTGGGTATCATTTATATCCATATTTATATTACGGTGGTTTTACCACCAGGTAAAAAGTCATATCCATCATATCCATCATATCCATCATATCCATCATATCCATCCCTCCAGTGCTCTTGGAGGAGAAATTTAGGAATTTGGGAAACATCAGAGAATTCTCTGTGGGTTCTGCCCAGCCCTGCCAATGTCCCAGCAGTTTTATATGGATATAAATCCTGCTTTACAGCCACTCCAGGGATGAAAAGCAGCCCCAGGAGGCCGCCCGTGAAACTCAACCTCTGTTTTCTTTCTTTCACAAGGAATTTGCAGGTGAAATAATAATAAACACTGAGCAGAGAACATGGCCTGGCTCCCAGAGAGTCTGAACAAACACAGAGTTCCTTCTCCCAAGGAAATCACAGCAAATTGGGGTGTGCAAACCCACTGAGCAGCTCTCGCGTTTCAAACCGCGCCGGATCAAAGGCAACCAGGCTGGGAAAAGTTCTTGGGAGCCACTCCAGGAGCACGTGTGCTTTTAGGGAGGCAGAGATTGTGTTTCAGATCGATTTCCCCTTCAAAGCAGCTCGACAAAAGAGACAGAGAGGCATTTTCAGGGAAATGTGCAGTGGATGAATGTCCCCTCAAAGGCTCCGTGCACTCGTGATTCCCGGATTACGGCGTCTCTCCATGACATTCATTACAAGGCCGGGCTTGGGAAGAAGCAGAGAGTGGTTTCTGATCTTTCTGCTCTCAGAGAAACCCCTGCAGCTCTGAACTCTGTGTGGTGCTGAAAGGCACTGCCCTGAGGCTGCAGCCTGCCTGAAACGATGAGGAATTGTGCTGGAAGCAATCCCGACTCCGGCTTTTATTCCTGGGGATGTTATTGATCCGCAGGCAGGAGTCAGAGGGGATGCACAGCTCCCTTTTCCTCAGCTGAAAAAGCTGGAGCTGTGCTCAGGAGCCTGGCTTCTCCCCAGACATCTGAGCCACCAGCTCGCTCCCGGGAAAGTGATGGAAACATGGAATTCTGCAGAATGTGGGAAAGCCCTGTGGTGCTGATGGAATCAAATCAGGCCATGCTGGCGTTGGCTGCTCCCCACCGAACCCCCCTGTGCAGCTGCTGTGTGATCATGGAATTGTAAAGATTGGAAAAGACCACGGATTCCACCCATTAACCCAGCACTGCCAAGGCCAGCGCTAAATCAAGGTGCCAGATCCACAGGTTTTTGGAACATTTCCAGGGATGGTGACCCCACCGCTGCCCTGGGAGCCTGTTCTGATGCCTGAACACCTTTCCAGTGAAGAAATTTCTCCTGATATCCAATCTAAACCTCCCCTGGCAGAACTTGAGGCTGTTTCCTCTCATCCTGGCCCTGTTCCCTGCGAGCAGAGCCCAACCTTGCCCCTTCCTCTCAGGGAGTTGTGGAGAGTGAGAGGTTTCCCCCTGAGCCTCCTTTTCTCCAGGCTGAGCTCCCTGAGGAGCCCCTTCCTACATCCTCCTGGTCGTGAGGAACCCCAAACTTAGCCTCAGAGCAGGGGAATCTGCAGGGGTGGTACCTCTTTGGGCTTTGCAGGGGTAGGTTTCCATCTCCACCTCGTGCAGGGGCAGCGGGGCCTTGGCCGGGGTCACGGGCCGGAACATGTAGCTGTCGTTGGGCAGGGAATGCATCCGGGACACGGAGATCTTGCGGACTGTCAGCAGATTCTGGGAATCCTGGGGCCTCAGGGAGGCTGAACTGCCCTGCAGAGCAACCAGAGAGGGAGATGGGGTCAGCCCAGTGGGGAATTTACAGGGAATTCCTTCCCTCTTTGCTTCCAAACCTTGTGTTCCCCTCGGGATCTCGCCCAGAGCGTGCGTGGGTGCAGGATGGAGAAGGTGCACTGAGGGAAGAGCTCGGCATGAGGCTGGAATAAAGGGAGGCATCAGTGACCCACCATTGAAAAAGTCAACTTTTTGTCCAAAGTCAACTCTTGGGAGAAAGGAAAGGCCTGGAAAAAGGAGCCCATTTGTTAAACATAGGAATAAAGCAGCATTTCTCCCATTTTCCCAATCTGACGTTCCAAGGAGATGTTCTCAGGAGGACCGAGGGTGACATCCTTCCCCTCAAACAGAGGAGAGACAGGCCAAAACAAATCCTTCTGGAAATTCTCCCCAAAACACCCTCACAGGGCAGACATTTAAACACATCAACACCCCTGCAAACCCTGAGGCCTCTCTCCTAAAACCTGGAGCATTTTGGGCACCACTGAGCCCTGAAGGAGGAGGCAGAGGGAAGGAGAAGATGCCGTGGCAGTGAGGGTGTGGAGCCTGTTTGGGGTAGAAAAGGGATTTTTCTTTCTTGTCACCGAAATGGTTCTGGTTGGAAGTGCCCACACCGAGCACACCACAGACATTAAACCCCTCTCAGGTACCTCAGCAAATCCATCCTGGGCTCACAGGAAGCTTTGGGGACACCAGTGATGTCCCTGAGGTGCTGATGGAGAAGCTGAGAGGTGATGGCACCACTTGGCCAAATGCTGGGCGAGCAGGAGCCCCATGGCCAGGCCCTGCAGCCACGTTCCCCTCCCAAGTTACCCTGTTATCTAAAACACAGCTAATCCCTCTGGTTTTCCTTTAATGTCAGCCTCCCAGTGACTGATTGAAAACATTTTCCCAGCTGCATGTCCTAAATTAAATGTATTTTGCTTTGCTCTGCCAGGCTGTTTTCCCTCTCTGCCAGCAAAACCTGTCCCTGAGATCCCTCAGGTTTGGAGCTCACCAAGGATCTGGTTAAATCTGTTTTTTGTTTTTTTTTTTACTTGTATTTCTGGCTTAGAAATGTCTCTCCTCAGCTCCCTGGAGATGCACACCCCAAGATGAATTATTCCATGTTTTTAGGCTGTGGAGCTTGGCTGGGATGGGGGGCCAGGGGGTGTTTACAGCTCACTGGCCTCCAGCTCTGCCAGCCAGGGCCGTGCCCAGGAGCCACCCAGGGCTCTCAGCTGGTGGATTAAAGCCTCAGCAGCCGGTGCCACTCGGTCCTTGGCCATCCCAGCTCCATCAGCACAGAGCTGGGGGCAGCCAGGGGCTCCTTCACAGCCCGGAGCCTCACCAGGAACAAAAGGTCTCAGCACTCGAACGGAAGGATCTCGGGATTTGGCTCCTAAAGCTCCGTTTGTCTTTGGCTGGAACAAATGAACAAAAAGCCCTCCTTGACATCAGCCACTTCAATTTTTAAGGGTTCAGCTGTTGAGACCTGACTGAATTAGGGACGTGGGTAAATTTCAAATGAAGTAAAGTGCTTGAAATACGAGCCACGGAGGGGAAATTTGTTGGCTCCCACCTGGAGAGCTGCTCTGGGCGGTGAGGATGGTTTGGAGGCATCGCTGCTGCTCCTCCTCCTCACTGGGAAACACCTGCTGCACTCCAGAGCCTGATCCCATACCCTGGAAATTGGGATGGGACAGAGCAGAGGGGGCTGAAGCCCTTCTGGTTTGCTGGGAATCTCCCTGGAGCATCTCCTGAATCTCCTGAATCTCCTGAATCCAGCTCTGGCGATTGCTGGGAGCCTGAGGTGTTGATCCCCACCCCACCTCGCTTTCCTCAGTCTCATAAGCAGTAAAACAATAATATTAATAGTATATATTAATATATATAATATGTTAATAATATTAACAATATTAATAATATTTCATAAGCAAGAAAAACAAACAATAAAATCAAACCTGACACTGTTTTCCCCACAAACAAAACACTCTGCCTGCAGCTCTGGGTTTAACATGTGAAGTCACGCTGCTCACACAGCACCCTGCACACCAAACACACATTTTAATGGTTTAAAAAGAGGATTTCACTCCTATCCCACACAGGGCTGATTTCCCAGCTGGAAAGGACAGAGGCTGGGGAGGGACAGGTCTGGGGTGGTTCAGGACATCAGCCACCTCAGCCTGCTGCTTCTGTGGGACGCTGGCAGGACGTGGTGGGAAGTGGAGCAGAAGGATGAAGGGGATGCTTTTCCTCCTCATCACTTCCAGGGTTAAAAGGAGGCTCTGCCCAGCTCCTCGGGAAGTTTTGGAGGATGAGGAAAACCCAAGGAGAAGGGAGTGGTTGCAATGCCAGCGTGTGTGAAGGGATGTGCCCTCTCTTCCCCCAGTTAGAAAAGCAACCTGTGCATTTCCCTGTGCAGGGCTGTCTGTCAGGAACAACATTCAAACAGCCAATTCCCCATTGCTGTGGAACCAAATCTTTTGCCTTGCCTTAATGGAGTCGGATAGATTTCACAAAAATCTAATTTAATGTAATTTAATCTCCAAGCCCCCGCTGATTTCGCGGTAGATTTATTTGTGATGGTGGTGACAACACAATTCCGTGTTCACTCTTAATCACAGGCTGCTGACATGGGATGAGACAATTATCTCACGCCCTCCTTCCCCCCTGCACCTCTGATTGTTTTCCTGGAGGACTGATCGGAATCAGAGAGCAGGCAGCGACTGGAAACTCAACCCAGGAACCTCCAGCTCTGGTTATTCCCAAGCCATCCATGTCCTAAGCAGAGCCAGTGGGGAGCTGCAGGTTTTACACCAGCACTGAACTGCTGGAGGATCCTCTGCAAATCCCAAAGTGGGGTTAAACAGAACCTGAGCAGTGGGAATTTATCCCATCCCACGCTGTAGGTGCCAGTGCCAGCGTTCCCAGGCTTTTTGGGATTGCTCATGAAAAATGACAAGGACTGGCTGGGACAGCAGGACAGGGACCTGTGGCTTT
Source organism: Poecile atricapillus (assembly GCF_030490865.1). Classification (NCBI taxonomy): domain Eukaryota; kingdom Metazoa; phylum Chordata; class Aves; order Passeriformes; family Paridae; genus Poecile; species Poecile atricapillus. The sequence goes on from NC_081262.1 coordinate 15,051,604, forward strand.
TATGGCTCTGAATTTAAAATCCACAACCTGAGAATGGAATTTCAACCTTCCTCTGGAATAACAGCCAGGATAACAATTCCAGCACCTCCAGGAGCCCCGGGAGCTGACTCAGGATGTGGGGCTCTGGTGACATCCCTGCTCCTCGTCTCCCGTCCCTCTGGCTCCGTGTGGAATCTGCCTGTGTGGGATCAGCTGCTCAGGATCCATCCCCTCCCCACCCCAGCTCTCACCAGGGCTTGGTGCTTCCCCTTGGAATGCTCCTGGCTCCCGTGCAGGGCCCGGCTCTCTGCGGCCACGGCCCCGCTCCTGCTGCCGCCGGCGGCGCTGCTCCCTCTGGACATCTCCAGCTCGATCTCGGCGTCCATCTCAGCGTCCTCCTTGGCCTCCTTGTTGCTCTCCTCCAGGTGCTTCATCAGCACTGCCACCACCACGTTGACCAGGACGAACTGGGCGATGAGGACGAAGGTGACGAAGTAGACGGGGGAGATGACGGGCAGGTAACTGAGGCAGTGCTTGTCCTCCCGAGTGCACTCCCGGAGCGTGTCCTGCAGCAGGGAGGGACAGGGCAGGCGTTAGTGGGGCTCTGCTCAGCCTCCAGGTGCAGAAACAGCACAAGAACACAAAGTGGGTACGACTGAAACAGGTAAAAGATGGAGATTGTGAGTTACAGCACCTACCGAGAGGGGAATGGGCTGCCCAGGAGTTTTGGGTTTCCCAGCCCTGCAGTGCTCCAGGCCGGGTTGGACAGAGCATGGAGCAGCCTGGGATGCTCCAGGCCAGGTTGGACAGAGCATGGAGCAGCCTGGGATGCTCCAGGCCAGGTTGGACAGAGCATGGAGCAGCCTGGGATGCTCCAGGCCAGGTTGGACAGAGCATGGAGCAGCCTGGGATGCTCCAGGCCAGGTTGGACAGAGCATGGAGCAGCCAGGGATGGTGGGAGCTTTGCCTGCCCATGGCATGGGGTGGAACTGGATGAGCTTTAGGGTCCCTTCCACCCCAAACCATTCCATGATCCTGGGATTCTATCACGCATCCCAAAGGCACAGGACACAGAACACAGGGTTACTCCTCCCAGCCAAAAAACTGGCCTCATTTTCCTTAAATATCATATCCAGGAACAAAACTTCAGGCTGGGTGAGACTTAGAACAAATCCCTGCTTGAAAACACACCTGGCTTTTATATTAGTCTCATTTTGATGTTGGAAGAGGAAACATTTTCACCCAAGAGTAGCCTAAATCTGTTTGAAAACTTTACCCACAGCTCTCCCAAGGGGAGGAAGTACCCAGAGACTGCACACACCTTCATGATCCCGTTCCAGTTGTCCCCTGTGGACACCCTGAAGAGGGTGAGGAAGGCCATGCCGAAGTTGGTGAAGGTGGCGTGGCGGCTCAGGCCTTCACAGGGATTCTCCTCGCTGCAATCTGCGGGACAGGGAAGGAGCAGCACATCAGCCAAGCCACGCTGGATTATCCACAGCAGCCCCCAAAGCCGGGGCTGGCACCCTGAGCGATGTCCCGTGGATTTGGGGTGTCAGGGGGTGGTGATGTCCCGCTCAGGAGGAGCAGGGGGGACAGGGGGAAAGGTGTTTTCAGCTGGAGAACTTTGGGACAGGACACCAGGAGGTGTGGAAATGCTGTTGGTGGAATTTTCCTCCCTGGAAACGTTCAAGGCCAGGTTGGATGGGACTTGGAGCGACCTGGGAGAGTGGAAGGTGTCCCTGCCCATGGCAGGGGGTGGCACTGGATGAGCTTTAAAGTCCTTTTCAACCCAAACCCTTCCATGATTCCATGATCTTATGATTTCTGTGATTTTCTTTACTCCTGCTCTAGAGCCTCCATTGTCTGTTTTCCTCTTGACTGCACCCCTGCCTTGATGATTTTTTACATCCACCATGAGGGATATTTTCACTGAGATAAAGTGGAGCAATCTGATATTTTCCCCCTGAGAATTAATAGCCTAATGAATGCAAATTGAACATAGGAAATATCCATCTTCCCATAAAACACAGCCTCGTTAAATATCCATTAGGACAGGCAGCAATGGCTCTTGGTTGGGCATTTCAGTCTTAGGTAATTATTCTGAGGTAAATTGGAAGGAAAACCAAAAAAAATTCCAAGAAAAACCCACAAATGACCAGTCCTGGGGGAGAGAGGGCTGATGGTTCTTGTGGCTGGCATGGACTGATCAGGAAAAAGGAGGGAATATTCCCATGAAATTGGGCTGGGAAGCAGAGTCCTGCCCCAGTGGGGTTCCCTGGGCTGGCATTGCCCAGGTGTGTGTGGAAACAGCAGAAGAGCCATTTTTCACCCCTGTGACTGAACAAATACACCCATAACTCCAGGCATGGAATATAAACCCACGCTGCTTCACTCAGGGTGTGTGCAGAACTAATTCTTTCCCCGGAATTGGTGGGAGACTGAAAAATAATTTGGTTTTGGTTGAAAGAATTATCCTGCTCTCAGGCACTTGTAATCTGAGCAGAGGGCTGGGCTCATAAAGGGGATTAATGACAGCCATAAACTTGCTCAGGAAGGGCCCTTCTGGTGCTCCTGGAGCTCTAATTGGGATGGAAATGTTGAGGATGCAGACACAGCTCCTTCCAACAGCGTTTTCCAGGCTGGGCAAGGTCGGGCTGGGGGTTTGCCCTGATTTTAGTGATGGGCACATTCCTGAGCAGCTCCAGGATGCTCAGACTGGAGGATTAATTAATGCTGGACAAGAAGGAAGCACTGGGTGCCTCCTGATTGATGGAGAGAGGGGAAGGTGATGCTGAGAACGTGGCAAGACGAGCCCTGGGAGCTGGAAGAGCAGCGGCAGCCACGTGCAGAGAACTGATGGGCTGTGGGGGAAGCTCCGAGCAGGGACGTGTTTATGGTGGCACCTCTCCAGCAGGAATCTGACCCCCAGCCAGCCCTGCAGACTCCAGTTCTGTCTCCAGTAGCAAACTTGAACAAATCCATGCTGGGCAATGATATTTAAACAGCAAAGAGTTCCTCTGCAGCCGAGGCTGGCGTTGGACAAAGCCCTAAATGTGTGTGTGTGTGTGTGTGTTAGGAAGGTTCTGTGTTACATCCTCGTGTGTCAGCTGTGACCCTGAGATCGAGACAAAACTTCCATCTTCAGAGCATGAGTGTGAAGCTGAGGAAGGCCCAAGAATGAGAGAGAGAGAGAAAGAAAGAAAAGGAAGCAGCCAGGTACCAAATAAACACCAACCGGATGAAGCGAGCGGCGTCAGCCCCATTACTCACCGAGCTTGCCAAACAATTCCACTCCCAGGGCAGCATAGATAAAAAACAGGAGCATAAAAAGTAGGCCAAGGTTCCCTACCTACACAAGGAGAAAGCAGAACAAGGGTCAGGCAAGTCGAGGTCATGAATGAAATCACTCCATCACATTTTCAACACGAGCAAAGCAGGGACAGAGGCAAATCAGCCCTGGTCCCTCTCAGAGTTCTGCTTTACGGGGCCCAGGGAGTTCTTTGTGTGGGGGAAGGAGCAGAAATGCCCCTGGGGAAAGCAGCAGCTTCTCCATCACCCTCAACTGGTCTGGAATTCAGCCACCCTGGGGCAGTCTGTGGGGCAGGGCTGCTTTGGGACCTGGGCTCTGCTTTGGGTCCTGGGCTCTGTTTTGGGATCTGGGCTCTGCTTTGGGATCTGGGCTCTGCTTTGGGTCCTGGGCTCTGCTTTGGGATCTGGGCTCTGCTTTGGGATCTGGGCTCTGCTTTGGGACCTGGGCTCTGTTTTGGGATCTGGGCTCTGCTTTGGGATCTGGGCTCTGCTTTGGGTCCTGGGCTCTGCTTTGGGATCTGGGCTCTGCTTTGGGATCTGGGCTCTGCTTTGGGACCTGGGCTCTGTTTTGGGACCTGGGCTCTGCTTTGGGACCTGGGCTCTGCTTTGGGACCTGGGCTCTGTTTTGGGATCTGGGCTCTGCTTTGGGACCTGGGCTCTGCTTTGGGACCTGGGCTCTGCTTTGGGATCTGGGCTCTGTTTTGGGATCTGGGCTCTGCTTTGGGACCTGGGCTCTGTTTTGGGATCTGGGCTCTGCTTTGGGTCCTGGGCTCTGCTTTGGGATCTGGGCTCTGCTTTGGGATCTGGGGGCCTTTCCTTTCCTGCGACTCTGAGACAGCAACAAGCCACTGGAGGAACTGGTTTCCAAAGGTTTCTCTGGCATGGAGGGCTTGCAGTGTTCCAGGGAGAGCAGAATTCCCTGAGCCTTTTCCTTTACAGGCCTTTCTCAACAAGAACTTCCCAGATTTTAGCTTTTCCATGTCCCACAGGAAAATCCTTATCCTGTACACCAGCTCTGCAGCTCCAGGTGCTGCTGGAGGTGTTCCAAGGCCCCCAGGGACATGAAAACAGCACAAAAGCTCTTCACACCAGCAGCATCACAGCTCTCCATGCTGGATTCCATCCCAGCACACAATCCAAGCCTCAAAAAACATCTCCTGGAGCAGATTTTTGGTGATTCAGGCAGAGAACACGAAGGGCAGAGTGACCTGACCCGCTCCCACCTGCAAGGAACTGCTCACATTTATCTCTGCTGCAGCTTGAATCTCTCAGTTAGCAATTCCTGATGAGACAAAGTCAGTTCTCAACAGCACGAGCAGGATTTTATCCCTAAAAACAAGGAACTAGGAGGTGATCCAGGCCCAGGGGTTCCCAGTCTCTGAGGGGCATTTTAGTGAACTCTCAGTTTGGGAGAGTTTTCTTAGCTGAGGTGGCATAGCCACATTTTTTCTTTCTTTTTGGTTTTTTTTTCCTTTTTTTTTTTTTTTTTTTTTTGTTATTTTGACTGTGCTTAATTTAATCAGAAAGTTTATCGGTGTCATATCTGTCATTATAAAATTAACACAGCTCATGCTGATGAAAGAGGGGATTTTTTTATATTAAAGAAATGGGAATAGTCCAATCACCCAGTGCAGGCTGTAATTGCTCTAAAGCCTAAACTGGCTCTGCAATTTCCCTAACATTATTACCATCCTCCAGGGAATAATAAAGATAAAACAGGGATGTGGATGGCTGGGCTGGATTATTTCATCTGCCTCTGTTGCCTTCTGGAATAGCTTTTCCTGCCCCTGTCTGCTGGACCACTGATGGTTTGGGAGTCATTAGGAACAAGCACAAACACCCCACTCGCACTGCTGGGGAGGCAAACGAGCAAATAATTACAGGGAATTAAAATAAAAGGGAAAAACAAACTCTGGAGGTTGAGGCAACAGAAGAGGGCGTTGGATTTTGGTCTGAGAAGCCTGAGTGTTTTGATGCCTGAAAAATCAGCCTGCAAACTCATGGCACTGATGAAATTCCAGAGAGTTTAGGGTAATGTGAGAGTTATTGCCAGGTTATCTGTAAAAGATGTTATTTGGTTTTTAATGGAGGGGAGAGGGGAGAGTGGAGAGGGGAGAGGGAAGAGGGAAGAGGGAAGAGGGAAGAGGGAAGAGAGAAGGAGAAGGAGAAGGAGAAGGAGAAGGAGAAGGAGAAGGAGAAGGAGAAGGAGAAGGAGAAGGAGAAGGAGAAGGAGAAGGAGAAGGAGAAGGAGAAGGAGAAGGAGAAGGAGAAGGAGAAGGAGAAGGAGAAGGAGAAGGAGAAGGAGAAGGAGAAGGAGAAGGAGAAGGAGAAGGAGAAGGGAGAGGGAAAAAGAAAAGGGAAAGGGAAAGGGAAAGGGAAAGGGAAAGGGAAAGGGAAAGGGAAAGGGAAAGGGAAAGGGAAAGGGAAAGAGAAAGGGAAAGGGAAAGGGAAAGGGAAAGGGAAAGGGAAAGGGAAAGGGAAAGGGAAAGGGAAAGGGAAAGGGAAAGGGAAAGGGAAAGGGAAAGGGAAAGGGAAAGGGAAAGGGAAAGGGAAAGGGAAAGGGAAAGTCCTCTTCAGCCCACAGCCTCCACCAAGGTGTGGCATGGAGAAGGAGCCCAGGCACATTCCCAGGGATGTGCTGGGGAGCAGGAGCTGGCTCAGGGGGGCTCAGGGGGGCTCAGGGGCTGAGCACGGGGCCGTGTGTGTGGCTGTGACCCTGCTGAGTCACTCCTGTTCCCCTCTGGAGCTCCCTCAGGGATGGGTAATTGATGTCTCCAGAGCACTCAGAGCCAGTGAGCACACAGGGAGAAGATGGTGCATGAATCATGCTGCTGGAGGGAACGGGAGGGGGCAGGAGCTCTTCTCCAAAGGCTGGGATGCCTGGGCTGGATGCTCCACCAGGAACAGAAGCCCAGCTCTGGCAGCAGCCTCAGCTCTGGCAGCCCCAGCAGGCCCCAGAGTGGTTCTGTTCAGCTCAGGCTCTGGTATCCATCCTGAACTCGGGCCCAGGGAGCTCCAGATATCCCCTCCCTCCTGCAGCCAGGGGCCAGCCAGCATTTCCTGGGAATCCAGTGCCAAGGGGCGCTGTGGACTCGGGGAGGGAAGCACAGGTGAAGAACCTTTTGGAGATGTTGTTGATGCCCTGAGGGTCTCAGAGAAGCCACAAGAGATGCTGGTGAGGATCTGTGATTGTCCCTCCTGGAATGCTGGCTGGCAGCACTGGGATGCCGTGGGGACACTGGCATTGTCCTCCGTGCCATGGAGGAGCAGGGAGAGCCTCCAGCAGCCTCTCCCAGCATATCCCAGCTGGATCTGAAAACCCCTGGAATAACCTCCTCAGCTCAAGGGAAGGGCTTCCCTCTCCACACACCCAGCTGGCTCTGGGAGAGGGCTGATGGAATTTGTGTCTCCTGCTCTCCCTCTCCTGGGTGAAGCCACGTCCTCCCGGGCCTCTTCCTGCTCTGACATCCATTGGCATTCCCGTTACTGATGCTCTCCGCTCCCTGGGATGCCTGTCCAGAGCAATTCCTTATAAAATTAAGCTCCTGCCAAGCCTTTCCAAAGCTGTGAGTCCTCCCCATCTTCCTTCCATCACTCTCTAGCCAAGGCAGCAATCCTGGCAGCGGGAAAACACAGCCTGATTTATGCACGAGGCCCAGGAGAAGATGGACACTTCTGCCTGGAAATTCCAGGAGAATTCCAGGATTGGTGGGGAGCCAGAACTTTGGAGGATGAAGTCACCTCAGGCTGACCTGAACAAGGTCCCCTTTCTGTGTCCCCTCAGCCCCAGGAGCCAGCAGGATTTTTGTGCCTATGGAATTCTGTATCCCTGAGGGATCAGCCCACAGTCTCCCCAAATCCATCATTCCTGGGCTGCTCACACATTCCCATCCCTGTGCCTCTGTCTGGCAAAGGCAGGCTGTTGTTTTTGTCCCCCAACTTCTGTTGGACAATGCCAGAAAAGCTCTTTGTGAGCCCAAACTGAGATAAGCCCAGGAATTACAGCACCAAGGGGAGATAAACTCCTGGACAGGAGCAAATTCAGGTCCTGCCCTTCAGGACTCTGCTGGGATGAGGAGTTCTTCCCTTTTTTCTTGGCACAGAGTCCCTGTTTGGGACAACTTGCCCCTTGGGGCAGTTCCAAGCTTTTGAAGACAGAGAGGAGTCTCTTGTACAGCCTGCAGGGAATTAATGTGCCATCCACGGATCAAGAGAGACCAGGGAAGGGAAAACAACCCAGATCTTTTGATAGGGAAGTTTCACATCTCCTTGTTGTTGGAGGGTGGGAATTGGGCCGGATTCCAGTTGTCCTCTCCACCAGGAAGAGTTGTGGCAGCTCAGCAATGGGGATTTGCTTCCACCAGCAGCATTTTAACCCAAATCTGATACAGAGAGGGTGAACTGGACTTTGGAAAGCTGGGAATGGGAAAAGGACTAAAGGAAAACCATCAAAGAGGAGCCTTGGAGAGCAGCCTTTGCTTCCAAACCCAGCAGCCAGCAGATGCAGGAGCAAGGAAATGATCAGTGACGGATGAGTGGTGTAATTCATTATCGAGTCTTAACGAGCAGGAGCTCAGAAAGAAGAGGAAAACACTTGAAGCAGGGCTTGAAAAGAGATTAAAGGAGTTCACTGCTCTCCTTCACCAGACTGCAAGAGATTATTTCATCTACCATTGCTCCGAAAAGGAGAAGTGCTACAAGGAAAAAGCAAAATTACATCCAGTGAAAAAACAAAGTTGGCCAATTCAGACCAAACTCAGCAGATTTTGTTTTAGTAGGAAGAGTAAACATGAATGTGTTCCATCAGCAGGGGATGGCTGATTCCTGAATCCTTAAAACAAGAACCCAGAGCTGGGGTTTTTGTGGGATCCAGAGGACATGGAGAAGGTGGGAAGAGAAGGTGTCAATCTGAGATCATTCCCTGACCATTCTTTCTGTCTCTGTGGCCTCTCCTCACTTTTTTCCTCTTCTCCATCTCCTTTTTCTCCACAGGTCAGGTGGGGGAGAAGATCTTTGACCTGGTGGACAGAGGTTACCACACAAGGAGAAGGGCAGGAACGCTTTGGAAAGAGCAGCTCAAGCTCAGCCTGAAATCCCAAAAGAGGAGATTAATCCTGTGACAGTCTTGGATCAAAATGCTGCATTCCCCCAAATTTGGGGATAAATTGGTTCTCCAAGTGTTACTCAAATTGCTGAATATAAACCAAATCCAAAGCTGATGAAAATCACCCCCCAAAAAAATGCAGTGACAGTTCCTTGTCATCGTCAGCCCATAAATGGGCATTCTCCACACACCAGACAAAGAATTTCCCCCCAAACCTAAATGAATAAACATTAAATTAGCTTTTTTTTTTTGTCACTTAGAAACCACATTCTATGAGGATTTTCCAGCTGTGGCTTTAGGATGCTAATTTAATTAGGGTAGGAGCTCATGCCCTGCCTTGGAAATGAAAGCTGCAGCTTTATGAAGAGTGATGGTTGTCAGAGAGCTCTTCCTAAAATTCCCTTCTCATTTTCTGAGCTTCACTGGAGGCCAAAGTGGCGTTTTTTTAATCTGCACGAGATCTGCTGGGAATATCCCTGGGGTTTTCCCTTGACAAGAGACCTTGCTGGGAATGCAAACTGCAGGAACACCCCAAGGAAACCAAAAGCCTGGCCTGGAGCCACCCCATTGTTTGTGGGGGGGACAGAAAAGAAGGAGGGAGAGAAAATAACCATCTGTGGTGACAACGCTTTGTAAATTGAAAACCAGACACAAATCCAGGGATTTCTTGAAATGCCAGCCCAGGGGTCAGGTTGGTGAATCCCTGCTTTAGCCTCAGCCCAAATCCTGAAGGAAATCTGGGTGCCAAAGGGCAAATGCTGGGATTAGAAACATCTTCATAGCAATGCTGGAGAGAAAAGCAAAGGGGTCTTTGCAGGGAAAGAAATTCCCTGTTTTCCAGTTCTCTTGGAATAGATTGTGGGTTGCTTTGTACTTAGGAACTGAGTCCCAGGGGTGTTTTTGGGTAATTCCATGTTTTTGGCTGATTCTCTTGTGGCCACTCATCCTCTGGAGGAGGCTCCCACATGGGGTCTGCCCTTGGGATCCAGGGAATTGGGATGGGCAGGGATGGGAGTTAAATCCAAACTGAACGATCACAGCTCACACCAGCACACCCACAAAGGAGCAGAACACACCTTAAAAAGGATAAAATTAAAAAAAAGAAACACAAAACAACCAAACACCTTGGAATTCTGATGGAGGACTGAAAGCCAGCAAGAAGTTTCCTTCCTTCTTTTCTCAGATCCATAAAAGAGCGGCCCCAGGAAGTGAACACTTGCAGGATCCTATCGAATTCCCTAAGTCTGGAAGTGTTGTTGTTTCTCTTGCAGCTCAGGAGAATTTGGTGATTGGTGACCCCAAACCAAGATTTTGGCCCTCAGCATCATCTCCCCAATTTCCCTTTCCAAGGCTGCAGCACCTCTGTCAATAACTGTGGTTGTTCCTGCCTCCCAAATAAAACTCCTGAGTTGGAAGCTCCCAGCTCTTCCTCCAACGTCCTTCTCTGTCCATCCTGGTGTTTCCCAAACTTGCCAGTGAAATCTGGGCTTTGCACCAGCTCTGCCCACAGCAATTTTCTCTCAGGGAACTCTTTTCCCATCGTTTTGGTTCTGCCATCAAACACGCTCCGGGATGAGCAAAACTCCTCTCCCAAGGCCTGGAGAAAGCTGAGACCCTCCCCAGGTGGCTTCTGGAGGCCCCCAGACACAGAGCTGTCCCCAGGCCCCAAAGGCACTTCTGTTCCCTGGGCTTGGAGGAATTTTGGGGGCTTACCTGGGGCAGGGCTTGCACCACCGTGTCCAGCAGAGCTCTCATGCCCGTGGCCATTTTCAGCAGTTTCAGCACTGAAATGAGGAGCAAATCCTGCTCAGCAGGGCTGGGGGATGTTGCAGGGAAAATCCAGGAAGGAAATCGAGGTTCAGGTCTTGCAGGGAGGGTTCAAGTCTCTCTTACTGCTGTTTATGCACGTGGGGAGTTCTCTGCATCCCAGCAGGGCTGAAAATCCCACTGTCAGTCCCAAGGGGAATGGATTCCCACTGCCAGAGAGCAGGATTACGGGATATTGGGAAGGAATTCCTCCCTGGGAGGGTGGGGAGGGGTGGAAATAAAATTCTCAGAGAAGCTGTGGCTGCCCCTGGATCCCTGGAAGCGTCCAAGGCCAGGCTGGACAGGGTTTGGAGCAGCCTGGGACAGTGGAAAGTGTCCCTGGCCATGGCAGGGCTGGCACTGGATGGGCTTTGAGGTCCCTTCATGGAATTCTGTGAAAATGGACAAAAACCTACAAGAACTCAAACGTGCCCAGGCAGGAAAATGGGAACCAACTCCTCAGTGAAGAGCATCTACCCAAGCCCTGCCTGCCATCACTTCCCACTCTGCTCTGGACCTGGATAAAAGCTCTGTGATCCCGAGCTGGAATCAGAATCCAACCTCAGATGCCTCTGGAAAGCCCCCAGCAGGTCCCTGAGCTGCCATTTCACGTTCCCCACTGGAAATGAACCAGCAGGGCTGGAAGGACAAATGTCCCAGGGATTTCCCTGGGAGCAGGACACACCTCTGGCTATCCTGAGCACCCTCATGATGCGGATGATGGTGGGATTGATGGGAAGGGCAGCGTTCATCTCGATCTCCTCCAGCGTGATCCCCACAATCGACAGGAGAACTATGGCCAAGTCCAGCTGGTTCCACCTACAGAGAGAGGAAGGACACACAGAATTCAGATGACACGTGGGTAATCCAAGAGGAGGGAATTTGATGTTAATCACCAGCAGATCCTGAATGCATCTCCTGGCTCTCAGCTGGACCTGTGATTTTTAGGTGGTACAAAACCAGCTCAGAGCAGCTGGCACAGACATCCTGTGAGCCACAAAATCTGGGAAGTGGCTGGGAGCTGACTGGGAAGTGTTTCTGACCTCTAGGCTGAGCTGGTCAGGCCTGGTGGAAAGGGAAATACTGGGGGAAAAGATGCATCTGGAATTTTGGGAGATTTCCTGAACTCCTCCAGCAAAGCACAGCCAGCAGTTCTTAGGATTTTTAGCTCTTACACTACAAAGTTTGCACAGAGAGGCAGCCCTGGGCTCTTCCTGTTACATCTCTCCAGATTCTGGCTCTGAAACTGGGTCAATCCAGCCCTGAATCCCAAATCCACAGGGGTTCAACCTGCTCTCACCTGTCCTTAAAAAACCTCCGGAAACCAAAGGCCACCAACTTCAGCAGTGCCTCGAACACAAAGACGATGGTGAACACGTAGTTGCAGTACTTGAGGGCTTCATCCAGGGACTGGAAAGAGAGATCCCAGTTATGCCATCCCAGTTTTCCCTTCCTAGACCCCCAGGGAGGGAGCAGGGTGAGAGAAGCGCAGGAATATCAGGAATAAAGTCATAAAGGCTGGCAGAGCTCACTAAATCACCCAGCAGAACTCAAATAAAGGCTTAGCCCCTGAGTCAAACAAAAAAACCTCCAAAGCACCAAGATTAGTTCTGCTAAAAATGTCAGGTTCAAGCTCAGTGCACAAATTGTTCAGCCTGGGCCAGGCATGAAAATATTCACCCCTTCCCCATCTGCTGAAGATTCCTCGGTGTGAACTGCCCAGCCCTGGGGAGGAGAAAATCCTCGATGGATCATTTCTCCAATCCTCAGGACAAAGGCTTTGCTTAAAAAGCTCAGGGAAATAAATAAACCTTGGAGATGGATTAAACCTTTCCTTGTTGAAAAATGGGACATCTCCAGAGCTGGGCAAAGCGTGTCCATATTTGGTGCAGCGTTCCCGCTCTCCACGGAGCCGCTCTCGGAAGTCAGGAATCCACAGTGTTTATACTTGAGGATGATGAGTGTTTGTAATGGATTTCATTGGAGCTGGGGGCCAACAATAGCAAAGGAATCTTGTGGGGCCTTAAAATAGACATTTGGGGAGGGAAGCAGCTCCTGGGGTGGGGAGGGATTGGGGGGTTCAGTTCAGTGTAGCACAGGACTCTGAATTTCCAGTGAAAAATGGGAATTGTGAGAATCAAACTGGACAAAATTGGATATAAATGCAACAGAGGAGCCTGCAGGAAAGCCCAGGGCACAGGAAAGCTCTTTTTGTCCTCTCTGTGTGATGCCTGGCTCTGCTGACCCCACACACAGTGAGGCCACCAGGGCACGGCCATGCCCTGATTTTTGGGAATGAGAGCTGGAAGTTTCTTAGGTGTTGGCAACAATCCCTATTTTTGTTCCAGTACCTAAAATAAAATGGCAGCTTAAAAAACACGGGACAATCTCCTGTTCCATCTAAATCCTGACTTCTCCCATCGTTTGTGAATGTTTGCATTTGGATTTACAGCTCTGTGTTAAGCGAACGTAAACTGAGCGTAAATAAAACCTAATCTGGATAAACAACAATTCCATGGGAAGCAAAGGAGTTACCCTGGTGTAAAAAACACACACACACACGTTCCCCTCTGGATCTGCACCCAGGAGGCATTTGCAGGATACCAGGGAATGCTGGAGAAGTAAATGCTGAGCCAGAGCTCCATAAATGATAACAAAATGGAAAATTTATAGATGGAAAATTGATCAATTGATATGAATTTATCTATCAGCCCTTATGATTGAAGTCAAAGGTGTTCTGAGGGGCGAATGATTTTCTAAAACATTAAAAAATTGTACTTTTAAGTTGGTTTATACGAATTTCATTGAGGAAAAGAAATGCTCTGTGTGCCGTAACTCCCAGTTTATATCTGTTAATGGAATGTTCAGAACTCCAGACTGTTTTCCAGCGTGAGGTCTGGTCTGGGATCAGGGGAGGAAATATTTGGATTGGTCTTTTCCTGGTAAAAGCTTAATTCACTCTCCATTAGCTGGGTTGTTTTTTTTTACCCAAATCAAGGTTTAGTCTGGGGCAGTGACTCCCAGATCAGCTGGATCAGAATGTTGAGGCTTCCCAAGGACTGGTGATTTTTGGGACTACCTAAAAACAGAGGCAAGCCAAAATTAAAAAGTGTTTGTATTTATTGAAGGGCTTTCAGGCACATTTAGGGCAGACAAAGCCCCCAGGGACTACACCCAAAAATGGATGGCAGGTCATGAATTTTCACACTTTTTAAAGTTTGGTCCATTTGCATATTGGGGGTTAATCTTCCAATTAATTAATCAATTCCCCCTTCAGGTAATGAATTAATTTACCTCACGTTTGCTGCCCTCAACTCACTTTTTACATTCCTCAGGGCCTGAGGCAGTGAGGTGTCCTTGATTCCAGGCCTGGAATTGTTGTGTCTGACCCCAAAAAGGGGAAGCGGGAGCTCCGTGTGCGGAGTTCAGAGTTCTGCACTAAAGAACCTCAGGATTAAAAACGCACAGAAACGGTAAAAGCTAAAAAACCCCTAAAACACCACTGGGAACGGCCTCGGGGGGAAATTCCTCCCAAGGGAGCTGTGCTGGGGGGCAGCTCCTACCTTGGGCTGGTTGTAGTGCTCCATGGACATGGTGATGACGTTGACGCCGATGATGAAGGTGATGAAGAGGTCGAGGTAGTGGCTGGTGCACAGGCTGTGGATGGATCTCCTGGCCGGGGAGTAGTCGGCGTAGTAGGGCCTGCGCTGGGCTTCTGTGGGGACACGGGGACAGCAGTGAGACAAGGGACCCTGTCCTGGTGGCCTGGAGGTCACCTCCCGCCCGGAGAGCGGGTGGAGAACGGAGCTGGACAGACTGTGGGAAGTGGCTGAGTGATCCCTGAGTGATCCCTGAGTGATCCCTGAATTATCCCTGAGTGATCTCTGAGTGATCCCTGAATTATTCCTGAATTACCCCTGAGTGATCCCTGAAATATCCCTGAATTATCCCTGAATTATTCCTGAGTGATCTCTGAGTGATTCCTGAATTATTCCTGAATTACCCCTGAGTGATCTCTGAGTGATCCCTGAATTATCCCTGAGTGATCTCTGAGTGATTCCTGAATAATCATTGAGTGATCCCTGAGTGATTCCTGAATTATCCCTGAATTATCCCTGAGTGATCCCTGAGTGATCTCTGAGTGATCTCCGAGTGATTCCTGAATTATCCCTGAGTGATCTCTGAGTGATCTCCGAGTGATTCCTGAATTATCCCTGAATTATTCCTGAATTATCCCTGAGTGATCTCTGAGTGATTCCTGAATAATCATTGAGTGATCCCTGAGTGATCCCTGAGTGATCCCTGAATTATCCCTGAGTGATCTCTGAGTGATTCCTGAATTATTCCTGAGTGATTCCTGAATAATCAGAGTGATTCCTGAGTGATCCCTGAATTATCCCTGCATGATCCCTGAATTATCCTGAGAGATCCCTATGTGATCCCTGTGTGATACCTGAATTAACCTGAGTGATCCCTGCATGATCCATGAATTATCCCTGTGTGATCCCTGTGTGATCCCTGAATTATTCCTGAGTGATTCCTGAATGATTCCTGAGTGATCCCTGAAATATTCCTAAGTGATCTCTGAGTGATCCCTGGTGATCCTGCCTCCCAGGACAGCCCTGAACTTTTTATCTCTGCTGGTGATTCCTCCTTTTTTCTCTTCGAAACATGGAAATTTCTGCCTGTGACCAAATTCCTGGGAGTGTTCCAAGGAGAGTGTTTGGAGCCCAGGACTGCATTTACTGCTTGTGCCTCTCTCCAGTGCAAGTGTGGCCACAGCGTGGAGTCAAATTCCTTTCAAACTCCAGAAATGTAAATATTCTGAGTTTACACAAGGCCAAGGCAGCATTACTGTGGGTTTTACAAGTGGAAGAGACACCCAGGTCACACCAAGCCAGAGCAGGATTGTTCCTCACAGAGAGGGGATTTTGCAAATATTTCAGCGAGTTCAGCTTTAAATGCATGAAGAGCTCAGATAAAGTCACTTCACCTTGAAAATAAGGAGGGAAATCAGTTCAGAAGCACTCGGTGTCCTCCTGAAATCCATCTCCCGCTCCTCTCATCCTCCTAATACCTTTCAGATGGAAGGACTCTTGAAATGTGGGAGTTTTTTATTTTTTTTTTGGTGCAACTGATGCCAGATCAGAATCCAAAACCTTAAAATTAATTGGATAAAGGGAAACAGAATCTGCAGCTCTCTTTCAACTACCTTTTTTTTTTTTTCCTGGTAGTTAAAAGTACAGTAGAAGCATTTGAAAAACATTTCCTTCTGACCAGGGTCACCAAGGCTTTTTTATTTTTCTGCTAAGGGGTGTGGAAAAACAAGATGAAAGCAGGCAGAGTTGTTTTTGAATACTTTTTTTTTCCCCTGTTGCTTTCATGTGCCTTAATCCTACGAGTCATCTTGGACTGCTGGGGCTGTCTGCTACTGAGCTCAGCCTGCCTGAAAAATAATAATAAAAACATTGCAGTATAATATTTATTTCAGCCTGTACAATGTGCTTTCATGTGTTTTCAGGATTATAACATCCTTGTTCTTTTTTTTTTTTTTTCTATTTTTTTTTTTAAAATTTATTTTTAGGGAAATGTCTTCTTGGGAGTGCAAATAACTCCTTGGGAGGTCTGAGGATACCCTTAATAGTTAAATATTATATTAAGGGACAATTTATTAATGATGCCTGGTTGATTAATGGATTCCAGGACATGAGCTGGGATGGGTAGCACATAAAAAAGAGGTTGCAGGTGGTTTTAACCACCCTCACCTGCCCAAATTCTGGATTTATTCACTATTCAGCAAAAGATCAGGTGTTGATTCTGTTTTTTAACTAATTACAGGAGGAGAATCACAAGAAGACATTTTCCACTGTCAGGCACTGAGCT
The DNA here is from genome assembly GCF_030490865.1 of Poecile atricapillus. NCBI lineage: Eukaryota > Metazoa > Chordata > Aves > Passeriformes > Paridae > Poecile > Poecile atricapillus. Next base: position 15,067,685 of record NC_081262.1, read on the forward strand.
GAAAACCTCCTAAATTCCCTGGCAGCATCACAGCTGCTCAGTCCATGGGCTGGAGAGGGAAAAACCCAGGAGGAAGCAGCCAGACCCAAAGCTGGGGCTGTTCCCCAGGGACTCACAGATCTCACTCAAATTCCTGCTGGGAAAACTTAGGACAGGCTTATCCCGAGGAGACTCTGGGAGAAGCCTGGCTCCTGTAGGATGCACACAACCCAAAGCCAGAGTAAGGGGATTCCCACAGGGGGAAAACATCCAAGGACAGCTGGGAGGGAGGTGACAGAGGGGACAATAACCACGTGCAGCCATGCTCAGGGGGGACCCCATGCAATGTCCACTCGAGGAGATGCTGCCCGTGCCAGGCTGGGTGAGGGAGCCGGGATGTGCCTGGAGAGAGCTGGGATATGCCTGGAGGGAACTGGGATGTGTCCAGAGAGAGCTGGGATGTGCCTGGAGAGAGCTGGGATGTGTCCAGAGAGAACTGGGATGTGCCTGGAGAGAACTGGGATGTCCCCAGGGATGTGCCCAAGGAGCCGGGATGTGCCCAGGGATGAGCCCAAGGAGCCGGGATGTGCCCAGGGATGAGCCCAAGGAGCCGGGATGTGCCCAGGGATGAGCCCAGGGATCAGCCCAGGGATGAGCCCAGGGATGAGCCCAGGGATGTGCCCAAGGAGCTGGGGCTGGATCAGGGATCCCAGGAAGGCAGAGGAGCTGCAGCAGGCTGGGAGCAGAGGGAGAGCAGCCCCACACAGCTCTGGCAGGATGGAGGCAGCGTTCCAGAGCTCCAGAGCCTCAGCTCTGGGCATTCCCAATCCCTTCAGGAAGTTTTACCTCTGTTGACAGCACAGCAAAGAGCTCTGGGCTCCACTCTTAGAGGGAATTTTAAGTCCCCAGATTGTGTTGAGGGCTCACTGCACACACCCTGACTGCAGGGCTGTGGGATCTGTGGGAGAACCTGGATGAGGAGGAGGCTGCTCCATGGGGTGTGGGTCCAGCACCCAGGGGACACTGGCTCCATTGTCAATCCCAGCAGGCAGAACACAACCTGTGCCTCAGCTTCTCTGGGCAAATCGTTTTTGGGGTGAGGCTCCCACCAGCCAACTGGCAGATTTCTGTCACCATGGAATGGGTTGGGTTGATGGGACCTTAAAGCCCATTCAGTGCCACCCCTGCCATGGCAGGGACACTTCCACTGTCCCAGGATGCTCCAAGCCCCATCCAGCTTGGCCTTGAACACTTCCAGGAATCCAGGAACAGCCCCAGCTTCTCTGGGGATTCCATCCCAGCTCCTCCCCACCCTCCCAGGGAGGAATTCCTTCCCAATATCCCATAACCCTGCCCTCTGGCAGTGGGAAGCCATTCCCCTTGTCCTGCCACTCCGTGCTCTGTAAATGCTCTCTCTCCATCAAACACAGACAGGTTTCCCTTCAGCTGCTGGTTTCAACTGGTGGAAATGCAGGAGGGAAAAAAAGAAAACATCAAACTGATGAAAAAAGGAAAATCCCAGCCTTTCCTCCTGCCGCTATTAGATGCTGGCTAATACTTGAATCTCAGCTCTCTGCAGAGTATTTCAACTTTGCTTGTGGTTCTGCTGACATGGAAATTAATGAAGCCCCATCCCCTGGCTTAAAAGCATTTTTAGTTGGCATTACAATTCCCAGCTCCAGCTCCTCCATTACAATGCTCTGCATGAAACATTAGAAAGCCCTAATGGGGTTATTCATGCCTGGAACAGAGCAGCTCTGTACCTGCAGCTGCCTGGAAAAACAAGCAGCAGGGTTTGATAATTCCCTGCTTGGAAACTCTGGACACTCAGGGATGCAGCACCCCAAAATTGGAGTTCCAGCTCAAGTGATTCTGCTGGGTACAGAGAGGGCTGTGGTGCTGATGTTTAAATTGAAATATCACCATGTGCCACCCTCCAGAGAAAGGTTTGACAGGCACCTCTGCTGGGGCTTAAAATGTGCCTCGTCCTTCCACAATTCCCAGCTCCAATGGGAAGAGCCTCGGAGGAACAGATTTGTGGCCACTCTCCTCTCATAGAGCTGAAATCAGGAAAAAGCATTTCTGAATCCTCAGTTTTCTGGGGTCTTCCCAAAGGGACACTGAAAGGCACTGTGCTCCCAGCTGGAGCTGTGATTTCCAGCTTTTCCAGCTTTTCCTGCTCTGCTTTCAGCCCCAGTGTCACCCCAGACCCTCCTGCAGCCTTTGAAGTCCAGAGCTGACCTGACACGGCAGATCCAGGAGGGCTGGATTTGGCCCTGGATCCCACAGGCAGAGGAGATCAAGCTGATCTGTGTTTGTTTGATTAAAAACACTGATCAAGTGTTTTTAATCAAAACCTTCAATCTGGGGAGGCTGGTTTCAGTCTGTGTCTTCTGAGAAGCTCATTAAAAGGCTCAGAGCAGCAGGATTGTTAAATTACACTTGGATATAATGGATGGAGCAGGGACAGCGTCAGGAAAAAATTCTGGTTTATCTTGAATTTTTTTTTTTTCCCTTCACATAAAAAAGTTCACCGAGCAGTTCTGCCTTTAAAACCACATCAAATGCATTTCTCAGTGTCCTCACCCCCTGCCCTCTGCTCTCCTTGAGCAGAGTGAACCTGCTGCCAATCCCTTCAGCAAAGTGGCCCTCGGATGGGAAAGCAGAAATGTTTTGGAAAGATCTGAGGTGGTGACAGCACAGAATTGGGCTCAGAGGGACCTTCCAGCTGAAAAATAACCCCAAAGCAGGTGATGGATGACTCCCCATCCCACCTGAGGAGCTGGGTCCTGCTGCAGGGCGGTGTCCTCCATGGAGCAATCCCTCTGCCAGGCCCCAAATCCTGGATCCAGCCTGGGATTTCTCCCAGGATCACCCAGCTGAGGTTTAACCCACTCCAGGGCTGTGTTTTCCATGGAGCAATCCCTTTGCCAGGCCCCCAAATCCTGGATCCAGCCTGGGATTGGCACTCAGGATCACCCAGCTGAGGTTTAACCCACCCCTGTATTTTCCATGGAGCAATCCCTCTGCCAAGCCCCCAAATCCTGGATCCAGCCTGGGATTTTTACCCAGATCACCCAGCTGAGGTTTAACCCACCCCAGGGCTGTGTTTTCCATGGAGCAATCCCTCTGCCAGGCCCCAAATCCTGGATCCAGCCTGGGACTGGCACTCAGGATCACCCAGCTGAGGTTTTGACCATTGCCAGCCCCAAGCCCAGCCTGCCACAGCTCCATGGTGCATTTTTGTGTGTGCAGGTCAGGACAGACCCCCCAGCCCATCCCCAGGGGAGCAGGGCACACCACAGACAGGGGACAGGACACACGGACAAGGTGCCAGGCAGACAGCGAGCCCAGAGCGTGCATTTGTGGCCTAGGCTGGATTTTCCTCCTGTTAAAACACAAACTCTTCCTCCTCTCCTGCTCTGTCCAACGCTGGGAATGCTGAGTTAAAAGCAGGGATCTCTCTCAGCCATCCCACATTTCCTCCCTCCTCTCCCAGGCTCTCTCCTGCTGCTCCACAGGGGTGACACAGAGTGCTGGGACACATGGAAGCGGTGCAAGGGGCACATGGAAGCAGAGGAAGCTGCCAGCTGCTGTCACCATGCAGATCCCACCAGCACACACACACACTGCCCACAGTCACACCTCGCATCTTTCTGAGCCTGCCACGGTTTTTTTTCATCAAATCCATCACCACCTCAAGCACCCAGGAGGTTCAAACCCTTCCCAGTCGAAACAAAAAAAATAATCCCTTGAGATGGAAACAGCACTTTTCCAAATGTGTCGCTGATATTTGGGTTCCCCTCGTTAACAGCTCCAGTTTGGATGCCCAGCTGTCCTTGCAGGTAGAGCCAGACACTTTCAGGGAACCTTCTGGAAGCCCAGCACATGGCCAAATGTTTCACTGCTCAGCTGCTCTATTGACTTGATCCCTTTCCAGAAATCTGTCCTCCTCCCTGCGTGCTCTCCATGAAATGCTACAAGGCTCATCTGTGCCACGGCTGGCCTGAAATAGCTCCTTGGAGGTGGTGGAGAAAAAGGGACAATGTCACAGTGTCCATCACTTTGACAAGGACTGGCTCTTTCTGGTGTCTGAGCTGTGGAGTCACAGCCAGGCTTTAATAAGATTTATTTCCTAATCAGGAGCTGAGCTGTGCCTCCATACCTGTGCCCCTCTTCTCTCTAAGGATGTTTAAAATGGCTTTTTGTAAAAAATTTCATATAAACTTCGAGTTTATCTGAATGTCTTTTAGGTCAGCACATCGGGGTAGAAGCTGCACAAGGAGGACCCTTGGGACCCTAAAACTGATTCTCCTCCCTGTGCTGGAAATGCTGCCTTCAGTATTTCCACCCTCAGACTGCCAAAGCAAAATGGGAAAAGGAGGAAGGAAATTGCATTTGAACTCCTGGAAATCTCTGGAGAGACTCAGTGTCTGAGCTGGATTTCATTTTGAGCCAGGCACTGAACCGGCTAAAATCAAACCACTTGGCCCTCCCTGTGGTGTCATTAAGGTCCTGTGGGGACAACTGTGCCACCACTTAGTGCTGAGGTGTCCCCTGGCTCCAGCAAGGAGCACCAGAGGAGCAGGAGAGGCGCTGGGAGGGACCCAGCTCCTGCCTGAGGCCGGGAGGGATGCAGGGAATGGGATGGGGTCTCTCCCAGCACAGCCCGTACCTGCTGTGTCCTTGGAGCTGGGCTGTTTTTCCAGCTGGAAATGGATTTCCATAGCTTGGTGTGTGGGACACAAGCAATTTGTCACAATTTTTGGTCCTTCCAGGAGATGACACGGCCAGGCAGAGTCACAGCACTGCTGCAAGCAAACAGGGCCAGCAGAGCTTGGCCTTACCCCTGACTAAGCTCAGCTTTGATCTCAGTGGCCAAGCCAGGTTTGCTCACTCCTCAGAAAATGCCTGGCAAGTTCTCCCTGCTCAGTGAAACTTCTGGGAGAGCTGGGGCTGCTTTCCTGGCAGTTTTCCTTAGAATATCCACTCGGTGCTGAAGGCAGCTTGTCCCAGGGGTGGTGGGAAGGAACAGGTTTGGGGCAGGAAAGGAGCACAAGCTCAGGTGGTTTTGGGGTTTGATGGTCCCTATTAGATCCACTGAGAAGGAAATCTTGGCTAAAGGCCTTTTTTTGGCTAATGGCCCTGCCCCTGACCAGTGTTCCAAGGACAAAACAAGTCCCAGGACTGAGTCCCAGCCTGGGATGGGACGAGCATCTCTTGTCACGGACATCCTCCCGAGAGGAATTCTCCCTGCAGTGCCACGGAGGCCGTGGCTCAGTCCATGCCCCCATGCAGTGTCTGTGGCATGCGGGGCCATGCTCCAGGACTCCCAAACAGCATCAAAAACTGTTTTATCCAAGGAAAGAATTCCCAAATCAAACCCCACCGCCGTCCTCCGATGCAGGCGGCGCGTTAAGGCACGGGGGGAACCTGGCAGCCGTTCACCCCCGTGTCCCTCGGTGCTTGGGACAGCAGGGCCTCGCACAGAGGGCTCTGCTGGAGGAGGATTTTCTCCCTGGGCAGGTGAACAGGCAACGCTTCCCACCAGGACAATCCCACCGTGTCACCAACCCGAGCCTTAAGGCGCCGCCAAAGAGGCAACGAAGCAACGCAACCTCCTGAACCCCAACCACAACAACCACAACAACAAGAGAAGTGAACAGGAAATCTCGCTTTGGGAGCAGGCAGGGCTCAGAAAGATTTTGGTTTGTAAGGCACTCTACCGACCAGACAGGTACATCTCCTTACTCCTGCGCTTTTTCTCCAGGCGGCGCAGCCGCTTCTCCTCCCGGCGCCGCGCCTCCTCCGCCTCCTGGTGCTGCCGGCACTTGTGGAAGTTCTCCACCACCACCCCCACGAACATGTTGAGCACGAAGAAGCTGACGATGAGCAGGAAGGAGATGAAGTAGAGCAGCATCCAAGGGTTGTGGTTCTGGATGGGCTAGGGGGAGGGAAAAACGAGGGAGCAGAGCCGGTGGGTTAAGTCAGGTTTTTGGAGCAACAAGTTCTTCTGGAGCAGAAGTTGCTGCCCTATACCCAAAATCCACTTTGGTGCAACATTTCTTCCTATCCATGGGAAAAAAATCTGGAAGATTCCATAAAGTCCCCCTTCCACTGTTTTTCCTGCAGCCTTTTTTCCTGTCAGGAATTATCCAGTGAATTCCTGCAGTGTCCCCAAGCCTCTGGGTGTGCTTGTGGTGCCTCTTGTCACCACTTGGATTAGGAGGAAAACCCTGGAGCTCTGTTTTTATGGATTTTGGTTCATCTGGAATCAAGAAAAACAACTGGAAGTTGTTTTGGCTGCAGGAATGATTCCTAAATCCCACAAAAAGTGGCCTGGGAACAGCCAGCACCGCTCCAGTCGCTCACCATTCCCAAAAATCCAGCCCTATTTGCAGGCTTTGAGTATTTTCCCCCTTTACCCCCTCTTTTCCCCTCATTTTGGGGAGGAGGAGAGGACTGGGAGGAGTTTTTTCCCAAAGTATTTTCCTCTCATTCACCTTCTCACTGACTAAAATTTTACTGTTTTGTGCAAAACCCACCCAAAACTCCCTTAGAGGGTTTCATTATTTTGGCATTTATTTCCCACAACTTCAGATAAATCTCAGTGGATGAGCATCATCCCACCAGCAAGATTGTTTCAAGCTAAAGATAGGCTCCAGATTTTTATTTTTTCAGATGTGGGCTCCTGCTTAATGTTTCTCAGTTGTTACCAGATCTTCAGAAGTGGGGGAAATGAAGTCCAAAGCGTTTCTGTGGCTCTGGGTGGGTCCTACTCATGCGAGACTCGACTTCCCACGGAAAATGCCACGAAACTCACCAGCTGAATGCCTTTTTTCACAACATTCCTGGTGGTTTCCCATCCTCAAGTACCCTCACTCTGATTCATTCTACATCCTCTGAAGTAGGACGCGTCAGAGCTTGTCCTACATGGGAAGCAGCCATGGAAAAGGAACTCCAAAAAATGGGAAACCAAAAAACGGACCTCAAGGAGGTTCTACAGCTCTGCTCCTTCCTGGGATTTCAAAAAGCCTGGAGTGCCCAGGCCTGGGGCTGGAGAGAGGGGCAGAGCTGGGCTCTGCAGGACAGGTACCTGCTGGTCGATGCCCACGGCGTCCAGCCCGTCGTACATGATGTTCACCCAGCCATCCTTGGAGGAGAGGACAAACAGGGACATCAGGGCCTGCAAAATGGACAGAAGAGCTTGGTCTTGACTTTCAGTGCCCCGAGAAGAAACTCCCGACTCCTCCTTTTTCAGCCACTGTAAAACGCTTTATTTTCCTCATTTGCAAGCAGAAGAATCAAGAGGATAAAAGGGGCGGTTGAGGGATTGCATCCCAAAGCTTTAGGACAACACTCCTAAAATTAAGGAATGTACAACCCTAGCAAGAGATCAAGAGTTGATCTGATCCATTTTTACACATTTAGGCTAAAAGACAAGAGATTTCCAGATAAAGTCATAGACTGACCAAGGATGGAAAAGGCCTCAAAGATCACCGAGTGCAAATATTAACCCACTGATCGATGATTGCAACATCAATTCTGGAAACTTCCTATGATGGAGGCTCCACACCCTCCTGAAGCCACACATTTCTAGTGTTCATCCATGAAAATCTGCACAGAAAATCCCTGCAGGGAGGACTTTACCTGCCCCAAATTGTCAAAGTTGTACTTCCTCCGGACCCATTTGTAGTGAGCGTTGGTGCAGTCGGCCTTCGTGGTGATGTTTTTGACATCAGGGCCATCACAGTAGTAGAACTTGCCTTTAAAAAGCTGCATTTGAAAACACAAATTTAAAAAAAAAGAAAAAAGAAAAAAAGAACAAAAAGTAAGCAGCTTTGAAAAGTCTGTTTTCTGATTTATCTTTCATTCCTTTAGCAGGGTTCAGCAGGGAGGTCTGTCTGTTCTCCTCATCCTGACATCCTTGCTGGGAGCAGCTGCCAACCCCACCCTGGATCATTTCTCCTAAAACCTGGCTCTTCTCCCCAAACTGAAATCTTCCTCTGGATGCATTTCAGCTCATTATTTCCACCTCAACCCTGGCAGCTGAGAAAAGCAGCTTTTCTTTTGCAGCAGTCACTTTCAGGGGAGGGAAATACTCTACCTGGACCCCTAAAATCCCAAAGATAATGAAGAAAGCACAGCAGATGAGAACAATATTCCCAATGGGCCTCAAGGAGGAGATCAAGGTTTCCACCACCAGCTTCAGACCTGGGGCTCTGCTGATGACTCTGGAAAAAAAACCAAGACAACAAAACTTTTAATTTTTATGCACGTCCTGTTATCACCCAGCTGCTTCTCCTCTCCTCTGCCAGGCAGGGATTTCTTCAGACAGCCAGAACATTCCCAACCACATCAGATGGAATTCAAACAGCAGCAGCTGGGGCAGGGTGAGGAGGGGAGACCCACAGGATATCACAGAGTTCCCACAGTGAGGTTTGTACCTCACTCCAGGAGCACGGCTGCTCCAAGGGCTCTGATCCCAGCACAGGGACACAGGCAGGACCCTCCTGCCTCTCCCAACACGTGAGCAGCTTCCCAGGGGGCCTGGAGAGCACGTCTGCTGCTCTTTCTGCAGCACTGGCCATGACAACTTTCCAAACAGAGCAATTCCAGTCTGGTTCCTAATTAGTTCCTGAACTGGCTGTGACCAACAGCTCCACAGGTCAATCCCGTCAGGAAGCAGATTTGGGTGCTCTGAGGCAGGTTTGGGGTGTCACGAAGAGCAGGAGTGTTGCTTTCCTGGAGGAGAGCCTGGGGGAATGCACTGCCCTCCCCTGGGGGTGTGGGAGCCGAGCCTGCCCAAGACAAGCTTCCCTGGGAAGGGCCAGGTGGGAGTTTAGCCTGAAAAGCCTCAAAGTTGTTTTTAGGATGGGCTTGAGGAGGGTGAGTCCTTGCAGGGAGCTGCAGCTCACACGGATAATGATGCCTTGTGCCTGCCAAGCCCAGAGAAAAGGGTTTTGTGCTGCAGCATTTCCACAGGGTCTTGTTTGAGAGAGATCATGTGGAGACTGAACTGCACCTCCAAAGTGTTGGGAATGGTCCCTGGAGCCACCCTGTGCTCGGTGAGGCTGTGGTGAGAGGTGATGAATTCCTTTCTATTCATAGGATCTGGCCTAGTTATTATCAAAGACCAATTCCCTCTTTGCCCTTTCCCTTTCCTCACGAGCTGCCCGTGCCCTGAATTCTGCTCCCACTTGTGTGGGTCACAGGGGGTGACTTGTCCGGGGTGTCCTGGGAAGCCAGCGCTGCCAGGGGACCCTGGTGCCAGCAGCAGAACAGCCAGGAGCCACAAACACTGATTTCCTTCTCACTAAGGTGACACAGAGCACAAAGAGCTGTTGTTCTTGTGGTCTAAAAGATTCCCTCTTCCTATCACTCTCTCAGAAAGTTTCCAGCTTTTTGCAGGTGATTGTCTCATTCCCCTGAAATTTCAGTAAAAAAAGGCTCCGGCTTCTCGCCGAGCAGGATGAAAACAGAACAGGAGCTGATCCAAATCGCTCCCCCCTCCCAAGCATTATCCCTCTTTATTGCCTAATCATAACCAAAATACAAATTCTCTTTCCTCCTGCTGCCAAACACCGGAGGCTGTGCCCTCCTGTGCCTCGCTGAGGGAGGAGCTGCTCTGCAGGGAAGTTTGGCAGGCTCAGGAGAACAGGGAATGATGCTGGAGCTCATCAAATCCTCGTCAGCACCCATTCCACTGCAAGCCCCTCTTTGCTGGGGAGTGTCTGGGAGGCTGTGCAGTTGAAGAAGGAGCCAGAGTGATTGGGAAGGGCTGATAGAATCAGAGTGGAGGAGGCTCTGACCGCGCTCACTCCGGATTATGACAACACCTCTCACTCCACGCTCCAACCGCATGTATCTGAGCTGGAGAAGATGAATTGGAATTCATTTCACTCTTTTCCAGCTGTTTCTCACTGAGTTTGGGGATCCCCAAAGATGTTTCTACCCTTGATTTATTTCAGTTTTTGGTGTTATTAAGCAAGACGGTGTGCATTTCCCAAACTCTCTGATTTATCAGCGCCTACCGGAGAGGTCTCAGGGTCCGCAGAAGCCTCAACACACGAAGGACTCCCAGGATTTTGGCTCCTCCTGCTGATGCCATGGACACAATGATGTCAATGATGGATACAAAGACCAGGACTCCATCCAGGACGTTCCAGCTGCTCTGCAGGTACGTGTTCTCCCCAGAGAAAAAGCCAAGAGCTACCACCTGCAGCCAGGAGAAGGGAGACGTTGAAATCTTCACCCAGATCGTAGCTCTGGCATGGGCTGGTCTTTGCCAGGATTTGCTCTGGGCCATGGGATGAAGCTCTAATTACCTTAACCATCATTTCAACCACGAAGATGGCAGTGAAGATGTAATTAGAGACACTCAGGAATATCCTTTCCTGGAAAACACAGAACAACAAAGACAGACTAGTTAGAAACCCAACATTTATCTTGCAGGGTCTGGTCCTGAGGAGATGAAGATCTGGGTGGGGGATGGAGGAAGGAGAAGCCTCTCACCGTGCTCAGGGGGTCGATGTCTGGTCTCTCCAGAGCTATGGTGATGCAGTTGAGGAAGATAAAGACCAGCACCACGTGGTCGAACATTTTGTGGGCAATGACCTTCTGGCACATCACTCGGAACCTGGAGAGAGGTGGGAAAAGCAGATCCTTCAGAAGTTTGGGTCAGGAATAGACCCCTCCCCATTGTGTCCTTCTGCTTGATGTGCCACCAGCACCAGCCCAGGTGGTGAGGCAGCATCTCCACATGACTATCCATGATTATCATTAATTATTAATTATTACTAATGCTGGCTAAACCCCTGACAGCAGTGGGGTGAGCCCACACACCCACACCAAACCGAAAACTTTCCTTCAAAACCAGGAACTGCATTTCTAAAACTCCCAGGGATTTTTCCCAAGGGGAGACTCGCCGATATTCCATTACCTCAAACACCTGCTGGAATTTCACTGGAATGTCTTACCTGTTCTGTGGGGAAAACAAGTAGAGGGACCAGTCCTCGTGGGTCTTGCACCACTGGGGTTTGTAGGGCTCCAGGGCTTTGCGGATCCGGTAGCAATAACTCTGGATAAAAAAGAAGGAACACCTTTTCTTCCTCTTTTATTTCCCTGCCTCTTCAACTTTCACGGTGTATTTTTTTTTGGAAGGAGGGGGGCAGTAAATGGCTTTTCATTGTGCCTGTGGGCACTCACAGCTTTTGGGACAGAGCTGTGGTGGCTGTTGTCACATTTGTCCAAGAAAATAAGGAGGAAAGGGGTGTGAAAAGGGGAGAGATGGACAGGACAAAGCAAGGCTTCTGGGAAGGTGTCATTTTGAGATACAGAGTTGTGCCAAACCCAAAAAAGGCCTCAAGCAGCCAAAAAAGTTAAGTGGAATACATTTCTTTTTAGGCTTTCAAGCTTTCATGACACCAAACAGCTGCTGTGAGTAAAGCCATTCACACGTTGTGTCTGCAGCTCATTTTGGAGGCATCCTGGGCCAGGGGGACAATCCCAACCGACCCAAAAATGAGGCATTTTTGGAAAAAAAGGAAGTTTTACCTCACAGGACACCACTTCAATGCCACAGCCCAAAAAAGATCTCTTAAAAAAAGGGATCTTTCAGGAAGTAAAGGCCCATCCCTCAGCTCGGGATCACCATTCCCAACCCCATCCTTGAGGCGATATTTCCACGCTGGATTTCCACCCATCCTTTCAGGGACGGAAAAGCCGCCTAAAGCAGGAGCCCGCAGCCCCCGCAGGACTCACATCCTCCATGTCATCCTCGTAGTCCAGGGCGTCCTCCTTGTGGCCGTCCACCCTGAGGAAGAACTCGGCGTGGCCCATCTTGCCGTTGCAGTCGTGGAACTCGGCGGGCAGCAGGGCGGCGGGGCCCAGCCCCAGCTGGCGCACGGAGGGCACCCGGAGCAGCTCCGGCAGCTCCTGGGAGCCGCGGTAATCCAGGGATTCCGCCCGGCGGGGCAGCGAGGGCCGGCTGAGCGTGCTGGACTTGGCGTCGTCCGAGTCGTCGTCCGTGCTGCCTTTTCCCTCTCCGGACAGCAGCGACTCCCGTTCTCCCGACTGGTTCTTCTTCTTGAGGCTCGGCGCCCTGCCCAGGCTGTTCCAGCTGGAGCGCCGGCTGCCCCAGTTGCTGCTGGTGCCCCAGTTGGTGCAGGGGGAGCTGCGGAGGCTGGACTGGGAGAGAAGGCAGGTGTGGGAGGGGGTGTTTGCAGGAGGGAGACAAAGGGTTGGGGCGTTTCAGCCAGATTGGTGAAAGTCACGGCCTCCCCTTCCCGCTTTTCGCACCGATTCCGGCCTTGAGATGGGAGCACCCGGCCAAGGCCACGCTGAAGGTGGTCCTGGACCACACCTGGAGCACGGCCACCACCCCTCTGTCCTGGTGGCTCCCTGGCAACACCAGCTCTCCATGAAAAACGAACCCAAAGACATCAACAAGCGGCATTTTGCTGAACCGGCACGTTCTTTGCTCACGTTCAGGATGTTTCAGCTGACAACTTCCCTGCCTTCCCAAGGGAACCTGAGTCACCCGAGTGCCTGCTGGGAATTGTGCCCCTATTTCCATTCCTTTCCTTCCATTTGCTGCGGGAGGAAGTGGAGTGAACGTTTCTCCTCCACAACTTTCCGTGCGTGTCGGCGCACTTGGGCAGGTCCCAGGCAATTCCCAGGATGGCAGAAAAGCCAGGAGAAAAACTCCCTGTTCACTCCATGGCTTCCTCCCAGCACAAACCAAGGAAAAACTGCCTTCCTCCTCCTCCTCAGTGCTGGCCAGCTCTCCCCTGCCTGCTTCATCTGGCTGTGTCTGGTGGCCCTGCCGCGCTCCCCGAGAGAGGATTGGCAGGATGAACATCCCTCTCCAGCAGCTCACAATCCCATGGAAGCCCCAGGCAAGCAGCAGTCAGCTCTGTTTTCTTTTCAAAGGCATTAGGTTGACTAAGCAGCTTAGCAAGGGGGATGGTGGCTGTGCCTGGGCGTGAGGTGCCTTCACGGTCTGCTGCCTTGATTCGAACATGAGCTCGCAGTTACGGAGCAGAGGAGTGGGATGGATAAACAGCAGCAGAAATCCACCCTGCCTTCGCTGCTGCCTCTGCTCCCTGTGTGCTCAGAGCTGCCCTGCCGCCCCCCTGCTGCAGTCCTGGCATCTGGGGAGCCTCACAGCCTCTTCAGGGCCCTTTGGGAACTCAGTGCCTTCCAAAGGAATCATGGAATTGATGCCTTAAGTTTTAGCTGTCGTATTTTTCGGATCCTGCACATTAGAACTTCACATAAAGCATTGGCAAGTTCTCCTTACAGCTCAGGCAAGCACAACAATCCTTTCCCAGCCCCAAAACCCAGGATTTAACTCTGAACTTCACATGAAGTGTCAGCAAGTTCTCCTCACAGCCCAGGCAGACACACCAATCCTTTTCCAGCCCCAGAACCAAGGACACCGTTGCATCCTCGGGCCCAAGAAGTGTTGCCAGCAGCGAATTGAGGAGAGCAGTCTGGGAGGATGGGACTGCATCACCTGCAGCTGGAACTGGACAATCAACCCCGATGTGGAAATGGACCAGAACTTATAAAAGTGTGAAAACTCGTGAGCCCTCATCTATCTTGGGTGTAGCCTCAGCCAGGCTCCTGTACTGCCCAAGGTGTATCCTTGGAAGGCCTTTTAATAAATCCCTACTTTATTCCTTTAACTCTGTCCAGCTACTGTCCAGGGACCCTCAAAAGGCACCAGAGTTACAGAATGGCTGGGTTTGGAAGAGACCTTGAAGATCATCTCATCCTATCTCCTCATTCCAAACCCCCTCATCCCCTTGCTCCCTGGATTTCCCCTCCAGCAGGGCTGTGGGACCGTAACCAGAGCTCAAGGGAAAATGTTTCATCCCCCTGACACACCATAAATTCAAAAAACCCCCCTAAAATGCCAGGTGGGAAGCAGATCTCATCCTCACACAACACCTGACAGCTTCTCCAAGACATCCCAAAAGGCTGGCGTGGCTGGAAAAGATTCCTGCTCCTCCTCAGAGGGGTCATGGAACTCGTTTAGGTTATGGCTCTCCAGTGAGATGGTTTGGCAAGAGCTTCCCATGGGGCAGCAGGCAGGAAAATCCCAGTACATCCCTGTTTTCCCTTTCCATGGACTCCGAGTCCTTGGCTGTTGTGTTGTCACCGCCCTGGCCCAGCGCTGCACACCCCAGCTCTGCTCTCCTCCTCTTTTCTACATTTCCCACCTCCCTCAGCCTCCTTTCTGTTCTCCAGCACTGTCTGTCCCCGGTGTCTCACACCACCCCAGGCTGAGCTCAGCTGGTGCTGACAACACCAAACTTGTGGGATTAACCCCTGCAAGGGCCATTCCCTCGATCCTCGTGGGTCCCTTCCACCCCAGAACATCCCTGGAGACAAGGACGCTGCGCTCGGCGTCACCGAGGGCGAGTTGCTGGCCACAAGAACCTACCAAGGACTTCTGGTCGTAGCCCGTGGGGTCCAGCGAGGCGTTGCTGCCTCTCCTCGAGTCCCCGAGGGCGTGCAGGGAGTCCAGGTGTGGGGAGCACTTCGGGGTGGGCATCGGGGTGGCCGCCGTGCGCATGATGATGGGCGGGGGCACGGCCCCCCTGGCCTCCAGGTGCCCGTTGGGGGTGACAGCCAGCGAGTACATCTTCATCTCTGCACACAGGGGGACAGAGGACACCACGTGAGGGGACCCTGCTGCTGGGGACCTCCAGCAGCTCTGCCAAGTGGAGCTGTGGGCAGTGAGATCCCGCCCTGGTGTTGAAAGGCTTCGGGTGAACGCCACGATCTCTCAAGGAGCCTTTGGGAACTCAGCGCCCTCCAATGGAATCGTGGAATTATGGAATGGCTTGGCTTGGAATGGACCTTGAAGATCATTTCATCCCATCTTATCCCATTTTATCCCATTTTATCCCATCCCATCCCATCCCATCCCATCCCATCCCATCCCATCCCATCCCATCCCATCCCATCCCATCCCATCCCATCCCATCTCATCCCATCCCATCCCATCCCATCCCCTCATTCCAAGCCCCCTTCCACAGGCAGGGATGCCTCCCACCAGATCAGGTTTCTCCAAGCCCCTGGAGCTTTCAGCACTTCCAGGAAGTTTTGCTTTCTGTTCCTTGGGATTTAGAGAGTGGAATTTGAGTTTTGGGGCTGGCAGAGAATTTCCAGGCTGAATTCCACCTGGGAATTCCAGCTCCTGTCTAAGCTGAGTCTGGAGTTTCAGGATTTTGTGACATGCCTGAAGTTTCTGCCAAATGTTTCTGCCCCTTCCTCAGCTGAATTCCCCCTGCTCCCCACAATCAGCATTTCCTTGGCTGAAACAAATCCTGGTTTAGAAGCATTTGGAGGGATCCTAAGAGAGCCCAAGCTGGGAATCAAAGGAAGCAGGAACTGAAGCGGCTCCTGTTTACCATCATTCACTGTTAGAAATGTGTGATCCCTCTTTGTCACCCCTCTGGCTGCAAAGTGAAGGCTGTCACCTCCAATTCCATGTTTTTGGTACACCAGAGCAGTGTGGGCCTTCCCTAAATCGACTGCCAGACCCTCCTGGAACACAAATGAGCAGCAACATTTTCCATCCATCAAACCTCACCCAAATGCATTTTGTGTGGGAAACCAAAAGGAACAGATGAGAACATGATTGATTGGAAAAGCTGCCGAGAAGTGGGGTGAGAACATTGCTGTCAGCAAAGCACTCTGTGCTAATGGTGCAGGGGGAAAGAGGAGACACAGCTCAAAATTCTTGGGGATGTTTAAATTAGAAAAACATCTGTCTAAAGGGAATATCTGTGCTCATCCAGCGTCCCCTACGCTTTGCAGAGCTGCTCTGGTCACTTTGCAATCAGATTAATTGCCAAATAAACCTGGGTTCTTCTGTTGTGGAAGCAGAGTTGTAGCTCCCAGATTGCCAGGAAAGTGCAGGCACAAAACCCCACCTGTTGCTCTGAGGTCTTTCAGCTTCTCAAACTCGTCCTCGAAGTTGGCAGATGTCTTGTCCTCATCTGTGTCTGACCTGTTGGCATCTCCCTGCAGAGAGGAGGAGGGTAATTAACAGACTCAATTCATTAGGATTCCTCAGCAGCTCAGAGCTCTGCTCCCCGTGGGTGGTTTATACCAAATTCCCTCTGAGACCACCCTGGGAATGATCCCAGGCGAGTTCCTCTTCCTTGTTTTCCCTCATCTGGACAGAAAGGACGATGCTGTGGCTGTCACCGCGTCCCTGCCATGTCACTGTGCTTCCCACACTGCTCCTGGAACGGCAGATCCCAGGGGAAAACATCCCAGAGCAGCTGGAATTGCAGGAATGACTGAAAAACCTGGCATGGTGGGGCTGCTTGTTTGCTCTCTCCGTGATCCCAGCTGAAAGCACGGAGGGTTTGATGTTAAAGGATGTCAGAGGGTTTTAATCCTGTGTTTGACAGCACTTTAAAATTGACTTAGATCTGGAAACCCTGATTTGCTTGTGCTGGCTGGGAACAGATTGTTTTGGGAAATCTCTTGGCAACCTGAGGCAGAGGGAATGAGGCCAGTTTGCCTGGCAGCCCTGCAGCGTCTCAGGACAGGGAAGAGCCACCCTCACCCTGCCTTTCCTGCTGGAAGTCCAGCTCCTTTTCCCTTTTGCACACATCTGCCAGCAGAAACGATCAGCCTGGGCCAGAGGAGCCAGCCTCAGGCTCTCCTTGCTGGGGGAGGGATTCCAGCAGAATGTGAGCAGGACTCTGGCTGGATTCCTCAGGACTGCAGGAATCTGTGCAAATCCATAGCAAAGGGCTGGATTGAAGAGCTGATCCCAGAAAAAGGAGCGCAGTTCCTCGCCTGGTGCCTGAACAAATCCCCACAATTTCCAGAGGCATGGTGCTGAAGTGGCAATGAGCTTCATTTTGCCTGTGATTTATTGCAAAGTGCCACGGCCAGGATGAGTGAAAGGCTTGAGCTCCCTGATTCATCTTTGTTTCAGAGCAGAAACGCCAGTGCAGAGTGGATGAAAGATCTGCACAATTTTGGAAGGTTTTCCTGCTCTCCCAGAGCAGCTCTGGGGGGAGATTTCAAAATGACATGGGAACGGTGTAAGCACAAATATGCAATTACGGCCCTGTTTGAAGTCTGGCTACTTGTACTAAGCACAAATGTACTAAAAATGGGTTTGTGGCCATTTAAGTCTGTTCTCTTCCAGGAAAATTCCTGGCAAACTTGCTCCAGAGGCAGATCAGGAGCTGGCATCAGGCTGAGAGCGTTTGCTGTGGTTCACAGGACAATTTTTAGTGCCCTTGCTGAAGCTCCGCTGATGGTTCTGAGTTGAGAGCAGCTCTCAGCTGCACACATCTCCCAGGAGTCCCTCTCCAGATAAATAAAAGAAACACCTGAGCAAATGGAGGAGAAATTCTCCTCAGTGACTCCTGTGGCTGCTCAGAGGGCAAAGTCAAAGAGGTCAAAACAAGAATTCTGCCCCGTTCCCAGCAGCAGAACCAGGGATGACAAAAGCAAACCCAGCTCCCAGAATTTGTCTTTGTTTTGCAGCCAGAGCAATCTGCTTTGCTGGAAGGTTCCCTGCCCATGGCAGGGGGTTGGAACCAGAAATTTGAAGTCTCTTCCAAGCCATTCCAGGATTCCATGATTTCTCAGTGCAAGGCCTGAGAGGAGCCCTGGCAGCCCAGCAAGGTTTTGTGTAACACCTCTTGCTGAGACAAGTGATGAGCCTGATGTCAGGGCTGAAAATAAATGGGAACGGAGAGCAAAATGTGCCCTGCAAGTGCCACGTCTGTGGCTGCTGCTTTGGGGTGAATAATCCAGGCTGGGAAAAGCAGAGCTTACACACATTTAAACCAAGAGCTCTGAAAGGAGCCATCAGGGCTGAGCAGGGAAACCACAGTTTGTCTGGAGGAGCAATCAGGCACTCAGAGAGCTCTGCCCAGCTCTGGCTGCACATCAGCACGAGGTTCCA
This sequence comes from Poecile atricapillus, assembly GCF_030490865.1. Classification (NCBI taxonomy): domain Eukaryota; kingdom Metazoa; phylum Chordata; class Aves; order Passeriformes; family Paridae; genus Poecile; species Poecile atricapillus. The sequence goes on from NC_081262.1 coordinate 15,085,620, forward strand.
CCTCCCAGAGGGCAGGGGAGGAATGGGAGCTGCTCCCTGCAAAGATCCCTGCGGGCTGCCAGGCTGCTGAGCGGAGAAAAAATCCTTCCACCTTATAAAACATCGTCCCAAAGATCCGAGAATTTCGTGTTAGGAAGCTGGAAACAGCTTTGGAACAGCTGAGTTCCAGAAATATTCCAGAAGGGACAGAGTGCCAAGGAAAGGACAGGACTCTGAGCCATCCTGGTCCTCAGGGCTGCAACATGTGGAATCACAGAGGGGAAAACATGAGGGGAAAGCCCTGCTCAGCAACCCTGATTTCCTTTTAGGACAACCCTGATTCCCTTTCCCTTATCAAGGGAATTTAATCTTATCAGTTGATTTAATCTTGTTTTGGATTTTAGTAAAGCTTTTGGATATACTGAAAGCCTGAGTTCCACCACAGAGAAACACAAACTGTGGGATATATGGGAGATCTGGTGAGTAAAATTAATCTCAGATTATTTCTTCTAAATCACACAGCAGACCATGTAGGAGATTAAAAGTCCCCAATTCCCATTCCACATCCAGTGGGCTTTAACTGCAAAGACTGATCCAGCAGAGCTTCAGGTGCTCAACACAGCTCATCTGCACCCCTTAAATTTAAGTTTAAGGCTGCAAAAGTTGATCCAGAAGAGCTTCAGGTGCCCAACACAGCTCATCTGCACCCCTTCAATTTGATTTGCATGGGTAGATGATTTCCCTGACATGGATTATCCCCACCCGTGTGTGTCAGCTCTCTCCCCAGCCTGGATCTCTCACCTCTGCCTGGAATCCTTCCACCAGGATGGCCACCAGCAGGTTGAAGAGCACGTAATTGCCAAAGGTCATCAGGGCCACGAAGTAGAGGGCGGCCCAGGAGGAGGTGGAGGCCATCCCGTTGTAGAGCACCACGTTCCAGTCCTCCTGCGTCAGGATCTGCAGGGAAAGGGGAGCAAGAGCCTCAGTTCCTCCAGTGCTCCGAGCACAGCAGCTGCACTGAACCCCTGCAGCTCCCCCTCTCCTCCTGACCTTTCCTCAGCCAAGCCACGAGATGAGGCAGCGGAAATTGGCCTTTATTTAGCTCTTTTGCATGTGATTTCGGATCATGCTGTAGAAATTTGCCTTTATTTAGATCTTTGCACCTCTGCTGGCGGAGCCTCCCCTCCCTGCAGGAAGGGCTGGTGCTCCCCTGCCCACAGAGGACAGTTTAGATCCAAGATATCCCAAAGTGAAGGATGCACTGCCCTAATCCCATTATTTCCTGGAGATGTTGCCTCCTCTGATAACCATCAGAAGATAACAGGCCTGAGGCCACAGATCTTGTCTCCTCTCAGGCTGCTCTTTAGCTGAAGGAAAGGGTAAGGGATAGGATATTTAATGAGATCTGTGACATTGGGTGGCTCCAGAATCTCAGGGAAGTTGTTTCCTTTAGGTAAAAACACTGGGCAGAAAAATCCCCGTCACTGCAAAAGCTCTGAGGGATCTTCCTCAGGGATTTCTGCTCTCCAGCTTCAAAACTCCCGGAGAAATGGATGACAGGCTCACGTTCCACATTAATTCTGGCAGTGAAAATGGCCCCAAAGCCCCCAAACCAAGGTGGCTTTGGGGACAGGAGTGCTGCACTGAGTCATGCTGCTCAATAACCTTCCAGGGACACAGGACTGAGCCTCTGTGCTCTGTGCCAGCTGCGTTTCCCAAGGGACTGGGAGGAGAAATGCAGCAATCCGTGTGTTGGGAAGGCAGAAATGGGAAGCTCTGAGGCTGGGGTTGATTTGTCCTTGTTCCTTTGTAAGAATTTATATCCACAGCGAAGGCTCTGGACTGGTTTCCACCTTGAGGGATGCTACTCTGCCTTCAGAAACTTTATTTACACTTGTTGCACTCAGATTCTAAGGCCTGAGCTTTGAAAGTCTGATCTTTATATTTAAAATATCCTCAAAACAGCAGCTGATTCCTCTGTTATGGAAGCTGCCAGGAATTTCAGGCACAAACCAGAACTTGGCTGCAGAGGAACCACAACCTTTTATATCGAGCACCTCCAGCTGTGGCTGGGGAGGGGATTTGTCACTCCCAGTTACACAGAATTGTTTGCAAAGGGGCAGTGCAGGAGACAGAGATCTGCAGAGCAGGAGCAGGATGGGCAGCAAAAAGGGAAAAGAAGAGTGGACACCCTCCTTTTACTGATAAGAGATACAGGCAGTGCTGATTTTGGGTAGATTTCAGGGCTTTTAGACACAGAAACGCTATCTCTGCCCTAATAACTCTTCACTCCAAATTCAACACCTCCTGGAAGAGTTTCATGAAACAAAACCTCCTCATGTTCCCCCTTAAAAACATCCCTGAGGACGCAGAGCTTACCTGGAACACGGTCACAATGGCCCAAAGCAAGGAATCAAAATTCTTCCTGTCGGGAACTGTGTCTCCCGTGTCAGTTTTCAGGCTGAACTTGCATCCAAAGAGGTGCATGCCGAGGATGCTGGAGTGGGGAGAGGGAGATGGAAGGAACACGTGGGTGAAATGTGCTTGCAGGGGTTTTATGGATACTTTTACGCTCCCGGTGGGGTTTTTTTTCACCCTGCAATTTGTTTCTCCTGCCTCACATTTCATTCCAGTTGTCTGCACTGCAAGGGAAAATCAAGGATCTCCCTTTTCTGGAAAAACAAAGCGCCCTGGTTTCCAAGCAGAGGATCCTGAGGGGCATTAGAAGGTCAAACAGGCAGAAATCTCGGAATCTGCATAATTTCCATCCCAAATCTAATACTGGTACGGTTCAGTCAGTGACAGGCACAGCTCAGGAGCCTCTGAGGGGCAATTACTGCCCGTTTGCATACTTCATTCACCCCTGCAATGATGGCATTCCATGAAAAACAGGCTGGAAAGGGGTAAATATCCCGCTGGGAGCACTCCCCACACAGTGCTGGCCTGTCCCTATCCCCACCCACACATTCCCGAAATGGAACAACTCCTCAAGCAAGAGCCACCAGACCAGGAATTACCTGAAGATGAAGATGAAGAGCATGAGCAGCATGCAGAAGGTGGCCACGTTGTCCATGGTCTTCATGAGCACCACGAGCTGGCGGCGCAGGGCGGGCATGAAGCGCACCAGCTTCAGCACGCGGAGCAGCCGGAAGGTGCGGAGCACGGACAGGCCCCCGTCCGACTGCCCGATGATCTCCCAGACACTGCAGGGACACGGGGACACCGCTGGGACCAGCTGCTTCCCCACAGGAATCCGCCCTTTTCCCGCTCCTTTCCCGCTCCTTTCCCGCTTTTCGCTCCCCAGCCGTGCGGTCGCGCCTCTCGTGGCACAACTCATCTCCTTTACAGCTGTTTTGGGGGTGAATTCCTGTCGCCCTGAAAACTCAGCTTCTGAACTTGCTAACATAGTTTTCTAAAGACTTTCCCAGGACAGTAACTGTAAACATAGATATGTGTACATTCTTTCTGTTCCACGTCTTGTGATGGACATCTCTCATGGCCAGTGCAGTGAGAAAGTGTTATCCTGACCACCCAATCCCTGGCTGTGGTCAGGAGCCTATAAATCCTGGAGGGAAAAATAAACTCTGCTCTTCTCTTCACCACACCTCGACCTGTGTCCGTGTGATCTGTTCATCTTCAGTGGTAACAAATTCCCTCCTTAATTCCCCCTTTTTTTCCCTGGGGTTCTCTATGTCTGCACCACTACAATAATGTGGGACGCAATTTTGTCCCAGGAATAGCCATTCCTACGATATAGGAATATCAGCACAGCTCTGTTATTTTTCTTCTGTCATCTCTTAAGAGAATCAGGGAAACAAAAACCCACTTCAGGTCAGTAGGATCGATATTTTTCTGTCCCTTGAGGTATTTATCTCCCTTTGGAGCATCCAGAGGGATGTTTTGGGGGGTTGGTTGGATCAGGCCTTTGTTCAGAACTCGACTTTTCCGAACTTTGAGCCTTGTCCGGATCACAGGGATGTGCCAAAGGCACTCTCCTGGTTTACACCTCTGTGTGCCTGGAACTCCTCACCCCAAATTCCTGGTGGAGGGGTGGTCAGGAAGGATCCCGTGGGGAGCACAGTGGAACAGGGCCCTCCCTTCCCCTCCTGCTTGCCCAGTTCCAGCCGAGCTGGGGTAATTTGGGAGAGGGGGGACACTGCTGGCATGGGGACACCCCCAGCACCCCTGTCCCAGGAACAGCCACCCTGCACTGGAGTGGAAAATCCTCCCCAGATGTGTGGCACAAACAGATTTTCCTCTCCATCTGCCAGGTTAATTTACTCTGGACATTATTTTGGCTTCACTTTAGCCCTCCTAAGGACAGGCATCCAAAAATCCAGCACAATTAGAGCACACCCCGACCCTGGATTAACACATGGAATCACAGAATGAACCAGGCTGGAAGGGACTTTTAAGATCACCGAGCCCTAAAACCTCCTCGCCAACCAAACCACGACACCGAGTGCCACATCCAGTCTTTAGAACACATCCAGGGATGGTGACTCCACCTAAATTTCCATCCCTGATCCCCCGTCCCTCTCCCCAGCCCGTCTGGACCCTCAGCCGCGGTGGGGAAAGGACCAGCAGTGACCTGATGACCACGATGATCCCATCGAAGATGTTGTAGGGGTTCTTGATGTAGCCAAAGATCCCAAAGGCCAGGAGTTTCAGGAGCATCTCCAGGGCAAACATGCTGGTGAAAACGATGTTGCTGATCTCCAAGGCGTTGGTCAGCTCGTCTGGCTGTGGGTGGAAAAGCAGGGTGGTCAGAGAAAATGGGAAATGTTCCTCCCGCTGGGATTTGTGCTCCTTCTGGAAAGCCACAGAGGAAAAGAAATGTCTGAGGGAACAGCAGATAAAACTCCTGGAGTGTCCCTGTGAGTTTTACTGGGATCACAGGATCTCAGCCCAGTTCTGGAGCAGCTGGAGAGGAACCGTGCCAGATCCAAAATAATTCAGGCTAAGCAAAGCAGAGGGTTTGTTCCAAGGTAGAATTATCCAGGCTGGAATCTGCCTGGATTCACATGGATCTCTCTGCTTTTCCTGCACTGACTCCAGCAGAACTTTGTGGATGCTGCTACATCCAGACCAGGAACGTTGCTTTGGACAGAGGAATATCACAGCTCTATTCATTAAAACAAAGCATTTTTCAACGCCTCCAAAGAGTTTTAGGGAAAAACCCTCACACTTAAAACCAGTGGGATCAATAGTTTTCTATCTCTTGAGGTATTTATCTCCCTTTGGAAATTTCCCCCCAAAACCCCAAAACAGCCTTTCCTAAAACCAGCAGATTGGAAGTGGCAGGATTTTAAGCATTATTTAAGCATTTAAGGATTTGAACCAGCAGATTTTAATCCTAGCCCTGAGTGCCAGGACTGCGTTCAGGATCTCTGAGTTTCTCTGGGTGTGCAGGAGTTTAATGGAGCCAAAATCCAAGATTTTTACGTGCCCCTCCTCTATCCCAGCATCACATTCCCTCGGGCTCCAACCTTGTTTCCAGACATTCCATTCCTTTCCTGGGAAGTGCAGCAAAGCCTGCCCAGTGCCCAGACGTGGCAGGGAAAACGGGAAGAGGTGGGATCGATTTATTCACTCACGGGAGCTGCTCCTTCCAACAGCACCCGGCTCTGCAGCGAGCAGTTCTAGTTCCAGGCCTGCTCCTTTGTGAGACAAAATGAGTCTTTTTCATTTCCTTTTCCTCAGTGTAATGACACTGTCTGGGAAAAGGTGTGATTTTCATATCTGACTCATCTCCTGGACGGATAATAATTCCCTTTATTCCCCATCCCTCGTTAGGGGGGGTAAAACCCGGCTGGTTTTGGGGGATGTTGTGGCACTATTTGAGGCTCTAAAGGAGAAACTACTGTAACACCGTCACACTGAACTCCATACTCGGGAAATCCAACCCTTGGCAGTGGGAGGAGAGGGTGGAAGAGTTAACTGGGATTGGGGAAGAGCCCACACATCCCCTCCAGCTCGTGGGCTGCTAATGAGCCATCATTCACTGCTAAATTACTCCCTGCAATCGTCTGTCTGCTGCTCAACCATTTATCCGGGGGGAAGAGCACTCAGAGCTCCCGGTTCTAATCCATAAACTCGAATTGCCATGGGATACCGGGAGAAATCTGGGAAATGTGCAGTTCTTCCATCTCCAGCCACCACCTGAGCACCAGGGCCCGATCCCCTCGCACGGGGCAGAGCTCACCCATCCCATTCCTCCCCATCACAATGCCAAAACAACCCGGGGAGAGGCAAAAATAAAACCCTCAGCAGCAGCTCAGGGCTGCTCTGGGATGGAATTTAACCAGCTCTCCACAGAGACTGATCCTAAAATAGCCCTGCAGGCTCCCAGGCTCCGAGCGGTGGCAGGACACGGTGCTGGCAGCGTCCCCGAGCTCTTTGGCAGGACCTGGCACGTTCAGGGTCCCCCCAGGACAAGGGAATTCTTGACAAGGAGCAAAATAACTCATTAAACTCTCATGTCCCTGCAGGCACAGAGCTCCTGGAACAGGGTGTTGGTGGCAGGCCGAGGCTGGGAAATTAATGACAATCATCAGCAAGGAATCACACGGAATCCCAAATCCCAGGATTGCTGAGGCTGGAAAAGACCTCCAGGACCATCGAGTCCTGATCCCCACCTTGTCCCCAGCCCAGAGCTCCGAGTGCCACCTCCAGGAATTCCTTGGACACCTCCAGGGATGGGGACTCCAAACCTCCCCGGGCAGTTCCAAGGCCTGAGCTCCCTTTCCATGAAGAAATTCCTGCTGCTGTCCAACCTGAACCTCCCCTGGCACAGCTTGAGGCCATTTCCTCTCACCCTCTTGCTGATTGTCTTGGGGAAGAAGCCACCATCATTCTTGACAGGAATCTGCAGCCTGCTGGGGTTGCTCTGTTTGCCCAGCACTTTTTTCCTGGGAAACATGGAAAACCTGCCCACTGCTATTCCCAGAGCCTCGTCCTCTCCCACAGAGCCTCATGCACTGAAGGCAAACGTAGTGTGGGGTTCTCCAAATTCCCCGTGCTGCTGCCAGGAGTTGCAATTGGATAATGAAAATTTGTCTTCCTGGCGAGCACTTCAAAATCCCCAATGCTGGAATGACGTGGATATAGAAGCACGGAATCGCTAAGGTTGGAAAAGACCTCAAAGGTCTTCGAGTCCAACATGAAAAGGCAATCTCAGTCACCACCAAAAAGTCTGACAAGCTGAACAACCCCCCAAAACACCCTAAGGCAAATAAAAGGAATTTGTACATTGTTATTCTCTAAAATCCCAATTTTCCTTAGGCAAACCCAAAATTCTCCTGTGGCCTGTGGAGCACTGACCAAATCCTGGATTTATATCCCAGTTTCCCTTGGCAATTTGTGTCCTTTTTGCTTTGTCCCCCGCGCCGCGACTTTTGCTTCCTATTGAAATCCGGGAGAAGAATCCGCAGTGATCTGTCAGGGAGGGGAGAGAGGCCAGGAGGGACAGGAGAGGCCAAGGAGGCGGCCTGGAACGTCAGCAGCTGTGCCCAGGAGCTGATCCAGCAGATTGCAGCACGGCAGGATGCCTGGGAAAGGTTGAGGGACGGCTGACACTGCAAAAATCTCACCTCAGGGATCTTCATTATCCTTTTGGGATGGTGTTTGGAGCGGTGATGACAGGGCCAGCCGCGAGCAGGGATGCGGGAGCGGGATCCTGCCGGGACACCAGGCAGGACAAGGACGGATGGGCCTGAACGGCGGCCAAGCTCTGCTGGGGATTATTGGAGTGCAGCAGATGAGCCAAACATCCAATGCTCCAGCCTTGTAATTCCCTTCTCCCGACACCAGCAGCCCGGGAAATGGGGATATTTTTGCGCCTTCTGAAATGGTTTATTGCTCCCAGCGCAGATTTCCCGCTCCTCCCGCTCGCTGACGAGCAAAGATCCACGAGAAGGGTCAAGAAAGGGACACTCAAGATGGATTTGGCCATTCCCTCATAGTCAGCCACTAGGAGCCACTGTTGTTTCTTCTCCAAATTAAAGCCAATCCCAGAGCAGGAGTTTTTTATTTTCCAGGAGTGAAACAAATCATCGATTTGCTGCAAACAAAGCTTTTCATGGCGAGGATTATTTTCATCCAACTTTCTGGCTGGGAGAAAATGAAATCACAGCAACACCTTCAAATCGCTGCAATGTCTCGTTTTGACCTTCTCCGAACTGGGAACTTCAGGCTTTTGGCTCGAGCAGTGGTTCTGTCACCAAATGCAGCTCGGATCGGGATGTGGAACAAAGCTTGGCAGCAACATGAGGCGCTTCCAGGAGAGTTGGTCTAAAGTGGAGGTTTTTGCTTTTTTTGCCAGTTTTTTTTCGAAGCATTACCAACTCTGGCAGGGAAAATTCCTGCCCACCATTGGGCTCCGAGCTGCATCAGGAAAAAAATTCCTTTTCCAAGCACAAAAAGGGAGAGCACGACCGCTCCCAGCAACTTTGGGGATCTCCACTGGGGATTTTGCTGCTGCAATTATTGACCTTTACATCAGCCCAGGATTCCAGAGCTGAAAGGGAACCACGTGGAATTGCAGGAGAATCCAAAATGCTCAGGAATCCCCAGGATATGGGAGAAGATTGGCAGTGCTGGCATGAGGATCCCATTCAGTCTGGAATGGGAATGCCCGTGCTGGAAACTGTCACCAAAAACCAGCACAAAAAGGTTTTACCCCAAATCCCACTGGCAGAACCCAGGGAAGGCTCAAAAAAGCTCAGATTTGAGTCTAAACTTTAGAATTTCAGCTTTGAATCATCCTTGGGCTGCAGGATTCAGTTTCCCACTATTCGAAGGAAGGGCAGGAACTGTGTGGGATCAGTTTGGAAGATTTCAGCATCCTTGAGTTTAAATAAGAGCAAGCCTTGACTGCAGGCAAAACACGTCCCCCTCTGCCCATTTTCAAGGCCATATTTATGCTGCAGAATATTCCAGCGATTCCAAACTATGCTTTTATTAGGGACAAACCTCAAACAGTTCATTCCAAGTTCAGATAAACAGACCAAAAAAATCCTCTCCTAAATAGCTTAGGTCTGAAAGCCTCGGAAGCTCAGGCCCTCGCTGAGAATCTGCCACTTGTGGTTTCAGCAAGGACCCCAGAGCCTTCCTGGAATCACTGAATCCAATAAAACCCCAGGAGTCCCCCTCCAGATAAATAAAAGAAACACCTGAGCAAATGGAGGAGAAATTCTCCTCGGCGACTCCTGTGGCTGCTCAGAGGGCAAAGTCAAGGAGGTCAAAACAAGAATCCTGCCCCATTCCCAGCAGCAGAACCAGGGATGACAAAAAAATAGAAGAGAAACACATCACAGTCAAATTATGGATGGCTCCTCCAAGCAGGGAACAAAGGGGTGGAATTTGCAGCCTTGGGTTCTCTTTGTGCACCTGAATTCCTGCAGGTCTCCAAGGACTGGGATCTCTTTGTGCCTCTTTTTCCTCTCGCCCACCTCTTCCCTCATCTCCTTTGATTGCTGCATCCACCAGCTGCTATTTTACATAATTTAGGCTCAGTCCTAGCAGGACTGGACACCTTTTTGCTCTGAATCTCGGAGAAATAATCCCTGACAGTGGAGAAAAGGGCTCTTCCACAGCACCTCCTTCCTGCTGGATGACCAGGGAAGCTTCCAGAGTTAGAAATGAGTTTTCCTTCAGAAATCCCCCTCCAAAGCAGCTCAACTTTCCCTGAGCTGGGAGAGCTGAGAGTGGCAGAGCCCCGAGGAGCAGTAAACAAACCCAGAACATCGAGTCTCGTAAACATCCTTTGCACTTGGGTTGTTTTTTCTCTTAGTCCCGAGCCTAAAGCTGTCAGTGGGACTCGCAGCCCTTGTTTATGTTGGCTTTTCTGCTTTGGATGCTGCAGCCCAGCCCCCAGAGGCTCTGATCAGGCTCAATAATGATCTGTTAATCCTCACAGTCTGTCCTTCCTCCCCTCACCTCATTTTTTGGGCAATTATAATTCTCCAGTTGCCAGGTTTTCCATTGCCACCATTGCAGTTCACCTGTCTGCAGCCCCCTGTCACGGAATTCAAACCCATGGAGAATGCAGAGGGAGGAGAAGGAATCCGGGGACTTTTTGGACCATCCAGTCCCACCTAGGGTCACCTTCCACTATCCCAGGCTGCTCCCAGCCCTGTCCAACACCACCTGGGACACTTCCAGGAGATCCACAGCTTCTCTGGGAATCTGTGCCAGGGCCTCCCCACTCTCACAGGGAAAAATCTGAGCATTCCCAGGACAAGAACCAGGGAAGGAGGGAAGCTATGGCATCTCCTGAGCAGGGAAGGGACAGGCTGCCCTTCACTCTGCTGGCTTTTATTTCCAGCTGTGTCATTCCCATGCCTCTGGAGCAGGCTGGGAAAATCTCCTTTTCCAGGGAGTTTCAGGAGCAGAGCTGTCAGGGGATGTAAGTGACACCCCGGCAAAGATGAAGGCTCCGTTTTGACCTTTATTTTTCTCTCCTTCTTTGCTTGTCAAAGATCAAACTGAGCAATTCTGATATTTCTGAGGTAAGTAAACAACCCGGCAAAGCAAACAAGCAGAACCCCCCGAGCAACTGCAGACCTGGCTGCTTCCTCCTCTGCATTCCCTGCTTTTCAAAAACCAAACCCAAAAAAACCCCCAGGAATAAAACAAAGTGGGCTTTTCAACTCCTGCATCTGAAAACATCTCCCGTGTAAACCATTTGGGTGAAGTTTATTTACTGCAAGGTTGGACTCCTCCTGCCTGAAAATCAACTTCAAACTGCTTTAGTCCATCTAGACCACAGGAATTGCCTTCCTTTATGTGATATAACTTCCTGAATAAAAAGGGTTTGGGTGGTGTTTTCCCAGGCTCGTGAGCACAGTTCAAAGTTATTTCTGCTCTCTGGCCTTGGAAAGGGATCAGGGACTTGAACCAGGATATCCCAGCCCTGGAAACTGAGATATTTGCTATTTTGGGGTGCCACTGCCCCGAATTTAACAGCCAGGCACAACCACAACCTCTCAGAAGCACAAGTCCTGCTCAAGAAGGGTTTCTCTGTTATTAATGCCTCTCCTGAAAGTTGTGGCTTCAAGGAGTTTCTGCTTTCCATGGGAAAAAAAACGTTGCAGTGAGAGATTTCCAAATGGGCTCTGCTTCAAAGTAGGCTGGAAACAGAAGGGAAAAGAGATCTCCTCCTTGTGCCTGCTGATGGATGTTCCCTCCCTGGGTTTGGAATGAAAAATGGGGAATTTATTCTCTCAGTCACCTCCGTTCTCAGGTTTTATGCCTCCCTCTAAATGGGATCCTTCATGTGGAGCGATAACAATTTAATTGAAGATAACTGATGGCAATTTTTCCTCCCTTCAATTGACCTGCTTGATCTCCTAATGCTCTGCAGAATTCCTTTTAACTCTCTGCTCCGTGGTTAATGATTCCATACCCAGAGGCAAAGCTCTGCTCCTTCCTGGAGCTGCCAATGGGACACTGTGGGGTGGAGGAAGCACTGAAACCCCAAAGCAGCAGAGCTCAGCTTCTCCAGCAGTGACCAGACTCCAAATTCAGGCACTGCCCAAGATTTTTGTGCCAGTCCTTCAAGTTCAGGTTTGGATTCTGGGAAGGAATTATTCCCTGTGAGGCCTCGTCACGGATTCCCAGAGCAGCTGTGGCCGCCCCTGGATCCCTGGAAGTGCCCAAGGCTGGGCTGGATGGGGCTTGGAGCAGCCTGGGATGGTGGGAGGTGACCCTGGATGAGCTTTAAGGTCCCTTCCAACCCATCCCAGGATTCTGTCCCCTGTCTGGGATTGTTTTCTCCAGAAGAATCCCTGGATGCCACATCTCCCTCTCCTCGCAGAGCAGAGTTTGTTCTCTGGGATAATCAACTTCCTTCGGAAGCTTCCCAGGCAGGAGGTCCCACGTGGCAGAACATATTTGCAGTATTACTTTCCCATTTCTCAGTTTCATTCAGCAAAACGCAATTTCATTTCCAGTGACATAAATGCCAAGCAGGATTAGATCAACTGCTGCCTCCTCCAGCCTCTGGAGGACGGGGCCTGGGCAAGCTGAAACGTTCTCAGCAGAGCTGTTTGGAAAAGCAGGGCAATCAGCTGGATTATATCCGGATGGAGGATCACTTGGAGAGACAGATGGCTCAAAAATGAGCCTTCAAATGAGAAAAACCCACCCAAACCCTCTGAAACGATGCCCCAAAGCAGGCCAGAGGTGCTCAGGTTCAGTTATGAAATAAGAAGTCCCAGCAGGAAGGAGCCAGCTCTCCAAAAGAGCAGGAATGTCTTCAGCAAAGCCCCCGGAGAGCTGGACTCTGCACACTGGTCCCAGTGTCAGGAAAAAGAGGGAAAATGGGAATGTGGCTGTGCCGAGGCCAGGGAATGTCTCCTGTGCTGGGTCCTCAGCAGGATCCACCAGGAGATGCTCTGGCCTCTTCCCAACATTCCAGAACCTTTTCCCTGGAAGTAGGAGCAGGTTTCTCTCCACTGCCATCCCACCCTGCATGGCCTTGGCTCCTTTCAAAGCCTCTGGCCAAAATCCAGGGAATTCATCCAGCCTGAATCATTCCCATCCTTATGCTGAGGAGCACGGGCGGATCTGCCGGCCAGGACAGCTCAGAGCAGGGCCTGGGCTGAGCCTCACACGAGAAATTTGGCTTCTCCCTCACCACAAAAAAATTACATTCACCCAAGGAATTCTGTCCACACAGTTGCTGCCCGCTGCTCTGGGCTGAAGTCATAATTAATGGCCCCAAAATCATCAGCACAATGCCTGAAATCAGCTCTGTTTGGTTGGTTAACCACAAAGAATGAATTTTTAAAATGTAATGCAGCATTCCTACTGATTCATGGTCCTCTTTAAAAGACATTAATAAATATATTTTTATATTTAGGCTGAAGTTATCTCAAATCTCATTAATTAGAAAGAAGAACGGAGGCTTTACCTTTTCCTTTTAGGTGTGAACTGAGTCCTGGGATATGAGGAGCTGGAATATTTAAGACTGGGATACACACAGGACCCATGGAATGTGCTACAGCCCCTTGCAGGCAAAAGGGAACAGCAGAGACCCTGCCTGAAGGAATCTGCACAAGAAATGAAGGTTAATTATGGATTTTTCTTGGAAAAATCCTCCAGCCACACCGCACAGCTGCCCAGAGGTTCCGGATGCCCATCACAGGCGGCACCACATCCACTGAAGGTGGCAGGACACGCACACAGAGAGAGTAAAGAACCATTTCCCAACTCTTTGATGACACTTTAGCAACGATTCCATGATCTTTATCCGGCTCCTGGCTCTCTGAAACGCCGGGATCAAAGACCTTTGGGTTGTCATTAGCAGGCAAACCCAATAGAAGTTGTTTACTTGGGCCGAGTTAATGGCACTGGAAATATTTAATCAAAAAATGGACACACTCCCCCCTATTACCGCCAAGATGATTCAGAAGGGGCCACTTAAATCTGGTTTGTCAAGCCATTACTCATCCCCTGCTAATAGAGCTTTATGGAGAGTCCCTTTGAAAAATGCACTTTGGTGATCGGCGGGCACCGGGAGATGAAACGCAGCAGGGGAGGAAAGATGGGGAGATGTGTTTAGTCTGTGCTTGGAAAAAGACCTCGGCTTAGTCATCTGTGCAGCCCAGGGAGAGGAGCTGGGTGGCTGCAGGGGGAAAGGAGTTCAAGGAGAGGGTAATTCTTGAGGAGAACGGGAGCCAGCGGCTGGAGCCGACCTCTGAGCGCCCGGGTGGGACGTGAGGAGATGGGAGAAGGTTGGGAGAGATTTGAAAAGGTTCAAGGGTTTTGGGAGAGAAGGAGGGGATGAAAAGGTTGGAGGGCAGCAGGGGAAAAGCTGGGGGGTGTCTCTTTCTGGGTTTCCCTTTGGGAAAGTGGATCCCAGAGTGGGTTGGGTTGAAGGGACCTCAAAGCCCATCCAGTGCCACCCCAAGGCAGGGACATCTTCCACTGTCCCAGGCTGCTCCAAGCCTGGTCCTGGACACTGCCAGGGATCCAGGGGCAGCCACAGCTTTTCTGGGAACCTGTGCCAGGGCCTGCCCACCCTCCCAGGGAGGAATTCCTTCCCAGTATCCCACCTATCCCTGCCCTCTTGTCAGTTGGAAGCCATCCCCCTGTCCTGGCACTCCAAGCCCTCATGGAAAATCCCTCCCCATCTTTCTTGCAGATTCCCTTCAGGCACTGAAACGCCACAGTTTGCTCACCCCAAATCCTCTTCTCCAGGCTGAACAATCCCCGTTCCAGGGGTTAATTAATCCCAATTAACCAGGGGTGTTCACTTTCACAGTGCCAGGAAACCTCTGAGCACCCTGACATGGGAACCTGAGGATGGAGCAGCTGAGCTGAGCTCTGTTTGTGCTGGTTTTTGTGACACTGGATCAGAAAGATCCCTTGGGATCTTAGGGTCCAAGCCATTCCTAGGGTGGGGAACTCACATTTTCCAGGGGCTGATGAAGTTCAGGGACAGCACAGCTGGGGGAACCTCCAGCCCTTCTATCTGCCAGGACAGGACCGCGCTTGCTCCAGCCCCAGTTTTGCTCCAGCTTCCCAAAGAGAGACATTCCCAAATTGCTGAAGATTCCAAGGTTTGATAGCATGGAAATGATCATCTGCAAACCCACATCTGGAACCCAGGCAGCAGCTCCTCCGTGCTCGGATCAAACACGGAGCCAGGAGAACAAATCCAGGGGAAATCCACTTTTCCTCCCCTCCAGCAAATCCAAAGCAATTCCAGCTCCTTTTTCTCCGAAAAAACACAAAGCTGGGAGAGCCCAGGGTGCTCCAGCCCTCAGCCAAAGCAGGCAGATGGGAACCTTGGAGCTCCATGCTGTTCTTTCCAGGGAATTATTGATCCCTCTTTTAGCCAGGAGCTCCAGACTAAAGCAGCAATTAAAGCCCATCCAGCAGGATCAGAAAGGGAGAGCAGAAAGACAAAAAGGTACAAAAGCAGAGGCTGTGTTTGCCAGCAGCCTCCAGCACCTGCAGCTCCTGCTCCAGCTTGGGAATGATGGAATGCCCTGGGCTGGGTCCAGCTCCTGCCCTGACAACAAAAATCCCACCCTGGGGAGCTCTCCCAGTGCCCAACACCCTCTAGGGAAGAACTTTTCCCTAAAATCCAAGCTAAACCTCCCCTGGCACAGCTCCAGCAGGGAG
Organism: Poecile atricapillus; assembly: GCF_030490865.1. Taxonomy (NCBI): domain Eukaryota; kingdom Metazoa; phylum Chordata; class Aves; order Passeriformes; family Paridae; genus Poecile; species Poecile atricapillus. The sequence continues at coordinate 15,100,734 of NC_081262.1, forward strand.
CAGAGCTCTCCATGGAGAAGCTGCAGAATATTTGTGCCTGAGGAATTGAAAAATAACAACAACAACAACAACAAGCAGGGACATCCCTCCTGCTCCCCGAGATCGGAGAGTTTGTTCTGCTGGGGCAGGGAAGGACACCAAAGGTCAGGGAGGAATTCCAAGGGGAAGAGAGGGAAGGACACCAGAGGTCAGGGAGGAATTCCAAGGGGAAGAGAGGGAAGGACACCAGAGGTCAGGGAGGAATTCCAAGGGGAAGAGAGGGAAGGACACCAGAGGTCAGGGAGGAATTCCAAGGCAGGGAAGGACACCAGAGGTCAGGAAGGAATTCCAAGGGGAAGAGAAGGAAGGACACCAAAGGTCAGAAAGGAATTCCAAGGGGAAGAGAGGGAAGGACACCAGAGGTCAGGAAGGAATTCCAAGGCAGAGCTGCCCCTCAGCACAATCGGATCACCAGGACACTGCACTGAGGGAAAGGCTGGAATTTCCAAGTGGGAGCAAAAAGCAGCAGGAGAGTTCAGAGGATCCTGTTCCTCATCACCTGTTTGCATCCCACAGTTCCTTCCAGGCACAGGATTTGTACCTGGCAGAATTTCGCTCCCACACTTTCACCTTCTTGACGAAAAAACTTCCAATTAAAAGAAATTCTATGAAAGCACCAGCAATGTTCACGGAAATCACTGTGCTGACTTTGCACTGTGCTTCTCTTGCCATATTTATTCCTAACATTGGGAGAAGGACAAAAATGTCTGGAGAACGGGACTTCAAACCGAGGAGGTGATTTTCCATTGGATTTTTCTCATTCCTTTTGCAGGAGCAATGCCTCACCCCCAAGCATGCCCAGGATTTTATCATTATGGGAACAAAATGACACAGGAAAAAATAAAAATCAGCGGTTCTAATTTGATATAATGGCATAAAATCACTGCTAAAATAATGAAATTCAGCTGGATTTCTCCTAATAACAGCAGCACTAATTAAAATTATTGCCATTCATTATTACTCTGGGGTTGTTGAGCACCTGAGACTCTCCCCAGGCAGAAGGAGATGAGCTTGGTTTTAGGGGTTGTTAGTTCAGCCTTGGTGAGCTGGGCAAAAGGGGCTGTTAACGAACACTAATTACCCACCACTAATTACGGCAGCAATAACAACACCTCTCCAATCACCCCGAGATTCCCAGGCTCTGCCACATCCCACATCCAGCAGGGGAGGAGATGCCAGGCAGGGACAGCTCTGAAAAATAAACAAGCAAGGATTTCACTGCATTGAAGGACAAGGCCTGGAGCCACCTGGGGCAGTGGGAGCTCCCTGACCATGGATCCCTCCAACCCAAACCATTCTGGCATGATCCCATTTGCAACTTTCTCTCTTTTAAGCCCAAATCAAGTTTTTTTCCCCTGTTTTTTCCCAGCCCTGCTGAGTGGCAGAAGTGAAGCAGCTCCCACAGGAGGAGCAGACATGGAACCAGAGCTGTTCCGAACCCCACGGCTGCTCCAGGGTCTGGATCCACCTCCTGCTCCCAGGAAAAAGCCAAACTGACCCAAACCCTCCAGGCAGGGATGGAACAGGCAACACCAGCTTGAATTTGAGAGTGGGAGTGAGAGAATTCAGATTGCAGCTCCTGCCTGGTGGCTTTAATAAACTCCTAAAGCTCCACCACCAACCCTGTGCCAACACCGAGCCCCCGAGAAAGCCACGAGCTCCCAAACGCTCTTGCCCTGATGGAAATCCTCCTCGTGGGCTCCCAAAGAGGGCAGAGAGGGCTGAAAGCTGCCAGATTATTTTATTTGTGGCATCCACAGCGGATCTCCAGCAATTATTCGCTAAAAGCCAGGCTGGGGGAGGTGGCGAGTGTTTCCATGGCGATGCGCTGGCATTGCCTTGGTGACCACGGGCTGCTGGTGCTGCTGAAGCGCCCTGACCCCGGCACAGCTGAGCACAGCACGGAATTTCCCCCTTCCCTGCCTAATGATGCCTTTCATTGGAGCTCAGCCCCAGCCAGGAGTTGCCTCAGGTGGTTGTGCAGAGCCAGGGAAGCATCCTCAGTTCGTGGCAGCCAACCCTGAATTAACCTTTCCCTCAGCCAGCAGCAACCCAAGGCCAGCTCCAACCCTGGCTGCTCCATCCACCAACCAGAAAATGAAGCAGAGGAGGATCAGCACTTCATTAGCCCAGACATCAAAAGCAAATTAATCTATCAGCGTTTAAACCCTTGAAGGGAGGTCACGCTGAGAGACAGATGTGTTAACAAGGTGCAGGAGTAGCTGGCACATCAAACAGCAGCTTTGCAGTTTCCTCCCAGGTGAGGAGTTCATCCAGCTTTCTGTGGGAGAGTCACGAGTGAGTCTGGCTCCCTCCAAACCATCTCCAGATAAAGTTTGTGTTTTCCTAAAAGCCTCATCCTGAGCTCACATGGTAGGAAAATGTCTCTGCCCTGGAGAGCTTCCACTGCTTCCCTTCCCAGCTTTGATGGTTGGCCTGACTCCTGTCCAGCAAACCTGATCCCACTGAAGCATTCCTCCAGTTCCTTTCCAAATCCACAGCACTGCACTCCACAGCCCCAGCGTGGTTTCCATGGAGATGCTAAAAATCCCGAACGGCCCCTTCGGGGTGCATGGCAGAAACTTTGGGGAGCAGCAAAGGCTGGGCCAGAGGAGTGAGGAGGGAATTTGGGACCTGCTGGCTCTGAGCTGCAGGGAACAGGTCCCAATTTGGCCCCACTTGTGGAATTCTGGAATCACAGAATGTCCTGACTGGAAAGGATCCGCAGGGATCACCCAGCCCTGCCCAGACACCCCAACAATCCCACCCTGGCAGCGCTGTCCAAAGGCTCCTGGAGCTCTGGCAGCCTCAGGGACCATCCCTGGGGAGCCTGGGCAGTGCCAGCACCCTCTGGGGGAGGAAACTTTGCCTAAAAATCCAACCTGACCCTCCCTGCCCCAGCTCCAGCCATTCCCATGTCCCAGGGAGCAGAGGCTGGAGCTGCCCCTCGGGAGGAGCTGCAGATCCCGAGGAATCTCCCCTCAGCCTCCTCTTCTCTGGGCTGGCTGGGGCACGGAAAAGTCCACGGACACAGCCAAAACTTCCCATCCTGCTGACAGCACTCCCTTGAGGCACGCAGAGCCCAAGGCAGAGTGCAGTGACCCTAAAGACACACAGCCACACGCTTTAACAAGTCCTTCTACTCCAAGCACGCCATTCCCAAGTTGTTTTGATCATTTCCAGGCCAAATTCCCCCTTCAGACTAAAGTCAGGAGCAATTTTGTCTTATTTCAGCAAAATCACCCAGCCAGGATTTCCCAGTGCAGCCATGGGAGTGAGGAAGCACGAGGGGACAGTGCCAGCCTGGCAGGGGACACGGGGCAGCCTGGGGGACACAGAGCAGCCCTGCCCTCAGCCACAGCCCCTGGGATGTCTGCAGAGAGCTCCAGAAATGTTCTGGAGCATCCTGTGAGTGCTCATCCCTGGGATTTGAACAGACGGCCTGCCCAGTGCTGTTCTGACTATTTTTTAACCATCAAACCAGTCCCCCAGGCTCCCCAGCCTGCGTTTCCCCTCTGTATCAAACAAGGGAAAAGAATTCCATTTGGGGTTCTGAGAGTTTCCAACGAGGATCTACAATTAGAAAAGTACTTGCTGCAGATGATGATGGATAACCCCGGGCTGGAGAGGCTCGGAGCAGATCTTCAGGAGGGTGTGATGACACAAAGCTTTCTGCAGGGCTGTTCTACAAGCCTTCCCCTGAGCCCAAACTTGTTAACCTTCATTTCCCTGCCTGTTTGCAGAGGAGTGACAGCTGCAGCCATAAATCCAGCGCTCAGGTTTCCTGTCAGAGTTTAAAAAAAAAAAATCAAGTAGGGATGAAACCTTCCCCCGACAAGCAAGGAGGAGGAGGGGGGGGGGGGAAGGAGTGGGAGGAAATCCACGGCTTTGAAATAATTTCTGAAATACAAAAGGGCTTGTGCGAGTCGGGTGGGAAACATCCACTGCAGCATTCGCTCCCCTCCTCACCTGCCTGCTCATCACCCTCGCCAGGCTCAGCCTCAGGAACGGGGAAAAGCTGTTCTTGGGAAAGGAAGGGGCTGAGAAACATCCCCCAAACATCCGGATGGGAGTGCAGGGAGTGATTCCTGGGGTGTTGGAGTGTGCCCGGAGCCCGGGGAAGGGAGGGATGGAAATCCCGTCATTCCAGCCTGGAAAGGAGGGATGGAAATCCCGTCATTCCAGCCTGGAAAGGAGGGATGGAAATCCCGTCATTCCAGCCTGGAAAGGGGGGATGGAAATCCCGTCATTCCAGCCTGGAAAGGGGGGACACGGCCAGGGAGGGAGGCAGAGAGATGGGAATGCTCTTTTGGCTGTCTCTCACAAATGGTTTTGGGGGGTTCTGCTTTGTTCCCCTCATCACCTGTGATGCTCGCAGAGGCAGCAGCTGGGATTTCTGGCGCTCCCAGAACCATCCCTGATCTCTCCTCTGGCAGCTCCCGGAGCCTTCAGCAGCAGGGAGGGCTGTGCAGCACACACAGGTCACTGTGAGGAGATAATTGCCCAGCAACCCACGCTGTTCTCGGCCTCTCTGGCTCAAAATCATCTCCACAAACGACTTTCAACTCTTTGTCCTCCCAGCCGCAGTGACCGGGACAAACGATGCCCTCAGGGTGGATGTTTTGCCCCTGAACCCTTGAGGAATGAAAGGAAAATGCTGATTCTCTCTCACATCCCGTTCTCTCCCCGTGGTTTGATTTATTCCCGTTTATTGATTGGATTTGTGCCCCTGATCCCAGCACTGCTCCAGGTGCAGTCCAGGGAGCTGCCAGCACCCTCTGGCCTCCCATCCCACCCCAATCCAAAAGAACTGGGGACCAATCCATGTATAGTCATGTCGAGAGACAGGGAATTACAGGATCCATCTGTCTGCAGCAAAGCAAATTCCCTCTGGAGTATATAAAATTAACTCCTTTTTTTTAAAAAAAAAATTTATATTTTCTCTTTTTTGCTACACTCACAACTTTCAGATTTGTCTGCATGTGGGACAAGGAGAGGACAAGGACAGGGAGAGAGGAGATGTTAATCTGGACAAGGATCAGGCAGGAGAGAAAACTCCTGGGAAAGTGGTCTCCTGGCCCATCCTCCCTGCTCTAAAAAAGCTTTGCCACCGATGCTCCGAGGCCTGTGCACGGCGTTTTTCCCAAATTGGGAGTCAGGCTGTCTTTAGGGCTGTAAACCAGACAGTGCAAACAAAAATAGAGCTTGAACAAGAATGCGAGCAGGGATGCCAAACCTCCCTCATTTCCAAGAGCCTCGCTCCTCTCACATCAGCTTTCCGGCCCACTCCTAAAAAAGCATCCCCATCTTGGAACACAAAGCCCAGAAGGAGCTTTCAAGGTGACATTTTCAGCTTCATTCATAATTCTGGGAAATCTGGCTGTCCTGGGTGGAGAATCCCAGTTAAAACCTGCAGGAAATCCACAGCTGGGGTGGGGAACAGAGCTGCATTGCCACCCTAAGCATCTTTAATCCACACCTGGCTGCTCTTTCCACAAGGTTTTTCTCAGTTAAATCTGCTTTAGAGGCACAAGGCTCAGCTCCCATTCCTGATTTTATCATTATTTCCAATAACTCAAACTCACTAAAATTGGAAAAGGCTTCCAAGATCCTCAAAACACCGCTAAGCCACATCATGAAATGCCACATCCACTGATTTTTCCAACATTTCTATGGATGCTGACCCCACCATTGCCCTGGGCAGCCCCTTCCAGTGTTTAACCACTCTTCCAGTGAGGAAATATTCCCTAAAATCCCACCTGACACATCTGGCTGGCACAGAGCACATTGCAATCCTTGGCTCAGGGAACAAAAAAATCCCCAGGAAACAAAAGATGGATGCAGAACCGCCCTCAGCTGATGCTGTTCCTGCTCTTCCAGCAGCTCCATCCCTCCTGTGCCAATCCAAACCACTCCTCGCTTCCCAAGGCGCCAAAGTTTTCCTGCCTCAGCCTTTCACAATTCCCTCTCTGCACTCCCTGCTTTTGTCCCTGTTTTTCCTGGATTCAGCTGGGAGGATGGGAGCTGCTGCAGGGGCCTGCCTGGGGCCCTGTGACATCCCTGGGGTCCCTGACCACGGCTGGCACCCCTGGAACTCGCCCTTGGCACCTGTTCCCGTGTGGAACAGGGATTTGCTCCTCTGCTCAAAGCCACCCTCATCTCCCAAAGCCATTCCTGGATGAAAACACGGATCTGGTGGGCAGCGGGAGGCCTGGATTTAGCAAAGCCCTGCTCTGGGGCAGCAGAACTCAGCCAAGCCCCGCTCTGGGGCAGCAGGATTCAGCAAAACTCTGCTCTGGGGCAGCAGGAGGCCTGGATTTAGCAAAGCCCCGCTCTGGGGCAGCAGAACTCAGCAAAGCCCCGCTCTGGGGCAGCAGAACTCAGCAAAGCCCCGCTCTGGGGCAGCAGAACTCAGCCAAGCCCCGCTCTGGGGCAGTGGGAGGCCTGGATTTAGCAAAGCCCTGCTCTGGGGCAGCAGAAGGCCCAGATTCAGCAAAGCCCCACTCTGGGGCAGTGGGAGGCACAGATTCAGCCAAGCCCTGCTCTGGGGCAGCAGAACTCAGCACAGCCCTGCTCTGGGGCAGCAGGACTCAGCAAAGCCCTGCTCTGGGGCAGTGGGAGGCCCAGATTCAGCAAAGCCCTGCTCTGGGGCAGCAGAACTCAGCAAATCCCTGCTCTGGGGCAGCAGAACTCAGCAAAGCCCTGCTCTGGGGCAGCAGAACTCAGCACAGCCCTGCTCTGGGGCAGCAGGATTCAGCCAAGCCCCGCTCTGGGTCAGCAGGACTCAGCCAAGCCCCGCTCTGGGGCAGCAGAAGGCCCAGATTCAGCAAAGCCCCGCTCTGGGGCAGCAGGACTCAGCAAAGCCCTGCTCTGGGGCAGCAGGATTCAGCCAAGCCCCGCTCTGGGGCAGCAGAACTCAGCAAAACCCCACTCTGGGGCAGCAGGACTCAGCAAATCCCTGCTCTGGGGCAGCAGAACTCAGCCAAGCCCCGCTCTGGGGCAGCAGGAGCCCCTTCATGGCCGTGTCCCTCTGCACAGAGCAGCCCACGGTGCCGGCCCTGCCCGGCCTGGGGCACACTGGCGCCTCTGGCCCTGCACCAGCGCCTGCCTGGGATTCCCACACGTTCCAGAGGGAATGAGCTGCCAGGAGCACTCTGCTCTCCTTCTGGGAGCCAGATCCTGCTGGGTTTATTTTACCTGCCAGCTGCAGCCTCCAGCTGCTCCCCGGGGTTTGGGAGTGGGATCAGGGCACTGGGGATGGATCCAGCTGGAAAAAAACAAACCATCTGGGGCGGTTCTGCACGCTGTGGGACTGAGCACATCCCAGGCAGCAGGGATGTCACCATCACCTGCCCGGGATTTACATCCCAGCCCTCACCAGAGAGAACAACTCCTGGCAGGAAGCACTGCAGGCAGCGGGAAATGTTGCTGCAGTTCCACAGGGAAAATCAGGATATTCCCATGGCTAATGAGCACAGCCAGAGGAAGCAGCTCCGGCTGACAGCCCCCGGTGCTCTGCCTCTGCCCGGGGTGTCGGCACTGGGGTGAGTTCTGGCCTCAGCCCTGCCCTGCTGAGGTGCTGCTCCTGTCTGCTCCAAGGAATGGAAGGATCTCTGGGATCTCTTTCCCTTATATAGTAAAAAGAAATATCCCAAGAGAAGGAAAACACGGCAGGGGAGGAGCCCTTAAATTGGAGAAAAGGGGGAGAGAGGAGGCTCGGTGTGGAAGGACGTGGTTTATCCATGACAATGATCCAACAGTGAGCCAGGACACCTGGATTTTCCCTGCCTCCAGTTCCTACCATCCTGCCTCTGATCCCTGATTCCCTCCAAGGTGGGAATGACACCTTCCAGGTGGAAATCTCCATCTGGGAGCTGCTGCTGCCTCTGATCAGGGGGGATCCCCAACCTGGTGCTGACCTGGCAGAAAGAGGGCCTGGATGTGCCATGGAAACATCTTGGGGCACAAAAGATGGAAAACATCCCTTTCTTCCCAAAGTTCCCCAGGAAAAGCCCTTCCCTGAGGATAACAGAGCTCAGGTTATCCACAAGTTGTGGAAAAAGCTGGCTTTCCATCACTGCTGTGTTCTCCACTGCTCCAGCCTGGGGAGAGCTGTCCTCTCACTGCTGGGACCTTGGAGAGGGAGCAGGGAAGGGAGAGCTTGGAATGCAGCTGGCACAGCCCAAACACAAACCAGAGCCCTCCTGGGGGCAGGATGAGTCTCACACCATTTGTACAACAACCACAAACACTGCGCTGAATTTTCACATCCCAGCCTGGGCTGGGGGAATCAGTTTTCCTCAAATCCTGCCAGTGTGTGAGTCCTTAAAATTGGATCCTGCAAAAAAATCTGGAAGAGAGAACAAGTTTTGCCAGCTGAAAGCGTGAATCGCAGCTCAGGGTAATATTTTATTGACTCACAACTCAAAAGGAATTTCAGCAATTTGCTTCAAACACTGCTGAAAAATTCTGCTCTGCTTTCTGAGTAACTGCTGAGCTTTCCATGCCAAACCAATTTTTCAAGGCAAAATTGGCAGACGCTAAAACAGGACGTCACTGCTGAAGCGAGCTCTACCTTCAATCACACAGAATGACTTTTACTCCAGAATAATAAAATGTTCTACTCAAAACCAACACTCCTCTGACTCTGACAAGCCATGGACCACTGGGTGCCCCTCAAGGTCCAAGCTGCTCCAAAGGCAGCTGCTCCCGATGAAACACGCCACGGATGAGGGATCAGAAAAGCAATTAAAAGCTCTTTGAACAGCAATAGCTCGGAACAAATACTAATTTGTACTTCTGTGCTGAAGAGAGAATATAAAATAACGTTTCTAGTGCCATTTGATGTAAATGGAGCCTTTTATGTGGAATCATTACAAGTATCAACAGCTCCTTCAGCGAATTCTTCTGGGAAGCCGAGTGGGGGCTCGCGGATCATTTCCCTCTGCAGGGATAACGGCAGCACCTCTCGTGGGCAAACAGAGGGCTCTGTCCTTCTCCTGGATAATCCTGGAGCTGGGAATTGAGGCAGGCTGAAGGAGCAGTGATTATTTCCTCGGAGCGCTCAGCGACGCCGGCTCTGGGGCAAAAAGGTTTTGCGCGGCAGAGAGGAGCTCGGGAAGGTCCTGGAATAGGATCCCTGTGCCAGGAATGCCAGCCCACCCATCCCAAAGGTGATGCCTTTGCTGCTCAGTGCTGCAGTGCCGTGGCACGTTCTCAGAGCCTCTGGAGGGTTGTCAGCTGCAATGAAGGCAGGACAAGAACTCGTCCAATGTTCTGAAATTGCCTGGCAGATTGATGCAAGGGTGGCCTCCCTCTTTGCACTTGGCTCTCCTCATCTGTGGGTGCCGGGGACGGCAGGATTCATAAAATAATAAATAAAAGTAAATAAATAAAGAAATGCAGCACAGGAGGGGAAAAAAAAAAATACCAACCCAGGGACTCCACAGCAGGCAATTAACCTTTGAAATCCAAGCTGTGCTGCTGCTAATGAACAGCACCCTGGAAGATCTGAATTCCCAGCCACTTCCCAGGTGGATGTGCCGGGCAGGATCTGACTGCTCCTAACACCTGGAATGCCAAGGAAACGCTTTCCTTCAGCAGCTGCCCGGATCTCCTGCCACCCATGGGAATGGAGGGTGTGAGAAAAGCAGCGTCAGCTCTGCAGAACATTTCTGGCATCTCCTCACCTTTCCCAGGAGCTGTCGTGGCCATGGGACAGGATCCTCTCCAGGGAATGACACGGAACAATGGTTTGGAATATGGGTTAGGAAGAGATTCTCCCCTGGGAGGGTGGGCAGGCCCTGGCACAGATTCCCAGAGGAGCTGTGGCTGCTCCTGGATCCCTGGAAATGTTCAAGGCCAGTCTGGATGAAGCTTGGGGAAACCAGGGATAGTGGAAGGTGTCCCTGCCTGTGGCTGGGAGGAATGAGATGATGATGAAGAAGATGAAGAAGACAAAGAAGATGAAGAAGATGAAGATGAGGTTGATGATGATGATGAGGTTGATAATGATGATGAGGTTGATGATGATGATGATGACTATGATGATGTTTCAAGTCCCTTCCAACCCAAACCATTCCATGATTCCATGACCCAAGCTCCGTGCACAGAAAGGGGGTGGTGCCATTGAGCCAAGAGCAGACTGGTGGGAATTTCACATTCCCATAAAAACACAGACTGAAGTCCCGAGGGGCCTTGGAGGTGGACAGGGCTCTCTTTGTCGGGAGGCAGCACAACCTCAGCTCCTGCCGATCTCTGCTCCCTGAGAAGGGACACGATCCAGGGAATGGGATGTCTCACAGCAGGGTCAGGCTGGATTTCAGGGATTTCTTCCCCCCGAGGCTGCCAGAGCTCCAGGAGCCTTTGGACACCGCTGGGATTGTTGGGGTGTCTGTGCAGGGCTGGATGTCCCTCCTAACTCGGGAAGTTCTGTGATCCCAAAGACGTCCCAGAAGCCCGGTGGGGTTTTGCCTCCAGCCTGGCACCTTCCAACCACGATTCCCTGATCCACAAAAGCTGGACAATGATGCTCCACTGCCTCAAGAGGGCTCCGTGAGACTTCTCTGCAGAGCTCTGCCGGGTCCCAGCACGAGGGGAGCGATCCCAGCAGGACCAGCCCTGCTCCATCTCCCTCCCCACGGCTCCATTCCCCTCACCCTTCCCACACGCGCAGCTCTGATCACTGGAGCTCCCATCAGCTCCAATAAAAATCTGTTTTCTGTGTCCATCTACCTGCAAAGTCACCGGTGCCTACGGAGAAAGTTGGGAAAATAAACAAAGCAAGAAGCCATGAATAAATTTTATAAAAGGGATTGGGCATTTCCCTATGGACAGGGAGGTTTGGGATGGGCTTCCCTGGGGCTGCTGCTCTGGTTTGTTTGCAGTTTGATCCAACCAGACAATGGCCTAAAAAACTTGCTCAAAGTCAAGAGCAGAGAAGCTGCTGAAGATGTTTCACTCTAAATAAGCAGTGGGAAGGGTTGGTGGGACAGGTTTCCTAGAAAAGTTGTGGATGTTCCATCCCTGGAAGTGTCCAAGGCCAAGTTGGACGGGGCTTGGAGCGTCCTGGGATTGTGGAAGGTGTCCCTGCCCATGGCAAGGTGGTAGAACTGGATGAACTTCAAAATTCCAAACCATTCCAGGATTCTGTGGTTGTGTTTTGCAGGGATTCAGGGCCCAGCAGAGTCCTTCCCATGCTGCCACCGACAGGCACAGAGCACAGGCCTCCCTGGATTCCCTAAAAATTGCTTGGAATAACATGGAACAGCTTGCTGGGAGCAAGGAAAACACAGAGCAGCTCCTAAACCCTTTTAACTTGGGGAACAGCCTCCGGATTTGGGAGGATGGAGAAGACGACAATGGCAACAGCCACAGCTGGTTACAGCCTGGAGAGGCTCAGAACTTCCCACCTGGAATACTCTGGGAGCAGGTGCTGGGCAGCATCCAGAAAACTCTGATCCCACTGTGTTTTTCCTGTCAGGATCCCAAATGGAGCCGTTCTCCCTCCCCTCCGCCCCAGCAGCACGCGGTGTCTCTGGGTCACCGTGCCCAGACACCTCCTCCTGCTCCCCACCCCGAGCCTTGCAGCCAATACTCACACGAGGGGGGCTCCCAAATCACCCCCCATTCGCCCACAATTTTTTGCACCAAATCTGGGGGCCCAGAGCCATTTTTTCTTGGATTTGGACCGTGCCTCAGCCCCTGGGACACCGCTGGGAGCAGAGGGCTTGGGTGAGGTGTCACCAAGTTGGGCTCTGACACTCCACGCCTCATTATCCCAGCGTCCCAGGCACGTGGAAAAACTTTTCCAGGTTTCACTTCCAAATTCCTCCCCCTTTTTTTTTTTATTGGGCAGTGCCTGCAAGCAGAGCTGGCAGGAATCCGCCGCTCCGCAGCCAAAAAAGCTTCGGAATCTTTATTGCCATTGGCTTTGAGATGCCCTAAAGCCAAGCTTTTACAAGGTAAAATCCAATAAAAGGCAGCCAGCTACAGCTCTCCTTTGTTAGCAGCAAGGCTGTAATTATCCCAATTCGCCTTTATGGGACTGATTGGGGACACACTCCATGTGATCCCTGGATTTTCTCCCTGCTGACTGCCTCAGGTTTTCCCCCAGCTCCCATCACGGCAAAATCCAAGGGCTGACAAAGCTGTATCCTCCTGACAAAAGAGTATCCATGCAGAAATGAGGGATGAATGGCCTATTCAGAAGGCACTGACAAGGTGTATTTCCCAATTTTAGAACTTCTTGTGGAACAACGAAGCAGGATTCGACAGGGAGCTGACAGGGACAGCTCAATCCCTGCTGGATTTGGACACTTTGCTGTAATTCTGATTTGGCGTTGCACGGCTGAGGTTGTTTTAGCTGAGTCCTGGGGTTTTTTTTTTTGGGAAGAAAATAAGTCTCAGCCTAAAATAGGGGGGAGTTAAAGCGCAGGAGTGGAGAGAAAATGAAGCAGCAGGACTCTGGAGGGTTGTTTGTCATGGTGCTGAGCAGTGCTTAATCCTGGGAAATGCTGCAGAGCTTCTTGTCCTGCCTTTGGGTGGCTCTGCCTTCCCTCCCCATTCCCAATCGGACAGACCATGGAAGAGAGGAGGAGCGGCTTTAAAAATAACCCTGACCTGGTCATGACCCTGCAGGGAAGGTTTTGGGGGAGCCTTTGATCCCAGAAAAACAGACCCTGGCCTTGTTGGGATGCGTTTCCTGCGCCTGACACAGAGGTGACACGAGAAGTTCCCGAGCACACCTTGAGAAAAGAGTGGAAAATCCCCATTTTTTCCAAGAAGGAAAAGCTTTTTTTGTCAGGGTGACCAAGTGGAGATGCTCCCACGTCTCATCTCCCTGGCCCATAGCACAGGCCCTTTGCTCCCAAACTGTCCTCAGCTCCAGCAGCACCATCCCAGCGCTGGGAAGAATGGCACCGTTCCTCTTCCCTCCCTCCAAACACTCCAATAAAATCCTACTCACACCCTCTGAGAGCAAATTAAAGCATTTGGAGCCTTCAGGGACACTCTAATTTCTCCTTCTTTGTTGCTTTTAGTATCGCCTGATAGTTTAAGTCTTATTTGAAGGTTCAGATCAAAGAAGAAATTTCTGCCTGGGTTATCTCCAGCACAACCATCAGACCAAAAGTATTTCCATCACAAAAATTCCTCATTATACCAATAATTCCCGGCCAAGGAGCAGCCAGGCTCTGAGCAGACACATCCAACACACACATTTCAGCTTGGCACGCCCCAGCAGCACTTCCAGGAGTCCCACACCCCAAAGGCTTCTCCTGCTCCTCACAGGATCATCTTCAGCCCCATTTCCAACAAGGAAAATCCTCGTTCCTCCTGACACCGCTTGGGAGTCTCCCCAAGCCCCCCCTCCAGGAGCACCCGAACCCCAGGGACCCGCTGAGGTCACTCACCTGCTCGTGGTACTCGATGCCCATGCTGAGGGTGTTGATGAGGATGGCGATCATGATCCCGCGGTTGAAGTATTTGCTCTCCACGATCCTCTTGAGTTTGGTGCCGAACGCCTTCCACAGCTTGGTCACCTTATTCCTCTCCTTGGCTTTCTTCTTCTTCCTCCTCCTCCTGCCCCGCTGCTGCTGGAGCTGGTCCCGGTGGTCCCCGTGCCGCAGGTCCTGCGTGAACTCGTAGACGCCGTTGCTGTCGGAGTCGCCGTTGCTGTCGGAGTCGCTGAGGGCGAAGTCGGGGTCGTCCAGGAGGCTGGCGCAGAAGGGACAGTCCTGCAGCTCACAGCTCAGCCGTGGGCCAGCAGCGCTGGGCAGAGCCCCGGCCGCGCTCAGCCCCGACAGACGGCTGGGTGTGCGGTGGAGACCTGCGGGGACAAGGGAGCTGTGAGCCACCGAGACACCGAGAGACACCGAGAGACACCGAGAGACACCGAGAGACACCGAGAGACACCGAGAGACACTGAGAGACACCGAGAGACACCACTGAGAGACACCAAGAGACACCGAGAGACACCAAGAGACACCAAGAGACACCAAGAGACACCAAGAGACACCAAGAGACACCAAGAGACACCAAGAGACACCGAGAGACACCGAGAGACACCGAGAGACTCCAAGAGACACCGAGAGACACCAAGAGACACCGAGAGACACCGAGAGACACCGAGAGACACCGAGAGACACCAAGAGACACCAAGAGACACCGAGAGACACCGAGAGACACCGAGAGACACCGAGAGACACCGAGAGACACCATGAGACACTGAGAGCCACCAAAAGCCACCAAGAGGCACCAAGAGACACTGCTGAGAGCCACCAGACACCAAGAGATGCCAAGAGACACCAAGAGACACTGAGAGACTGAGAGATATCACTGAGAGCCTCTGCTGAGAGCCACCACGCACTGAGAGCCACCACAAGGCACCTCTGAGAGCCACCACGCACCGAGAGCCACTGCGTGCCATGAGCCACTGAGAGCCACCACTGAGAGCCACCATGAGCCTCTGCATCTCAGGAGACATTGTGCACCAAAAGCCACCATGCACCAAGAGCCACCGAGTGCCACTGAGAGCCACTGAGTGCCACCATATGCCAAGGTGAGGTCATTCCTCCTTGTCCTGATGCTCCCTGGGAGCAGATCCTGACCTCCCTGGCTGCCTGCTCCCACCAGGGACTTGTGCAGGGCCAGAAGGTCCCCCCTAAGCCTCCTTTGCTCCAGGCTGAGCCCTCATGACTGCTCCTCACAGGAATTATTCTCCAGACCTCAAAAAGCCTTCCATCCATCTATCCTTCCAACCAGCTCTGCTTTTCCCTCGTTTTCCCCTCTTGGTCCCTTTTCCCACCCATGGGCTCTCCATGGAGCGTGGCCCTCATGTTGTGTCCCAGGCTGAGGGAGGAGTGACCGGCCCATCCCTCCCTGTCCATCATTCCCAATTATCCCTGAGCAGGCTCCCGTCATTAACGATCTCTGAGCGCTATCAAGCTGCTCCATCCAATTTATCCACCTCTGCCATTTAGTTCCTAATGAGGAGGGAGAGGGAGAAGGGACCAAAGGTGGCTGCAGACCCCAGATCACAGCTCAGAGAGCCACAGAGTCCCCTCAGTCTCCTTCAGCCTTTAATAAAGCTCAGGTAAATTCGCTGCCTGAGGCACAGCGGGTTCTGAAATCAAACACAGGTTTTGTGGTGTGAGGAGGAACGCTGGTTGTCCTGGAGGCAGGGAAGGGGAGGACAGGGACGAGAGCAACTGGGATGATTTGGGTGGAACAGCACCCAGATTTTATTTCCTCATCTTTAGGAATCCAATCCTTAAGTTTCCTCATATTTAGGAACCAGATATTAATGGCAGGAAAATCCTCCAGCAAGAGCACATTCTGTGGGAGCACGGGATCCTTCCCACAGAATTCCACTTAAGCATCAGCTCCTTGAAATTCAGGGGTGTAATGCAAAGGGATAATTTTCCCCTCTCACAGAACCGTGGAAAAAAACCTCTAAGCTCACCAAACCCATTAAAACCCAGCACCATCAAGGCAGATGTGCCACATCCACGGGGTCCCTGTCTGGAGGTGGGGTGGTGACCACTTGGATCCGTTTTGGAGAGCCCAGGCTAAAAGCAGCGGCTGCTCCTGGCTCTGAGCCCTGGAGCCTGGAGCTCGCCCAGCAGGAATGCTGATTCCAGCCACGGCACCAAACCAAGCCAACGCATCCCTCCGCTGGAAAACTGGGATGTGACAAGAGTCAAAGCACGTTTTCCTTGCCTGAATGTCACAGGGATATCACAGCGGCCTCCAGAACGGCCTTGGAGGTCGGGCCTGGCTCCTGGGCTTTGCGTCAAAGCCACCGCCAGGATCGGGAATGTTTTGCCCCTTGCACGGCGTTCCTGCTCAGGACTGAGCCAAGGAGCGAAGGCTCAGCCCAGCCCCGGGAGCAGCACAGGGAGGGGGCTTTGCCAGCTGGCTTTTAATGCTATCAAAGTGTTAAAAATGATATGAAAAGCCCTGGCGCCGCAGATGTCTTCAAAATACCAGAGTCTCCTTGGCTGCCTGCTAAAATAACCTCCAGCATTGCAGGGCACGGGAACACGGGGAACAGGCTGTACTCGGAGCTCTTCAAATCCACAACAAAGGAGGCAGGAGAATGCTCTCTCCCACCACTGCATCCTTCCCAGCAGACACCAACCTCGCCTCCAGCTGGGGCTGGGAGAGCCCGGCCTGTTAATGCTCCTTAAAGCTCTCAATTATCACTTCTGTGCTCGCCTTGCACTGAACACGCTCTGCTTGTTGACTTGGGAGAGGAGAGAGAGAATTAAAGGCTCTTTGTTCCCCCAAAGAGGCTGAGGGAGAGCTTGGGATTCTTCCTCAGGGCTCCTTTGCTGAGCTTTGGGGATGGAGAAATGGGAACTGGGGGCTGTGCCTGGCAGAGCTCCACCCCAGCGCTTAAAGGTCATCCCAAAGCCTGGAAGTCACATCCAGCACTCCTGGTGCAGAACAGACCCTGAGTCAGCCCTGCAGGAGCGGCTGAACGGGAAGAAGGGTCTGGAAAGAGCCAGATCCATGTGAGGGAAGAGCTGGGGGTCTCACAGGGTCTCCAGCTCTGCCCCGAGTCCCTGCCCAGCCTGTTTCTCTCAGGGGATGGATGAGCAGCCTCTCTCCACCTTCCAGCCCTTCCCAGCTGTGAGCACACTTCTGGAAGAGACTGAACAATTCCAGGAGATTTGTTTAAAGCGTTTTGGCATCCTCTGGGCTGAAATCCCTCTGTGGAAAGAGGACACTGTAATTGCATTATTAATGACAACTCAATCTAATCCCAGCTTTCAAAGAACCACCCCAGGCTACGGGAAAATCTCCTAAATCACTGAATTGGCTCAGGATGTCACAGTTGGGACTGAGATTTGGGCCTTTCTTCTCCTAAAAAGGACCCCAGCAGCAAGCAGGAGCGTCCAAACTCTGACTTCAACAGCTCTCCTGCTCCTTTCTTTCCCAGTTCCAGCCTTCTACAGAGCCTGTGTTTTTATCTCAAGGTAAAAACGCATTCTCCTAAAACCCTTCATTAATTTGCAGAGCTGAGGATGAAGCAGTGACTTATCTAAAGTCCTTGCTGAACAACAGAACTGTTGGCAGTAACCTTGCCCCCCGTGCCAAGCTCCCGAGCGTTCGGAAGCGTCTGCCCGAGGCAGTTTCTATAAACAAATCCACTTTTACCCTTTTGTGTGGTCCTTAAAAACAACAAAAATTAACAAAGGCAAGCCACCCAACCCCTCTGTCGAGCCAGCTTTCCTGTGATCCCCCCCCAAGCCAGGCTTGGTATTTTTTCAGCACATCCATCACCAGGGTAAATATTTGTGTCCATGTAGACGCAAATAAACAGTTTTGGAAAACACAGGCACTGAAAAAAAAAACAACAAATGACGAGTTTGGCTTAAAGAGATTAAAAAATAGAAGGATCTTTGTGACTTTTCACTGT
The DNA here is from genome assembly GCF_030490865.1 of Poecile atricapillus. Classification (NCBI taxonomy): domain Eukaryota; kingdom Metazoa; phylum Chordata; class Aves; order Passeriformes; family Paridae; genus Poecile; species Poecile atricapillus. Next base: position 15,118,198 of record NC_081262.1, read on the forward strand.
TGGAGGGCTTAAGAGTATTTTTCAGCTTTTAGCTCCAGCCACGAGGACTGGAAAAAAACCATTTTATAAAATAGAAATCCAAGTGTTGCGTGTAATCACTGCTCCAGTGGGTGATTTATATGTGAGGGGAGATAAAACCTCACTGGCTCTGCTGGGTTGGCTGTGTCTGTGCAGAGAGGATGGGACAGAGGCACTCAACAGCTCCCCAGAATGCTCCCCCAGATTGAATGGAGCCCCAAATCTGCAGGAAAACTCAGCCCCTCATTTCTTCTGCACACAGGAAAAGTTTGAGGTGTGCAGCTCTGCTCCTGTCCTGCCCTCCACACGTCCTCTGAGCACTGAACCTGCTGCTCTTCCTTGCCAAAAAAGAAATTCAGAGGCTCCAGGGCCCATCAGAGCAGAACTGGAGGTGTCTGGTTCGAGTTCCTTCAGTGCCTGTCTGTTTTGAATGTCTGAGCTTGCTTTATCTCACGCTTCTCCCGCAGATTCCACCTGCTCATCCTTTTCCAGGCAGCATCTCCCAGCCCCTGGGGGCTCTCTGCTGGAGCTGGCAGCCCCAACATTCGCTGGAGGTGTAATCCCAGGGGCTGCAGAGTCCTGGGTTTGGGTGGGAAGAGTGGGAGCGCCTCCAGGGTATCACACAGCACACCAGAGCTCAAATCCTGATTCTGTAACCATGGCAAAGAGGCCTCCAGCAGTGGCCTGGACCATCCACCACAGGAAATCCAAGGATTTACCCACCTCTGTCTCCAGCACACTCACAACTACCCCAACCCCCAGCACCCCACAGGTGCCATTAAAACCTCCACTGCCGAGTCATTTACCCTTCTCCCAGTTATCCTAAACAAAAAAAACCCAGCTTGGCTGCCCTTACCATGCTCTCCCACCAGCTGCTGCAGCTTCCCGTACGAATCCAGGCCCAAACTCCCTGGGCTGTTCACCACGGCCACCGGAGAATTCCCGTTCTTCTTCCCTTTGGGAAGGGGCGCGGAGCCGCCCTTGCCGCTGGGGGAGGGCAGGATGGTGGGGTAGTTCATGCTGCCATGGGTGCCCAGCCCGGCCGCTTTGCTGCCCGTGGTGGCACCGGTGCCCTTGCAGCCCCCGGGGGGCCCCTCCACGTGGCAGTCGGCGTGGTAGACGCTGTGCACGGCCTCGGCGTCGGCGCGCGGAGCCGCCGGGACCTGCGGCCTGGGTGATGCGGGAGGGGGAAGCATCAGCTGCCGGCCGGGCTTCATCACCTCCAGCTCCAGCTCGCAGATCTCAGGGTTGGCCCGAGGCCCCCGCGGGCTCCCGTTGCTGATGTGGTAGTGGTGGTGGTGGTGGTGGTGGTGGTGGTGGATCAGGTGGTGGATGGAGGTGATTCTCCTCCTGCTCCGCTGGCTCTGCCCGCCGCTGCCGCTGTTGGGGTTGACCTTTTTGCGGCGTTTGCTCTGCCAGTTGTTGTAGAGGCGGATCGTCCTCCGCTTCACCTTCCTGAAGATGTGGCAGATGTACTTGAGCAGCTCCTCGTAGCAGCTGCCCGGCTCTGAGAAGCTGGCGATGGTGCTGTCGTTGGACAGGTAGCGCGCCCGCTGCTCCTGCATCAGCTGGTTCTCCCGCTGCTTGGTCTCCGAAAATTGGGTGGCGATCACCACCAGGCACAGGTTAATCATGAAGAAGGAGCCAACCTGAGGAGAAAACAGGGAAAGGAGTCAGCAGGGATTGCACGGAGAGAGGGAAGCTCCTCACTGCCATGTGCTCGGCAATCCTGGGGTTTCCAAACGCACCAAATCCTGGGCTCTGCTCACCAAATGCACTGTCAGCTGAGCTGCTAAATTTGCTGTGAACCACGATCAATTATTTCAGCAGCAGCCCTCTCCCCTCTCCTCCCCTCCAAGCCTTGCTGTTCACCACTAGCACAGGTGTAGGAAGCACACACAGTCCCCAGCACGGCACTGCTTTGGGCCTTCACAGAATCCCAGAATGAGCCAGGCTGGAAAATCTGACCTTTGAGATCACTGAGTCCAGCCTATGGCCCAACACCTCCTCATCAACCAAGCCATGGCACTGAGCACCATGTCCTGGCTTTGTTAAACCTGGCCAGGGATGGTGGCTCCATCCCCTCCCTGGGAGGACAATTCCAGCACCCAATCACTCTCACAGGACTCTTCCAACCTTCCACAGAATCCCAGAATGAGCCAGGTTGGAAAATCTGACCTTTGAGATCACTGAGTCCAGCCTTTGGCCCAACACCTCCTCATCAACCAAGCCATGGCACTGAGCACCTTGTCCTGGCTTTGTTAAGCCCTTCCAGGGCTTGTGTTTTCCATCCAAGGATGGTGACTCCACCCCATCCCTGGGCAGATGATTCCCAATCACTCTTAAAGGACTCTTCCAACCTTGACCATTCCACAGAATTACAGAATGAACCAGGCTGGAAAATGTCTTTGAGATCACTGAGTCCAGCCTATGGCCCAACACCTCCTCATTAACCAAACCATCATTAACCACATCTAAGCTTTGTTAAACCCGTCCAGGGATGGTGGCTCCACCCTCCCTGGGGAGATGATTCCAATGCCCAATCACTCTTTCAGTGAAGAATTCTTTCCTGAAATTTGGCCAACCTGCAGGGAAAGATGATTTCAAGTCCAATTTGTGCTGGTTTGAAACATCCTCTTCTCTTCTTCAATCATTTCACAGCCCAAAAGAGTGTGAAATCATTTTGGGGGTAGAGTCAGGGCCCACGGGTCTGTGACCTTGAGCTCCTGTGAGTCCCTGACACAGAAAATCATCTGTGGGACGTGGGTGCTCCCAAGGAGCTGGTTCAGTGTCTGGGTGAGCTGATGTGTTCTTGGCTGACATCAAGTTCTCAAAGTCCCAGGGACAAGAATGTGACGTGGCCTAAAGCTGCGTCCTCCCCTCAGCTGTGGAGCCCACAAAGGGATTTTTCACGCCCCGGGTTCCTAAATCAGCCAAAGGGAAATGTCAAATATTCCCAGCAGGGAATTGGTGCCCTGAGGGGTGAGAAGGGAGTGACCTCAGGGCACCCCTGGGCATGGCTGGGTCGAATCTGGAATTGTCTGGTGGATCCCCAGGGAAGCTGTGAGGAGCTGGTTTGTGGTGCTGCTCTCCAGAGTGGAATATCAGCCTGGACACTGCCAGAGGAGCAGCAAAGGCGCCTTTCCCAGCTCCAGCTGACTTGGCCAGGAGTCACCTTCTGGCTTTTCCACATGGATCCACCTGGAGAGAGCAGCTCAGGGGAGTGGAGCGTGAATCTCTGCTCATGGCCATTGCTACAGCTCAGAAATCCCTGACTGCTCCAGGGCACTCTCACCCTGCTCTGATCCAGGTTTTCCCACTGCTGGTGGGAACTGGTTTGACTTCCCAAGGCCTCCAAACCCAGCCTGACAAGGACAGGGTTTCCTGTAAGGACTGTCCAGTCAGAAAAGCACTTTTTAAACACCTCCATCCCATGTCCTGCCTGAAATCTTCACTCTGCCTTCCCCTCCTGCCTTAAATATTTCACTTTTCCACTTCCTGGAGGAGGTTGCGCCCTTTGGAAAACCAGAACCTTGTGGAGATGGAATGGCAGCTTTTGGAGCCACCCCCCAGCACATCCAGGGGGTGATATTTTGTTTTTAGGAATGTGAGACCTCAGACAGCTGGATTGATGCAATGAGAATTATTATTATTTAAAGGGTTCCAGGTGAAATTCAAAGGTTTGAGGGCTCTCCAAAGAAATGAGGCTCCCTCAGGCACATTGAGGGGGTTAAAGGAGGAAAAGTTTGGATTTTATGGCACAGGCACATCCAGGTGAAAAGACCAAGAGTTGGAAGAGGAAGAGGGAGGAAAAGCCCTGAATCCTGCCTGGAAATAACCAGGGAACAACTTCACCCCCCCAAGGAAAAGGAATATCTGCCAAGTCGTACTTACTATGATAAGCAATATAAAATATATAAAATTGTAAAAAGAGTGTGCATCCATCACGTAATACATGATGTCCACCCATCCTTCCAGGGTTATCACCTGCAGGGAGACAGAGAAACAGAGTGTGAGGACACAAGTCACCCAAAAAGTTATTAAATATCGATTTTCCCATAGTGAAACTCCGCAGGAACTCTTGGGATCCATCCAGAGCTCCGTTCCCAGTTGGTTTGGGTGAGAAGGAAGGACGGGCCTGAGGTTCCTACAGGAATCTGGTACAATCAAAACCATGAAACATTCAAATAAACCACCTGAAACACTGGCTCTGAGGCAAAGAAATTACGAGGAGGGATTATAATCCCAAAAAAACCCCAATTTCCCTGCAGAGATCTGGAGTTTTACCTAAAGCTGCTAGTTTTGTAATGTAACCCAGAAAATTCCCATATTTTTAACTTCACTTTGTTTCTGCAAAGCCAATTTCCTTGCGATTCCTCCTGGCTCAGCATTCCAACAGCACCACCACTATCATAGTGGGAGAGCATCTGAATGGAAGAGAGGCTTTAATTAAATGTAGACTTGATTTAAGGCTCGTTTTCTCAGCCTTCCTTCCACTAAAAAAAGCAGCTGAGGGTTTAATTAACACCACCCAGGCTGTGTGCAGAGCAAAGCGAGCTCTACCACGTAATTTACACTTTTTATTTAGATAAAACACCCCAAACTTCCAACGCTTGGCTTGCTACTAGAGCTGAAATTCCATCCTGGAATTCCAATTCCCATCAGAATCCGAGCTCCTGCGTGAACGCACTCCCAGTGACATCCCCTGCTCACCACCTCACCTGAGCCTGGCAGGTCTTGGCAAACCCCACAGCTGCTCCTGCCCCCAGTTTTCGTGGCCTCATTCCTGATTTTCACTAGGTTTGCAGGGAAGGAGTTGCAGCGGGAAGAGAAGGCTCAGAGCTGGTGGCTGGAGGGGATTTTCTGCCTGCCGTGTCCCCAAAAGCTGATCCACACCCCCCTCGCTCCCGAGGCAGTGAATTAAACCTTGCAGGGAAGTCAGGCATGAATCCACGAATTCCCTGGGTTTTTTTTTTAACTTGAGGAACAGAAGGAAACTCCTGGATAAGGATCTCCAGGACGTGACCACACGTTCACACAAGCAGAACCCGCAGAGCAGCTCGGGGCTGCTGGAAGGGAAGCGCTGCCTCTTTGGGATTTCTCACCCTAAATTCAAAATGCTGATGTTTTTCCCAGCCAGTCTTCCAAGCTTCTTCCCGTGTGGAGGCTCGTGGAGGTTCAACCTCGCTGAGTGAGGAGGCAGCACAGCTAAAACCAACCAACCTCATCTGCCAGGGAGGAGAGAATTTGGGAAATGTGTCTCTGCAGCTGCTTCCCCGTGTCAGGTCTGACACGTCGGCTGCTTCTACAAACCCCTGCCACTCCTCCTCACACCCCTCAGCTGTTCCACATCCCAGCCTCGCTGATCTGCCAGCACTCAGCACTGCTCTGCTTCCCAGAATTCCAGAATTCCTCAGTGCTGCAGGTTGGAAAGGACTTTGAAGCTCATCCATCCCACCCCTGACACCTTCCGTGATCCCAGGGGGCTCCAAACCCCGTCCAACCTTGCCTCGGACACTTCCAGGGCTGGAGCAGCCACAGCTTCTCTGGGAATTTCATTCCAGTTTCTCTGGGAATTTCATTCCAGTTTCTCTGGGAATTTCATTCCAGCTTCTCTGGGAATTTCATTCCAGTCTCTCCCCACCCTCACAGGGAAGAATTTCTCCCCAGAATCCCATCTAACCCTGCCCTCTGCCAGCTTAAAACCACTGCCCTTAAAACTTGTCCTGCTTTAACAAAACCCCAGAGAGTTCTCATGGTTAACCCCAGGGATCAATCCCTGGCAGGTTTTTATCCCCGTTTTTCCCTGTGGTGCTGTTATTCCCACGGAGTGGGAAGGGGTTAAGCTGCCCTGGGTGTTCATCCGTGAGGAACAGCCGAGCAATCAAACCCCTCCTGCCCTTTCCTGCCTCTCCCTGAGCTCATTTAGAGAGAACAAAGTCCTTCAGGGGCAGGTCCCCTGTGCACAGCCGAGCCTCCCGTGGCCCTTGGAGGGAGAACAGAGGGGTCAGGAGGTGACACAAGGTGACACCAAAGCTCTGCCTCTTACCCAGGAACGATTCCCTCTGTGCTGCCCAGCTCCCCTCCCTCTCTCCCTTCCCTCGGGATGCTCAGGAGCTGCTCCAGCCATTCCCACTGAGGGATGAAAAGCCAGCCCAGGGACCCCAAGAATATGGGGTGCAGCTCCAGGCTGGATTTGGACTTCCATCCTCAGCTGGAATGGATAAAACCATTAAACACAGAGCGAAAAATAAAAACAAAGAAAAGAGTCACCTGAGGGCTCCAGCCAACGCCGAGGGCCAACAGCCCTTGGAGGGATATTTTTGTTGCAGGAAAGGCAGCATTTCCCACAAGAACCAAGCAACACTCCCCCCTTCCTTCTCTGGAGGGTGAAAATGCTCATCCAGCTCTCCAGATATTCCAGGTGTAATTAGGATTTGTGTTACTGTAAAGCAGAGGGACAATCCTGGCCTGCCAGGCTCTGGGAGCAGCAGCAGCTCTCCTGGAAAAGAGGCGGCTCCCAGACATCCTGCGGCGTTTTTAATCCCTGGAGCTCTGGGGAAATGCAGGACAGCACATGCACAGCCTCCTGCAAGGGCTGGGCTTCTTCCAGCCTCATTCCCGCTGGATTTCCAGCACTCCTGAGGACTTTTCAAGGTCATTTTTCCCTGATCCAAGAGCTCCCTGCACACCCCCAGCAAGGCCCTGGTGGAAATGGGGGTCAGAGCACCAGAACTTGCCCACAGCTGCTTTCTAAGCCCCCAGTTAAGGCCTTTAACTGGTTCTGGATCCCAAACCAAGGCACCTGCACGCTTTGATCCCACCCATTTCTCCTCAGACCTGCTGGACTCGTGGCTGCCCCATCCCTGGAAGTGTTCGTGGCCAGGCTGGATGGGCTTGGAGCAGCCTGGGGGAGTGGAAGGCATCCCTGGATGGGCTTTTTCCCAGCCCAAACCCCAGTGGCATTCCATGGAGCCAGAGGGAACACCAGCAGCTCTCCCGGGAATGTTTCCTCAGCACTGCTTTGCTTATTCCACCGAGGAGAAACGACTTTCTCAAACTCTCTTCATTCCCACCCTGATTAATCCACTTAACTGCCCCTCCAAGCCCTCCAGCGACATCTCCCAAAGCCCTGGAGCACCTTCCTCGTGCTTCCCAATCCCGGCAATCCCTTCTCAGTAATTAAACAATCCCTTCTCAGTAATTAAACCCAGCTCAAGCCCCGCTTGTTCACACAGAGCCCTCTCCAAAGGCTCCCGTTCAAAGCCTCCCACCGACGCATCCCACAATTATTTATCAGCGAGATAAGAGGCTGAGAACTCGCTCCTGACTCTGCTGTGGTGGGAAAGCTGCGCAAGGCACAGGGAAATCAGCGGCTGCAGGGCCGGAGCTGGAAGATTCCATGACTGGCAGGGTTTGGTGGAGGTGCTGCTCATGCTCCACGCCTGGGGAAAAGGTTTGTGCCTTGCCGGGAGCACAGAGGTGTTCTCTCACCCCACTCAGCTCCTGGGTGATGCTCAGGTCCTTCTCTGCTCCTCCAGTTCTTTACCCCTTCCCCAGGGTTGGGGTAAATCGTTCCTCTCCCATTAACACCAGTAAATCTCTCCGTTTTGTCCAATTTCTTTCTCCCCCCACCTCAAGAATTTAACAGAAAACTCCCTCAGACAGGTTTGGATTTCACTGATCCTCAGCTTGAGCACTCCCTGAGCGCCTCACTCACAGGATGAGAGAGGATAAACCCCAATCAGATTTCATTTTTTTAGGTCTTCACTGACTCTGATCCCCCCTGCTCTGCTCACGCCACAGTAATTTCATCAGCTGTAATAAAGATGCTCGTCTGATTTATAGGAGAGTAATTGAGGACAGAATCAGATCTTCTAGGCAAGCTAATCAGAGTCAATCTAAAACTCCAGAGTGAAAATCACGAGGGAAATGGAGATTAAAGATGCTGGCAATTAACTCAGACCTCCTCAGTGCTCCCAGGGAGGCAGCAGGTTTACACTGCTTTTTCTGGGGTCACTTCAGAGGTTGCACAGAGCGACTTCTTTTATTGTGTCGAGAAGTTTTCATCATAAACCCTCTTTTCTCTGAGCTCTGCCAAAATTTTTGCAAGCTCTTGGCTGCAGCCGACTGGAGAGCAGGAGGTTTTTTTTTGCCACGGTGTCAGATAACAAAGAGCAAAAAGAATCATCCAAGGGAGAAAACCTCGTTCAAACTCCAGCTTCAATTAGTCAAGGGCTGAGTTTCTGGCTAGAAAGCAGCAAGGGCTGGTGCCAGAGCAGCAGCTCCAAACCCACCTCGAGGTGCCACCAATCAATCGAGGGAAAGCTGGAAAATCGCAGGCTGGGAAGATCAGAACCCAGTGCAGAGCACACAAAACTCCAGCCTGGAGCTGTCTCGTGGCAAGATTCCCCTGCTCTGATTACTTGAACAAACTTCATTTGCAGTGACAGCCTCCCTGAGCACGGCCCCGAAATCAGCATCTCTCCCTTATTAAATTCCTGATAAAATACAGCTCTGGCAACAAGAAATTCCTTCTGATTCCAGGATTGCAGCTGCTGGCTGAGCTCAGAGCCTGGCTGAGGCAGGAGATGCTCTGGAAAACCAGAGAAAGCCACATTTGAAGTCTTCATCTTGACTGACACCTCTAATTTGCGCTCAGCCACTTTTTCTTCGGCCTAAATTGAGTCCTTTGGGGGGAAAAAAAATGGGAATTATCTGCATCCAAATCAATTATCCCGAACCCAACAGCAACTCTGAGGGTGGCCGTGAGTGTTTGGGGTCATTTACTTTTTATCTCCTCGTTCCCCTGGCCCTGCTGCGAGGCTTTTTTGATAATTTATTTTCATCAAATTTATCGAGATGGGATCCAGTGCTATAAATTGTGAGGGGTATTAATTATCCTGATTGCCTCAGGAAGTTTTCTAAGGCCTTCAGCCTCCTCTTCTGAAAGCCTCTTCCCTGAATTCCACCCTCTTAGGCAACATGGATTTGGCTCCCAAGCCCAGTGAATATTCCAGGGAATATTCTGCAGGCAGAGCGAGCTTGGCAGAAAATCAAATCCCTATTTTTGAAGCCCAGCGTCACCATTTTAATTATTTCCTCCCGAAACATCTCGTTAAGGAACCTCTGTGGCCAGAAAAACAGGTTTATTACATTGAGTAACATCCTTTGAACAGATGCTTCTCCTTTCACTTCGAGGCCTTGCTGGGTTTGTCATTTCTTGATAAATCCAGCCTTGCAAAGCAGGGATCTGCTCTGAGAAGTGGCCCTAAAAAAGGGCCTTTTAAAATTTAAAATTAAAATTTAATTTCCTTTTTAAAGGAATCTAATTTTCCTTTTAAAAAAAAGGAAATTATGCTTCTTTCCATCACGTGGGCTCCTGACCTGTCAAATCTGTCCCCAAAAACGTGATCCCTGGGCAGTGCTGGCAGATTTAGAGAAGCAAAGTGGGAAATAAAGTGTGGGTTAAAGCCAGACACATCACTGATGCTGTTGTTTGTCACCCAAAACCTCGTGGAATTGTAGCTCTGGGATCAAATCCCAGCTTGGCTCCAAAGGAAGGTGAGTTGTTGTTGTTCCACAGTGAACGATGCAAGGCCCTCAAAACCTCCCAGATTTCACTCAGCTGCTGCTCCAACAAACCCCATCCCAGCCCGTATTCCTGAAGTTTGGTTTGTTGGGATAACGATCCCGTGTCTCCATGGTCCCAGCTGATATTCCCAAAGATTGGTTTGTTGGGATAACAATCCCGTGTCTCCATGGTCCCAGCTGATATTCCCAAGGACTGGTTTGCTGGGATAACGATCCCGTGTCTCCATGGTCCCAGCCCGTATTCCCGAGGTTTGGTTTGCTGGGATAATGATCCCGTGTCTCCATGGTCCCAGCTGATATTCCCAAGGATTGGTTTGCTGGGATAACAATCCCGTGTCTCCATGGTCCCAGCCCGTATTCCTGAAGTTTGGTTTGATGGGATAACGATCCCGTGTCTCCATGGTCCCAGCTGATATTCCCGAGGTTTGGTTTGTTGGGATAACGATCCCGTGTCTCCATGGTCCCAGCTGATATTCCCGAGGTTTGGTTTGTTGGGATAACGATCCCGTGTCTCCATGGTCCCAGATGATATTCCCAAGGTTTGGTTTGCTGGGATAACAATCCCGTGTCTCCATGGTCCCAGCTGATATTCCCGAGGTTTGGTTTGCTGGGATAACAATCCCATATCTCCATGGTCCCAGCTGATATTCCCGAGGTTTGGTTTGTTGGGATAATGATCCCGTGTCTCCATGGTCCCAGCCCGTATTCCTGAGGTTTGGTTTGCTGGGATAATGATCCCATATCTCCATGGTCCCAGCTGATATTCCCAAGGATTGGTTTGCTGGGATAATGATCCCGTGTCTCCATGGTCCCAGCTGATATTCCCAAGGATTCGTTTGTTGGGATAACGATCCCGTGTCTCCACGGTCCCAGCCCGTATTCCCAAGGTTTGGTTTGCTGGGATAACGATCCCGTGTCTCCATGGTCCCAGCCCGTATTCCCAAGGATTGGTTTGCTGGGATAACAATCCCATGTCTCCATGGTTTGTGTAAAGGATCCTTGGCAAGGGGATTTAACTGATCCACTGCAGCACCATCGGCACAGAGATCCTCCCAAATCCCAGATTTCTGGCGGAGCCAAGCTGGGAGATGATGGGTTTGCCACCAGGGAAAGGGGAGCAAAGCCAGACTGATATCTTTGCTTCCAGCTGAGGGGATTTTCCATCTTATTCCAAATCTTATCCGGGAGGATCAGGGTGCACAGGCTGGGAAATCCGGATGAAGAAGCTGCACCTTCGGCTCAGGGGAAGGACCACGGAGCAGATTTGGGGCAATCAAAGCAAAGAGAGATTTCCCTGTGAGAATTGTGGACTTCTGGAATATCCAGACTTCTGGAATATCCTTCTGGAAGGAGTGGAGCTCAACCCTGACACCCCAACAATCCCACCCTGGGCATCCCTGGGTGTCCAAAGGCTCCTGGAGCTCTGGCAGCCTTGAGGCCAGGGAGCTGTTCCAGTGCCCAGCACCCTCTGGAGGAAGAGCTTTTCCCAAAAATCCAGCCTCAACCTCCCTGACACAGCTCCAGCCATTCCCTTGGATCAATTGTTGATGTTCCTCAAAGCCAGCAGCTTTTTGCTCTCCTGGCTGGGCTCCACTTCAGGCCAGGGCCTGCTGCAGGACCCCTCCTCCTACTCCAAACACGAATCCATGATTGGGGTTGGATGAAACTCTCCCAAAACTCCTGAGGTTTGGAAGTCCAAACTTCATCTAGAGGAGGTTTTGATTCCATCCAACACCCCCAGAGGTCATGGGAGCACTCTTGGCATCAGGGTGGCCTCTCTGCCCTGCCCTACACGAGACAATTCCTCACAACCTTCAAAACGAAGATTTTTCCAAAGGCAACAACTCCCTCTTGGAAGCAATCTCTGAGCTGCTTGAAAAGGCCTGGATATTTTTAGCTGGGGTATTCAGCCTGAGAGCTCTTCAAATGCAGCAAGTGCTGTTTATTTGGCTGACCAAATTAAAAAAAGCAACAGCAACAGAGCTCCAACCCCGTCATTTCCAGGGAAATATTTTCGGTGATCCAAAACAGATTCGAGTTGAGTGACAAAGCATCATCTCCAAGCAGTGGGAATGAAAAGCTCCAAACTCTTTTCTTGCCAAATTCAGCACAGAGAAGCGTTGTTGACACAGATCTCTAATTTAAAGGCTGAACTACTGGAGGGAAAAAAAAAAAAAAAGTCCTTTTGGTCCCACATCCCAAATTTCTCTGCTCAACCAACGCTGGAAGCATGGGCACCATGAAAACACGGGCACCCAGTGTGGCAGCTCCTGAAAACACAGCCCCAGAATGACTTTGGGCACAGCTGGAATCCTCAGACCTTTTCCTTCTGTTCCAGCTTTTTGGCTCTTGCCCAGATTCTGGGCAAGAATTCCAGAATCCTGGAAGTGGGAGAGCAGAAGGTGCAGCAGGAAGGAAGAAAGGGGATTACCAGCACCTCTGGAGCCAACGGGATCCTCCTGGATCTGCCTGGGATTGCCTTTTCCTTCAGCTTTTGCCAGAAGTGTCACCCCTGGAGTAAAGTGCGAGGACAGGTCTTGCTTTCCTCCAAATCCTGCGTGAAATTATCCACTCAAAGTTCCTCGGCTTTGCAAAGCCGCTTAAATATCTCTTCTTCCCAAACTTTCAGCTTCCCAATCCCTTTGTGCTTTATCAGGATTTCTGCGCTCAGGCCTGGCCACCCCGAGTCAGGGAGGTGGGGAAGGTTTTGGTTGCTCCACTGGGACTTGTCAGTAATTCCAATTAAATTGGGCTTTGTCGAGGTGGGTAATTCATCATCGGCCGCGTGACAACAATACCTGTAATTACTGCTCGGATTGTTGGGGCTGGAATTCATGTGCAATAAAGGGATCTTCATATCATGCCAAACCTCACAGTTAATTTAGGTTCCATCTCCTTTCATTTTGTCTGTAATAAGCTAATTAGTTCACCTAATTTGCCACAGAACGTGCCTTTGTAACAAACACAGACACGAATTAGCCTCTTGCACAACAAATGAGGGGAAGCAAAACACGAATCATTTTCAGGATTACATAAGGAATTATCATCCTTTACAGCACTCGGGGATGCAGCCATCCCCTTGATTATTTTTAATTTTTTTAAAATTTGCACCAGGTTCTCCCGTCTCTGACTTCTCCTTGGAAGGTTGACAACTCATTTCCCTGTTTTCCCTGTTTTCCCTGTTTTCCTGCTGTGGTCTGTCCCGGCTCTGGGAAGTTCAGGGTCACTCCCATGGAAAGAAACACTTTTTTTTAAAAAAAAATCTCAGTTCTGGCAGCTGGAAGAGCTCACCCATCCTTGGGGCAGCATTTGTTGGATGTTCTGGAGTGGGAATCTCCAGACTTTTCTGCGAACTCTGCTTTTCCCTGCTCTTGGTTTGGTTTATTCGTGGTCTGAACGGTGTCAAACTGTGCCCTTGGAAACTCCTGGGCACTGCCTGCCCTCGGAAAGTTCCTTCTGGATCATCCCCGTGGGGCTCATTCCATCCCCCTCCCTGCTGGCAGCCCCTAAACCACGTCAGATCATGGAATCATGGAATGGGATGGGCTGGAAGGGACCTTGAAGCCCATCCAGTGCGGGCAGGGCCACCTTCCACCATCCCAGGTTGCTCCAACCTGGCCTTGGACACTTCCAGGGATGAGACAACCCCTGCAAGGGCCTCACCATCCTCCCTTTCCTTCCCATTATCCCATCCATCCCTGCTCCCCCTTCTCCTGGCACTCCAGACCTTTTCCAGAAGTCTCTCCTCTCTTTTCCTGGCAGTTCCTGGGAGGTCACCCCAGAGCCCCCTCCTTCCCAGGCTGAACATCCCAAGATTCCCGGCTCATTTGGGATAAATCCTGAGGGAAGCTCTGCCCAGCAGCCACCTGAGCTTGCCACGATTCCCGCTGGAGATCTTCCAGCCAGAACTCCTGCAAAGTGCCACGGATTCATTATCCTGCAGAATAACGGCTCAGCACAACGGGCCCAGCTGTCTCATCCCAATAATTCAACACCAATCCCCAGGGGAGCTCCCGAGTTCCTAAATCCATCAGCTGGACTTTTCTGCACTGCTTCCTCGGAGCCCTCATCCAACTGCTGACCTGGTCCTGTCCAGCTCCAGCTATTAAGAGGGATGAGAGCACAATTCCATGGATTTATTTGCTCAATGTTCCCTGCTTCCAGCAATTGTTTGGATTTAGCGCCTCACCTCCTGCACTGATGATTTCCTCTTCCCACACCCAGGTTGAGCCGGCACCTTGCTGCCTCTTTACCTGGAATTAAATCATTCCCAGCTCCTAAAAATGAGCCCTGACTTCCAACAGGAATAAACACAGGGGAAGAGTTTTTGGCTGGAAATCCTCTGGAGCCTTTGGATGGCCTGAGCAGCGCTAAAACCAATCATCGACCTCCCGGCAGCTGCCAAAACCATCTGAGGACACGAGATCCGACTTTGCCAGACATTGTTCTGCCCAAAGGGATCGGCTGAAACCTCTCCTGGGGCTGGGGGTCCTTCCTGAAGTTAAACTGAGCCTTTGAAGGATGAGGAAACCAAATGCTGGGATGGAATGAGCACCTGCAGGCTGGAAAACGGCTCGGGAAGGGAAAAGGCAGCAGGACCCCTCTGGAGAAGCTCCTGCTCCTCCTCAGTGTCCTTTCCCTGTGAGGAGGAACCAGGTGGGATCTCCTGGGAACATCCCTCAGATCCATCAAAGAGCAGGAAGAGGAGAATCCCCTCTTCCCTTTATCCAGCACTCACTAGCAGCCAGCAGCTCCTCTCTTCCTCACTGGCTCCAAAGCATTTTCCCAATGGGAAAATTTGGATTCAGATCCCAGTGGGATCTGCCTGAACACCTCTGGATTTGGTTCTGAGCCTCTGGCAGCAGCTCTGTGATCCAGGAGGAGCAGCAGAGCTGGGAAGATGCTCAGAGCAAACATTCCCCACTTTGCAACTCCCAGGCAAAAGCCGGAAATCAGGAAATTCACGGGATAAGATGGAACTGGGAGCAAATCCATCCAATGGAACACAGAGCTCCGGGTGAGTAATTATTCCTTCGTTAATGAAGCTAAAAGGGGAATTCTGCTCTAGGAACAGATGTCACCTCCACTTCAGGGGGACTGAATCAACCAGGGCATCCAGCCAGAGCCAGAGAAATGCTTTAATGGCAGGAAGTTCCCGTTAAAACATGGAAAACACCAGGATCTTCCAGCTGGGGCAGCCCTGGGAAACCACAGCCCCTGGACGTGAGCTCTCCAATGCCCCACAGCCACAAATGCTTGGAAAATCCTTCAGTTACAAGAGTTTTATCACCTGTAAAATCTCCCCCAGTCTGAGAAGCACTTTGGTGCCAAAAGGGACTGAAATTCCCGGGGGGGGGCAGAATTTCCTCTCAGGAATTCTGCCCAGAACGGATTTTTCCCACTTCCAGCATTCCATGCTCACCAGGCTCACCCTGGGATTTAAAACCAAGCCTAAGCCATGGCAGCTTCCTTTGTTTTAGCACAAATTTAAATCTTGTTTAAAAACCTCGACACCCCTTGCAGTTTCCTGATTCTCCAACAATAAAGATCCTGCTCCCAAAAATCCCTGGGATTTATCTGATTTTAGAGGTGGAACTTGCCATGAGTTTTGCTGCCTCAATAAGTTCTTTTCCCTCTTTTAAAATGATTTCAAAAGTTTCTTTTCTCCAAATGCTCCCTTGCACCATTTGCTGCCTGATTCATTTATTCCCCATTTCTTTATTTGTGGTTTCATTCAGGACAGAAAAAATTCCTTCCTCCTCTGCCGCATTCACCAAAAGCTTCCCGAGCCAAAAAAATGACAAACCTAAAACAGAGAAACCAACCAAAAAAACCACAAACCAAACAAAAAAAACCCCAAAAACAAACAAACCCAAAGCAAAAAAAAAAACAAAAAACCAAACAGAAACCAAACAAACAAAAAACTCCCCCAAAAACCCAAACAAAAAACCCAAACAAGAAAAACCTCAAAATAAAAAAAAAAAAACAATGAAACAAAAAAACCAGCAAAAACCCAAAAAACAAACAAAAAAACCCTCAAAATAAAAAACCAACCAAACAAAAACACCAAAAAAGAACAAAAAACCTAAACAAAAAATCACAAAAAAAACCCAAATAAAAAATAAACAAACCAGCAAAAAACCCCCCCAAAAACAAACGAAACTCCCCCAAAACCCAAACTAAACCCACGAAAAAACCCCCAAAAACCAAAATAACCCCACCCAAACAAACAAAAACCTCACAAAAAACCCCAAACCGACAAAAAAACCCTTAAAAACCTAAACCAAACCAAAAAATACCCCAACAAAAGAGGAGAAATCCCCATTTTTGGGAGATCCCTACCTGGAAAATAGCAATCCAGGCGTATCCGATGTTATCGAAGTTGATGGCGCCGTTGTGGGGGTTGAGGTCCCCGGCCATGCAGACGTTGTAGTACTGGTTCCAGTTGATGCAGGAATTCCTGCTGGGCTCGGGGCTGGCCAGGCTGGGGCTGTAGGAATCCATGCTCAGGGTGCACTCCACCTTGGATTCCTTCCTGCTGGGAATGTTGGAGCACCGCTGCATGCCGTTCTCGCGGTGCGAGGAGCAGATGAAGGGGTTCTCCTCCGCCTCGTCCGGCCGGTAGTAGGGGTGAAGGAAGGTCAGGTTGTAGGTCCTGGGAAGTGGGGGGAAGGTGGGAAAGGATGAGGGGGGAAAAAGAAACAATGGGTCATTCCTTGGAGGAATTCCGAGCTCTGAAAATCCTGTGAGCGCGAGGTCAAACATGGGCGTGAAGGCAGGGCTCAACCTGAGGCCTTGGGAAAGGTTCCTGCCTTCAAATCCAGAGGAGTTACAAACCATGAGTAAGGAGAAACCATGGGTAAGGAGAAACCATGAGTAAGGAGAAACCATGAGTAGAAACTATGAGTAAGGAGAAACCATGAGTAGAAACCATGAGTAGAAACCATGAGTAAGGAGAAACCATGAGTAGAAACCATGGGTTAGTAGAAACCATGAGTAAGAAGAAACCACGAGTAAATAGAAACCATGAGTAGAAACCATGAGTAAGAAGAAACCATGAGTAAGTAGAAACCGTGAGTAAATAGAAACCGTGAGTAGAAATCATGAGTAAACACAAACCATGAGTAAGAAGAAACCGTGAGTAAGTAGGAACCATGAGTAAGTAGGAACCATGAGTAGAAACTATGAGTAAGAAGAAACCATGAGTAGAAACCACGAGTAAGAAGAAACCACGAGTAGAAACCATAAGCAAGTAGAAACCATGAGTAGAAACCATGAGTAAATACAAACCATGAGTAAGTAGGAACCATGAGTAAGAATGTGAACTTGTAGTTTAGATAGAAAAGACATTAAGCTAAGTGGTGGGAAGTTTTAAGTTTAAGGTATTTATTATTTTTATTAGATATTAGTATATTAATATATAATATTAATATGTTATATTTTAGATATATTTATATATTTTATTATATATTAATAAAATAATATATAATTATAATATAGTAATATAATCTATTAATATTTAATAATTATATAATAATATTTTTATTAACCTTATTTATTTCAGGTTGTTTAATAAGAAGTTTAAGGTATAAGGAGTTTGTGTGTCACTGTATGATCGGCTAAGAAAGTCCATTTTTTGGTAAAAAAACAAAATAATTAACTATGGGTGTGAAAGTAGAAACCTCCTTTTGTGACTGAAGTTTACCTTATTGATTAATATTATTATTTATTATTGTATATATTTTAATATATATTATATATTATTAATTTTTATTAATTTTATTATTTAAAAGACCTCGTGACCTGTGGTTTTGTGACCACTGACCACGAACATCTGGTGAACATGGAGAAGATGTTCTCACTCCTTCAGGAGGCTGGAGAAGAAGGTTAATAAATATTAATATTATTTATATTAAATATAATTCTAGTTATTATCAACGAATTAATATAATTATATTTATTAATATTAATAGTAAAATAATTATATTTATATTTATAATATTAATATTAAATATAAACATCTTCCCGTGGTCCCATCTCTCTCAAAATCCCGATAATCCCTGATTTCAGCAGCAGGAAAAGGTGCTGGCTGCTATTCCAGCAAGTCCCAGTGAAAATTCCAGCCCCTCAAATCAAATCCTTTTACAGCCGGTGAGGCTCCGCTCATCTCCCAGCAAAGATCAGGCTGAGCTTCCCCAAGCAAACCCAGAGGGTAAAACCACGAGATGAGAGGGGATGGAGAGAAAACCCCAGCGGATCAGGTTTTTCCCCAAAATCCAGCGACTTTTGGGGCATTTTGGAAGGATTTGAAGAGAACTCTTGTGGTGGCACAGCAGCTTCCCAATAAATTTTCCCCTCAGGATGTCTCTGCCGAGGGGCTGAGCTCCCACAAGGAGAGACCCAACCAGAGACCATCAAAAAAGAAAAGAAGGAGCCCACATTAATGGGAAAACCTCCTGCTTGCTGCATTTCTGATGGAATTGGCTTGGATTAACCCGATGGCTCCGTCCCAGCCTGGATAAGAAAATGCTGGAATTGCAGCAGGGCAGGAGCTGATTTTTTTTTTTTTTCCCCGAGTTGTGTCCCAGATCTGGCACTTTCTGGGCCATTGGCGAGAGCCTGCAGCACTCCGGGCTCCAACTGAGGAGCTGCATCGCTCCCGAGCCAACTTTATCCACTGTTTTCCCAGCTCCAGGGATCTCGGCTGCTCCATAATCACCCGGAGATAAGGGAGAGGCAACAAACACATCACAAGAGATGGGGACAGAAGATAAGCAGGTAATTCTCCCAGCCAGGACAGCTCTATTTTTATCTCTCCCCCAACGTCCCTATCTGGTGAAGAGATTTGGCTTTAACAAGTGTTATTCCAGACAATTGCTTGGAATTGCTCCCCAAAACCCTGGAGCCAGGCAGGAATCGCTCGGTTTAAGGAGAGAACAATTGCTGCAGGGCAGAGCTGGAGGAAAATCAGCTCTCCACGACTTCCCAGGGGAACTGGGTTCTGTTCCATCATCCAGTTACCTGAGATGGGTGTGGAGCTTCAGGAATGGCAGAGGGGACAGGAGCACACCCCGGGAATTGGGAATGGTTGGCCGGGAATTCTCAGCAGCACCCCACAGCTCCAGACAAAACCGGGACTTCACCTGCGCCTCGGATTCAGGAAAAAGCTGGAAGGTGTTTTTCCTCCCCGAGCCTTTGCCTTGCCCTCCCACCAGCTGGATTCCCTGGGAGGAAAATTCCATACGGAACAGGCGGGAGAACGGGCCAAGAGCTGCAGCAGCCTCGTCTGCATCAGACACCCCCCAGCAGCGCCACGGAGCGAGGATTAAACAGAGGATTCCACACCGAGATGCAGGAAAACCTGGGAAGAGCCGGAGAATTCGGGAAAAGACGCAAAGAGCAGAGAGGAGGCACCTGAGACGCGCCTTTAACTCCCGAAAGGCAAACCCCAGGATGAACCCCCATCCCTCTGGAAGGAGCCACACGCAGTTGGAGAGGCTCCCTGCATCCCAGGAGTCTCCGTTTGGGAAGTTTTGGGATGGAGAACGGACACAGAGCCCCGGGCTGGGGTCCAAGGAGGTGCTCAGAGCTCTGGGCACGAAGAGGAGAAGCAGAAGAACGGCGCAGTTCGGTGGCCGGGGGAGCAAAATCCCAGCAGGAAAACAAAGCCGGGCTCTGCCGGGAGGGGTGGGTGAAGCCTGGGTGGGTTCTGCTGCTGCCTGGGGGGTTTTATCCCCCCTTTCCTCCGCTTCCCTCGCTTCTGCAGCTCTCCCCAAAATCATTTCCAAATTAAAAGTTGTCCTTTTGACAAAATCAGTCACCTGGGGGGCACTTTCTGCCCAACCTTTCCCTCTTCCCTGTCCTTCCCACTGGGAAGGAGCCGCTCCAGCACCGCCCAGTGAGGGGGGAAGAGATCCAAACTGGCAGCAAACTGCAAATTTCAAACCTTTTCTTAAAACCTTTCCCCCCACCCCCTTTTATTTCTTTTTCCCCGACAAAACCAAAAAGGGGAAAGAAAGAAGAACAAAAACAAGAAGCAAAAATGGTGCAGAATGAGAGAATCCCCAATATTCCCCCCAAATAAATTAATTTTTTTTTTTTAAATTTTGGAGCTCTGCCAGACCATCCACTTCTTCCTGACCTCCCTGTTCCTTGCCATCAAGTAGAGACAAATCACTCATTAATGCTAATGAACCCACTAATCAGGAGAGCTCTGGGGAAAGACAGAAGCCGAGCCCCAGGACGGATCTGTTATCCCATCAGAGAGGATTAACACCCCATTCCCGGCTTTTCCCAACCCTGCTCCCTACACTTGTTTTCCCTTTCTCTGTCCCTCGCCATGGAAAACACAGGGGCAGGAAAATCCATTTTTCTCCCACTGCTGCTGGATTCTCCTCCGCTCCATCCTGCGCCAGGGGAAGTTTTCCCAGCGCATCCCAGGTGATGCGTTGGAAGGGACTCAGCGGGAAGAATTCCCGGCTCTCCGGGGGAATCCTGAGCAGCGCCGGGAGGAGCAATGAAATTCCTGGCAGACAAATTCCAAATTCTGCCGGAGGCAGAACAACACCCGAGTTAATCAGGACTGAAAACTCGCACCAGAAGCGTCCCGAGGCAGCAGAGGAGCACCAAGAACTTCCCAGCTCCCTCCCCTCTCCTGCTTCCGAGCCTCTGAGCTCCTTGAAAGGCTCCCGGGCTGGAAAATGCTGCTCTGCATCCCAACCCACACGGAGCAGCCCCGGGAGAAGAGCCCAGATGGGCCGGGGCTGACCCAATTCCTTTATTCCCGCTGGGAGCAGCTCAGGAGGGTGGGAAGGAGCCGGAGGGGGGAGAAAACCATCCTGGAGATGTCACCCAGGAGCTTCTGGCTCTGCTTGTGCTTCCCACCCTGAGCTTTCCTCCTTCCCACCAGAAAATCCTTGGGGAACTCCCCCTGTGGCTGCCCCTGCTGGGATCTCGCTCCCAGCCCATCCCAGCTCTGCTATTCCATGCAATCCCAGGTTCTGAAGGGTCACCTTGGGCCAGGAGAGAGAGATTCTCCCATGTCCCAACGAGCAGAGATCCAGTCCCAACCCACTCCTGCAACAACCCAGTAAAATTCCTTCAGAATCCCGAGCAAAAATCCTTAAATGACCTCACTCCAGCCCTGTAAGAGAGCAGCTCTCAAAGACAGACAGAGAAAAGCAGAAATCCCCAATGCACCTCCAAAAAGTCCCCAGATCTCTCTCACAATGCACTCAACTTAAAAATAGTTGCTTTACTCGGAGCTGCCAACTTCCAAGGGGGATTGAAAAGAAAAGGTTTCCATGGGGAAGGAAGAATGATGGCAAAAATCAAAGTCAGTCCTGCCATCTGATGCCTCTGGAAAAGCTGAAGGCTGCAGGGCAGAGCTGGGTTTGAAGCAGCTGTTTGGGAGCTCACTTACACCTCCTTTCATCCAGAAAATTTGGGGTTAGGACCCTGCCTTGCTGGCCCCTGGATTTTATCCAGATCCTCGGTTTAAAGCGGTTTTGGTTTCAGCTGGGAGGGTTTGGCAGCAGCACCGAGGGGAGACCCTCCAATAATTGAGGTTTTCCCTCTCTCCAGGAAAGGAAAGGGGAGCTGGGATTGCAGCCCCAGCCCTTCCCAGCCCCCTGAGGGGCTGGGGAGCCTCTGTGCCCTGAGGAATCGAGGATTTCCCATCCCTGGAAGTGCTGGAGGCCAGCCTGGAGCAGCCTGGGAGAGGGGAAGGTGTCCCTGCCCATGGTTGGGGGTTGGAATGAGGAGCTGGAAGCTCCTTTCCAACCCAGCCCATTCCAGGATTCCATGACCTGTCCAACAGCAGGAAGAGGGAAGCCTGAAGTGTTTTCCAGGTCATTCCATGCCTTTTTTTCCCCTTTACCATTTGCTGCTGGTGTGTTAACGACCGCTGCAGGGGTGAGCCATGCCCTGACGCCTGGGTTGAGAGAATGAGTCAGAAATGAGAAAAAAAAAAATGGGAATAGCTCCATCTGGATTCCCTAAAACTTCCCCATGGAGCTCCAAGAAACCTGGGATGTCTGGGAATGTGGGGATTGGATCATTGCTGGGTTTCTCAAGTCTAAAATTAAAGAGCCTGACCCAGCAGCAGCACTCGGGGTGAATGAAGGCACCAAAGAACCTCACATTTCTGGAATATTCCTGCCCCGTGGGCACCCTCCTTTCCCCAAATTCCTCTGGAATGCTGCAATTTCAACCACAATAAACCACACAGAGCCTCCCAAATTCACCTCTCCCTCCTGCCGGGGGTGCTGGAACCCATCCCAGAGGGAAGGAGCCGATCCCAGACAAACCCCATTAAACACGGCTCATCCCAAATCCTTCCTCTGCCTTCCCTGACAAGGAGCAAGGCCCGATAAGAGAATCCTGCGAGGCTTTTGATGCTGCTAATGGCCATTACATAACTGCAGCCTCACCTCTGCGCTCAGCCAGCGCCGCTTCCCCCCGCCGTGCGCCCTGAAAGCTCCGCAGAAAACCACAGAGCCTTTCAAAACCTGACCCCCAGAGGGGCTCCCGGAGTTAATTCCAGCACCAGGACACCCCAGCAGGGCTGGAAAGGCACGAGTCGGGCTTGGGAATGGCAGCTCCGGGGTTGCTCTGAGCCTGGAGGGTTTTGGTGCCCGGTAAATTCCTGCTGGGTGCGGTGGGAGAGGGTTCGGAGCATCATCGGGGTGTGGGAGTGGAATCGCGCTCACGGCTGATGGATTTTCCGCTCTGCTGGGGTGAATAAACGGCACCAGAGCTGCTCCAGAGGACAGGGAAAGGCAGAGGGAGCGGCAAGGCCAGGACTGAGCAGTGAGAGGCAGGAGCAGGACCTGAGGGATGATCCCTGCCTGTCTCGCAGACAATCCGAGCGCAGACAGCAGATGATTACCCAGAGATGTAATTACAGGCTCCATCTCCTCTGGCAGAGTTTGAGCTGCCCTGAGAGCTGGGCTGGGGCATTTCCTCACCTCTGAGCCGCTGGCATTTCTGACAGGAGCCTCTGGAAGGATTTTTCCAGGCAAATCCCCTTTTTCCATGCTGGCTGTGCTCGGTTTTCATCCTGGTGTGGTGCTGGGGGTGCTCGGGTGTGAACTCAGCCCAGAAAGGAGCAGGGGCACAACAGCCCCAGCTCAGGGGGGTGCCCCAAAACCTGGGATGAGCCAGGAGCCATCCCAGCTCCAGCAGCACCTTCACCATCGCATCTGAACCCAGCAGGAAGAGCCCAAAGGATGAGCCAGAGCCAGGATTTATCCGGGGAGCTCGGGAGCCAAAAGCACCGGGAGCACGGCCCAAAGCAGGACTAAGAGCCTGGGCTGGGCTTAAATTGATCTGGGCCTTGGGCAGGGCTGGGGGCTCCCAGGTGAGGCTCAGAAGGGTTTATTAGGTTTATTCTCAGGATGGAAAGACCCAAATGAAAATTTTCCTCTTTAAAGTTGGGTTTGGAGGTCCTGGAGGTGTTTTCCAGCCTCAACGATTCCATGATTCTGTCCCACGCTTGGAGCTGAGCCCAAATGATTTTAATGCTTCTCACACCTGGTTTCTTATCTCAAAACTCTGACAAGGATTTATCTCTGGGTTTCAGCAGCATCTCCAACTCACCGAGCCCTGCCAGGGGCTGGGGTGTGCTCGGTGACCTGGACTGTTTGGAAAGCTGGGAATTTGTTCCAGATCCTCCAATTCCCAGAGTCAGGCAGCTCAGGCAGAGCTAATCCAATCCACTCCCATCCTCGTCCTCCAGGAGCAGCAGGAAAACACAAAAGAGCCACCCAAACCCTCAGGAAAATGCTGACAAACGGGATTTTTTTCCAGACAAAAAATTCCCAGCTGGACCCTGCTGAGCTCTGGGATTTTTCCAGCAGGGGATGGAAAAATCCCCAGCTGGAAAAGGAAGAGAAAGGAAGAGAAAAAAGGAAGAAAAAGGAAGAGAAAAAAGGAAGAAAAAGGAAGAGAAAGGTGGAGAGAAAAGGAAGAAAAAAGTGGAGGAAAGGAAGAAAAAGGTGAAGAAAAAAAGAAGAAAAAGGAAGAGAAAGGAATAGAAAGGTGGAGAAAAAAGGAAGAAAAAGGTGGAGAAAAAAGGAAGAAAAAGGTGGAGAAAAAAGGAAGAAAAAGGAAGAAAAAGGAAGAGAAAAAAGGAAGAAAAAGGAAGAGAAAAAAGGAAGAAAAAGGAAGAGAAGTGGAGAAAAAAGGAAGAAAAAGGTGGAGAAAAAAGGACAAAAAAGTTGGAGGAAAAAAGGAAGAAAAAGGAAGAGAAAGGAGGAGAAAAAAAGGAAGAAGAATGCGGAGAATTTTTCCTTTTTGCTGTACTTACATGGCAAAATTCCTGTCCAGGAAGCACCTGTTCCTCAGCAGCCCTGCCCAGAGCTGGACCCCGACAATGCCGAAGATGAAGAAGACGAAGAAGCAGAGGAGGAGGACGTTGCCCAGCATGGGCAGAGTGTCCAGCAGCAGCGTGACCAGGATCCTCATACCTGGGCCAGGAGGGAAAACACCACCTTAGGATGGGAAAAAATCACCATTCCCACCTCGGATGTGCAGCCAGGGCAGAAAAATCGGGGTTTGGTGTTTTCTCCTAAATCCTGAGGCTGAAAAGGGAGGTGAAAATGCCAGAGGATTGGCAGGAAATGGGAACAGACAGCATTCTGCAGAGGGTGGACACAAGGATGGGATTTCCAGGTGTTTTCCAGAGCATTTGAGGACATGAACTGCAAGACAATTTTTCCGGGAGTAACGCTCCCAGGGAATCGTCAGGCTCCGGAGGAATTGTTAAAATGTGGATTTGTAAACGTTGCAAACTCCTCTCGTTGGTCACAGGAATTGTTCCCCTAAAATCCACGGAGCCTGGGGTGGGAGCCACAGACAATTCCTTCTCCATGGAGAGCTCCTCTCCCTGCTGGAGAGGAGGGAAATTTTAATTGTATTTTTTTTTTGGAGGATGGAAAGCAGGATGCTTTTCCTCCAAGGATGTTTCCCCCTCCAAGGAAAGCTCTGCTCCCTTTCCCTCCTCGTGCTCTTCCCACCAATCCCACACCTCTCCACAAGGATCTCCACGAGCCCTGAGGAAAAGAGGGAAGAGCAAAGGCAAATCCTGAATTACAGGTGGGAATAAAGCCCAATCCAGGCCTTGGGATCCACAGGGAGTGGGGCTGGAGTTCATGGCACGGTGGGAATTGTGGCTGCTGCCTTTGGAGGGATTTTATCCCACTAAAATCCTCCTTTGCAAACACCTTTTCCTGCCTGCCCACAGCGTTCTCTCCCTGGATATTCCCGGGAAATGCTCTCCATCAGCCATCCCACTGGATCTGGGCACTCAGACTGATCCCCAGCAGATTCCAGTGGCTTCTCCCAAGCCATTCCTGATGCCTGTCCTGTAATTCCATAGTGCTGAGCCTGGAACCTGCAGCCCTCAGGGATGGGCTCTGGGAGCACCAGGGTCTCCAGGAGAGAGTTCTCCATCCATCCCAGCATTCCAGCCTGTCCATCCCAACATTCCAGCCTGTCCATCCCAACATTCCAGCCTCTCCATCCCAACATTCCAGCCTGTCCATCCCAGCATTCCAGCCTGTCCATCCCAGCATTCCAGCCTGTCCATCCCAACATTCCAGCCTGTCCATCCCAGCATTCCAGCCTGTCCATCCCAACATTCCCACCCGTCCATCCCAGTATTCCAGCCTGTCCATCCCAACATTCCCACCCGTCCACCCCAGCATTCCCAGGCACTGCTGGCAGGAGCTGGGATTCCCTCGCGCCGCTCCTCCTGTGGATTTGCCAGCGGAAATCCAAGGGAGCCAAATCCCGGGAGCCAAGCGGGGCTGGCGCTGAGCGGCACGAGGGCATCCGCCAGCCCGGCCAAGAATTCCCAGCTCGTTAATAACTGGGGATGAGTAATGAGCTCTGCAGCCAGAGCTTTGCGAGGTCTCCGTGCCCGGCTGGGCCTTGGCTCCGGCGCAATTCCCGCTCTCCGGATCCGGGACGCCCCCGTCCCTGTCCCTGTGCCACCCTGGGGGAAGGGATGGAGCAAATCCCATCCTCTGGAGCTGCAGGGCTGGAGGAAAAGGGGGTTGGAATTCCTGGTGGTTATTCCCAATTAACCAATTTTTGTGTCCTGTCACAAAATCGTGGAATGCCAGGGTGGGAAGGGACACACCAGGATCGTCACATCCCTCTCCTGGCTCCGCCCAGCACTGTCACCCCTCGGGAGCAATCCCACATTTTCCTGGCAAATCCATCTTTGGAAAAGCAAAGAATCGCTCAATCCCCACTGGAAAGATGACGCTGGGATTTTCTCCTGGTTTTTTTCCCCCCTCTCTCACTGATATCCTCCTTTTTTTTTCCAAAAATGGGTAAAATTTCTCTCCCCGTGCCAGACAATTCATTTCTGCTCAGCTCCTTCTGGAATTTGGGGTTGTTCAGTGGCACCATCCCAAAGATTGAATCCAGCTGTTCTCCAGCCACTCCGGGCTCTCCTGGGAATGTGGAGTCTTTTCCATGGGAAAAGAGCATCACTGAGGCTGAAACAAGGAGCAGGATTTCCATTCCCATTCCATGGAATGCCTGGTTTAAACCCCACGGCAGAAAAATAAAAATAAGAAGAAAAATAAAAAGCCAAATAAACAAATAAAAATAAAATGCGAATATACATAGAATTAAAATTAAAAATACAATTAAAGTTAAAAATACAATTAAAATTAAAAATACGATTAAAATGAAAATTAAAAATAGAATTGTAATAAAATTAAAATTAAATTAAAATTAAATTAAAATTAAATTAGAAATAAAAATAAAATTAAAAATAAAATTAAAAATAAAAATAAGATTAAATAAAAATAAAATTAAAAATAAATACAAAAATAAAAGAATGAAAAGGATTTTTTAAAAAATAAAAACAACCCAGTGACCACTGCTGAAAAAAAATCCCTGACTCTGGCCCCTGCCAAGTGAATAAATTGCTGGAATTCTACTTTTCCAGTGGTTTGGAAGGAATAATTTTTAATAGAAATGATGTTTTTATTGGCTGGGCTTCTTCTTTCTTTTCTTAACAAACTGCATCGAGCTGAAAGAATCCCGTGGGTGAATTTCTTGTGCCTGGAAGCCACGAGCTGATTGCGCTGGCTGGATCCCAGGGAAGAGCCCAGGAATTCCAAGGATAAATCTCCAGGTTGGTTGGTTCTCCCTGTTTCCCTGGATTTTGCACCAGGTTCGTCTCTTCTGATCCAGCTGGAAATTTGATCTTGTGGAAAATCCCATTCCCAAGTCCCAGAGCTGGGAATGGCAAGGTTGGTGCTGCCACTGCTGGCTTGGACTGGAATTCCAAGGAAAATCCACCAAAATCCAGGGATGTGCCCATCCCTTCTCCACAGATTCTGGAATATTTCCATCTGAAACAGCAAAATTCCTGATGTTCCAAGTGGATGGGGTTGGTGTCTCCCAGACGAGTGGAGGCCGGATGATCTGTCCTGCAGGAATGGGGACATTTCTGGGAATAATTTCTGGGAATGCTGATCCTGCTGCTCAGGTCTCCTTTGGCGGTGTCAGCCCAGCCCAGCTGCTCCTCAGGAGCTCCAAACACGGATTGAACCCACTGGATTTCATCCCACAGAACATCCATTAAAAATGGGATCTCTCCTGTCACCTGTCTGTTGGAAAAATACGCAAATCCCATGGGAAGTGCAGCGAAAAAAGCTCGGAAGGCTCCTTTGGTGTCGGAGACAAACACGAGCAAAATTCCACCTAAAGCTGGAATTGTTTGGATCCCTGGAGCTCGGTGTAAATCCTTCGATTCCCGAACTGAATCCCAGCTCGAGATTCCCATTATTCCATGGGAAGAGTGAAGTGTTTTGTGGATTTAAAGGAGTTCAGAGGGAGTCTGATCCTCATCCCAGCTGGTGCCAGGGTCCCCCTGCTCCACCCCATCCTTGGAGCCCCAAATTCCAGAGGAAAACTTCCCTGGAGCTCCAGATCCCAGAGGAAAACTTCATGTTGTGCTTTCCAAAACCCTGGCAACAAAACCTCGTTAGGAAAACAAAGCTCCAAAGGGTTCCACGTCCCCTTTCGGCCTCTCCCTTTTTTTTCTCCCCACTCCTGTTTTTAACTAACTCACCGTGGAATTCACTGATTTTATTCCTCGTTTTCCAGACAAAAAAAAATCCTGTGGAACTGGGAGTTCTGAGAGGAATTTCCAAGGCTCCTGGGTGTAAACATCCATCTGTTCCCTCACATTTTCCTCGGAGGGCTGGGGGAGGTTGTTTGGCTGTCCCTGGATGTGCTGAATCCAGGCAGGATGTGGGGCTGGCTCACTCTGAGTGCTCTCCAAAAGAAAGGGAAATATCCCTTTTTTGTTGTTGTTGTTCCTGCAAGGATCCCTCTGATTTCCAGACAATGCTGCCGCATTTTGATCGGGGTGGATTCGGGTTGGAAAGGGACGGAATTGCCGTGGAACGAGCACCTCGCAAAGGGCGGCTCA
Source organism: Poecile atricapillus (assembly GCF_030490865.1). Lineage (NCBI taxonomy): Eukaryota > Metazoa > Chordata > Aves > Passeriformes > Paridae > Poecile > Poecile atricapillus. Next base: position 15,146,270 of record NC_081262.1, read on the forward strand.
GCAGCTGCCCGATTCCAGCAGGGAATTATTCCAGCGCGGCGACTCGGATTTAAAATTGGATTTAGAAACCAAGCAGCTGAAACCACTTGAAAATGGATTTAGGAGCCACTTGAACTTCCCATCGAGGATGATCCCGATTTTGTTGCGGGCGGAGCAAACCCTCCGTGGGGTTTCAGCAGCAAGGGAAGCTCCCGAGCTGCTAATCCCGAACGTAAAGTCATGGAAAGACCTCAAACCGCTGAGGAGGGAAAACAAACCCAGCAGGGCAAGAAGATCCCTCTTGGAGGTGACCTTTTCCCTTCCTTTGGAGGAACATTGTTTACTTTACCCCACGAGCAGAGCTGTTTTCCTTAGGGAAGTCACAAAACCCTTGGAAAACAGCTCCGAGGGTCAATTCCCTGCTGCCTTGCCCTTTGCTAACACCGATTACGATAACGACGAGCTCCAGCTCGCCATTAAAAATTAAATCAATTCATTTCCTCTCATTAGCTATGCAAAGCAGACAGCCAGGTGTGTGTGTGGGGGGGTTATTCCCATGGTTTTCCAGCTTTCCTGGAGCTGTGTCACTTACTTGGGACCCTGTTGATGGCGCGCAGAGGCCGCAGGACGCGGACGGTGCGGATGGCGGAGAGGCTCACGTTGTGTCCGTCCAGGGAATATTCCATCATCCTGCAGGGAAAACAGCCCAGGAGTCAGGATGGGGATGCTGAGGCTTGGAATGGGGGTCAGGAAAAGCCTGGGAGCCCAGGGGCGCAAATCCACCCATTCCGTGCTTCCAGCTCCTCCTGTGGATGCAATTCCATGTGCCTGGGAGTGGCCAAGGCCAGCTTGGATGGGGTTTGGAGCAATCTGGGATGGTGGAAGGTGTCCCTGTCATGGCAGGGGTGGAATGGGATGACCTTTAAGGTCCCTTCCTGCCGGCACAGGGAACACTGGAAAGCAGAATTTTCCTTCCAGGATGTGAAGGAGCCTCCAAGGAAGCTGGAGAGGGGAAATCCGGCAGGAACTGTGGAATGAAGGGGAATGGGGCTCACACTGAAAAAGAGGAAATTTAGATTGGATATTGGGAAGGAATTCCTGCCTGGGAGGGTGATTCCCAGATTCCCAGAGAAGCTGTGGGTGCACCTGGATCCCTGGAAGTGCCCAAAGCCAGGCTGGACGGGGCTTGGAGCAGCCTGGGATAGGGAAAGGTGTCCCTGGCCATGAGATGATCTTCAAGATCCCTTCCGAGCCAACCCATTCCATGATTCCCTGACTCTCCAGGACAAGGAGCTGCACCCCAGCTTTTCTCTCCTCCTGTGACCAAACCTGAACACCCAAAACTGACCAAAAATGCACAAATCATTTACTTTCTGTTTGACTGTGGAGAATAAAGAACATCTTCTCCTTGATTCTTCCTCCCCCTAAACATTTTGGATGGATTGGCACTCGGGAGGTGATTCCCTACCACAAAAAAACAACAGACACGAAGCTTTGGGCTGTCTTGTGCCATCAACAGCTCCCAAACCTTCAGCTGTCAAATCCAGATCATTTTCTGGGAGCTTGGAATGTCTCCAGGGACTGGATGCACCAGGAACTTCTGGATTTCAGCTCTCTGAGCGCCATCCCTGCCGCTGGGGAAACGCTTTCAACTCAGCTGCCGGGCAGACGGAGAGGCCGCGAGTTCCAGCGGGCTTGAAATGTTCCAGGGAACATTTCTCGGGCGAGGAAAACATGAAAGGAGCCTGGGAGCTGGGAGGAACTTCAGACACGAGCTGTGCTGGAGGCAGGAGCTGTGTTTATTTTGTAGTTCCCCCGCTCCCTTTGGAGCTGCTCCTGGGAGGAGGCAGAGCGGGGCAAACAAAGCTCTGCCGATCGCTTCTTTCCCTTCTTGTCGCAAAAAAACACCTCGGAATAACTTCAGCACATCCATCCCTTCTCTGGAAAAAGCAGCTTTGTTATTCCAGCGGTGAGTTCCCTGCTAAAAACAGCTCCAGGTTTAGGAGCTCACGCTGGATTCTCCTCTCCTCACGGTTGTTCCCAGCCTTGCTTTGGAGAGATGGGAAATCATATCCCAGGTGTGGATCCACCAAAACCTTCTGGAGATAGCCCAGGATCAGCCAGGGAAGGTGGGAAATCATATCCCAGGTATGGATCCAATCCACCAAAACCTTCTGGAGGCAGCCCAGGATCAGCCAGGGAAGGGATTTTTTTGTCTTCCCGTCCCCAGCCTGAGTAATGCCGCACCTGCAGCGGGGTGTCCCGCTGTTTTCATCCTCCTCAAACGTGTTCCAGCCATGGAAGATGGGGAAAAACCTTGGAAAACTCCCAAATGACCTCACCAGCCACTTTCCCCTTCATTCCAACAGCAAAATTCCCGGTGCCAAAGCTGTCCCTGAGGATTAGGAGAGGGCTCAGCTCTCGTGGGGTTCCCTGATCCTGGGTTTGGGGGATCTTTGGGGATTTTCTGCTCATCCCACATCTCCAATGTGGAAAAACACCCTCAGCTCCTTGATGGGAATCCTGATCCTGAGTTTTCCCTGCTCTTCCCCTACCACTCCTCCCTTAAACACCGCAGCAGCTTTTTAGGAAAATGTAATTAAGGAAAAAATAATAATAATGTTTTTTTTTTTTTTTGCTGTCCCCGATGTTCCTTCTCGGGCTGGAGTTCCAAGGAAGCTCGGCTCAGGAGAGCTCATGTTTTATTCAGAGCACTAAAACCATTCCTAATTGTATTCCAGACAAATAACACAGAGCACAACAAAACCCCATTAGTGCTGGCAAAATGGCACAGCACTCATGGAAAGGGAAAAAAAAAAATGCCCCAACATATTCCAAGGATGTTTTAATTAACCCCAGGCTGGTCATTAGAAATGTAGGAATTCACAAGTCAGGCAGTAATTAAAGTTTTCCATCCCTTCCCAGGATGTGCTGAGCAGGTAGGAGAGCCGGGGCTTTCCAAAGTAATTTATTTATTGGGAAAAATAAAAAATAAAAAATCAGATTAGAGCTTTGCCAAGCTTTTACTCCACTGAGTTATTCCCCGTGGGGGTGAGGGAAGTGGTGTCAAAAGCAACGGGATCATCCTTGGAGCTGTTTATTAACACATCCTGCACACGCCAGCAGCTGGGGGAGATGGAATGGAGTTGTAAACCGGGAGGAGTTGGGAATTTGGGTGAATTCCCAGCCAGCTTTTCCCACTGAGATTTCAACCTTCTCACTGGGGTTTTGGGGCTGCGTTCTCCTTGTTTGCCCCGTCCCTGCCTCGCTGTGCTGGTGGCACGAGGCAGGAGCGGGGCTGAGCTGCTTTTTTTGGGGCCTCTGGATCCCCCCTGGATCCGTGTTGGGATTAAAGGATTGCTCCAAACCCCCCCAGCTCTGCCTGACATTCACAACCCACCCCCAAACCCAGCGTGGTTTTGGGGTGAGGATTAAAAAATCCCATTTGGCGGATTCTGCCTCCCAAGGAGTTCTGGAATCCAGGCAGGACAAGGCATGGATTTGGCTCCCTGGGATTTTCCCGCTCTCGGGATCGAGGGATGAGGGTACTGACCCTGCCATGACGATGAAGAAGTCCAGGCGATTCCAGGTGTCTCCAAGGTAACACTTCTGCCCGAAGATGCCCAGGGCCACCATCTTAATGACCATTTCCACGGCAAAGAAGGCGAAAATGAAATCATCAAACGCCTGGAGAGCGGGAAAAGAGGATTTCAGCCAGTCCCGCTCTTCTCAGGGGAGGGAGAGACCCAAGTGCTCCCAGCATGGGGACATTCCGGCTTATTGGGAAACCCATTCCCATGGGAAAGCTTTTCCGGGGAAAAGGAACAGCACGGGGCTGCCATCTCCCAGAGCAGCCACCCCACAAACTCATCCCACAAACCCCAGAGCAGCCACCCCACAAACGCATCCCACAAATCCCAGAGCAGCCACCCCACAAACTCATCCCAAAAATCCCAGAGCAGCCACCCCACAAACTCATCCTACAAATCCCAGAGCAGCCACCCCACAAACTCATCCCACAAACCCCAGAGCAGCCACCCCACAGACGCATCCCACGAACCCCAGGGATTTGGGGCGGCGGGATCCTCACCTCCAGGATGGTGCAGCGCTCCGACTGGCACTCCACGTCCTCGCAGGGCTGGAACATGCCCAGGGTGACGCAGTTGAGCAGGATCACCAGCATGCTCACGTGCTCGAACCAGGTGCCGCCGCGTTAAGGACAGCTCAGCTTTGGGATGGGACAGCCAGGCAACGCCTCCAAACCCTCGTCCCATCCAAACCCCTTCTCCCGGGCCATTCCCAGCCCCAGATCCCGAGTTTTAGCAGGGAATCACCCCACAGCAAGAGAGCAGCGCAAGGACACCACCACCAGAATGGTTCCTTGCTCTGATCCCGCTCTCCTTGTTTCCCTCTGGAGTTGTGGGGATGAGGTTCTCTCATCCCAACCCCATTCCCACATCTCTGGGAATTACAGATTCCACTCTGAGATCCACATCCTGATGGGAACAAGGTTCTCTCATCCCAACCCCATTCCCACATCTCTGGGAATTACAGATTCCACTCTGAGATCCACATCCTGATGGGAACAAGGTTCTCTCATCCCAAACCCATTCCCACATCTCCAGGAATGACAGATTCCACATCCTGATGGGAATGAGGTTCTCTCATCCCAACCCCATTCCCACATCTCCAGAAGGGACAGATTCCACACTCTGATGGGAATGAGGTTCTCTCCTCCCAACCCCATTTCCACATCTCCAGGAATGACAGATTCCACTCTGAGATCCAAATCCTGATGGGAACGAGGTTCTCTCATCCCAAACCCATTCCCACATCTCCAGGAATGACAGAATCCTGATGGACAAAGACCAAACACAGCCCAGCTGGTGGGGCCAAGGATGGGAACGGTGGGATTCAGGATGCAGAGGGCACGAAAAAGAAGGAAAGGGCTCCCAGCTGGACATCTCCAGTCTCCCAAATTCCCTCCTATTCCTTACAGGATCCAGCAATGCTCAATTAACCGATAATTAATTGATCTAAGCAGGAAGTGGTGATTTGCATCAGTGTAAAATAGGCCCAAAGTTGCCATTTGCTGCCGGCAGGACAATTAAAAATCCCACAAAAAGGCAGAATAATTCCACAAATGAAGCAGGAACGAGAGAACTGTTTCTAGGGAAAATAATTGGAAACATCTGGATGTGAATAAAACTTTGTGCTTCCAAACCCACACCTGGGGGAGGCAGAGAGAGGCGCAGACATCGAATTATTTTGTGATAAGAGCAATTCCACTCTGGGAACCTGGATAAAAACCCTGCCATGTTTATTCCTTAGGAATATTTTATCTGGGATTTTATTTGGATAAAATTTATTGCAGCAGATCAGGGCTTTGGTCTCAAACTGGTTTTGCACGGAAAAAAAATCCATGATGATACAAAAAGGCAAAAATCAGTGGGGGTCAAATCTGGCAGTTCCCTAAAATCTGATCCCAATCCAGTTCTTGTTTTAGAGGGGCTTTAATTGGAAATTAAATTTAATTTAATAAAAAAAATGCATTTAATTAAATAAAATTTAATTCAAAGCTGGAAACACCTCGGAGCTGGGAGCCAAGAGGGCAGACTTGGAAACCCACTCATCCAAAATGGGAAGAAATGTATGAAATCAGAGAAATGAATGAAATTAAATCCCAGTCACGCCAGGGCTGAGGCAGGACAGGCTCCTGATGGGATTTTTCCAGCACTGAAATTCCAATGTTGGTTTAATTTCTCTCTCACTTCCATGATTTCTTTCTGATTTTTCCCATCTTTAGGAGCTGTTTGGATGCTTTCCCTGACTGGAAGCACAGGGAAAATCCAACACCCAAATCCTACCCAAAAACCCCAACCACAGCCAGACCCCATTCCCAATATTTCCATGGAGTGATGTGATCCATGAAAAATCCCCTATAAAGAGGCTCCTGTGCTATTCCCAAGCCTCTTGCGCCTGCAGACGTTCCCTTTATTATATTTGCAGATTTTTTTCCCCCCTTTAAAGTCCCAAAAATCAGAGCCTGCGGATTTGGAACTGTTCAAAGGCTCCGCGGAGCTCCCTGGACCTTTGATCAGGTGCTCTGCTCATCCCATCCCCCCAAAAATTCCTTTTTTCCCCACCTTTTAACTGATCTAAGAGCGCTTTTTATGGCTAAATAATCACCAGCAGGAGAATTTTCCCTGGAGTTGGAATTAGGTCCTTAATTCCTTAAAAGCAGGAGTCCCCATCCCTGTGAGCCCAAAGCCGGAATTTGGGGGTTTGGGGATGGCAGAGGAGTTGTTTGGATTTTCCAAGAGGAAGAGGAAGGCTCTGCCAAAGCTCTGTGCTCGTGGATGTTCGGAGGGGAAAGGGAAAAGGGGGAAAAAAGGGGGGAAAGGAGGGAAAAAGGGGGGAAAGGGGGAAAAAAGCAGGGGGGGAAACAAGGGGGATTTTTCCCAGAGCTCTGCCCTAACGGGGCTGAGCTCCCTCCCAGCTTTTTGGGAAATTGAAGGGAATTTCAGCCCCTTCCTTATCCCTGGAGCCCCAAAAACTGGGATTGAAGCCCTGATTTCTTTCTTTTCCAGAGCTCCCCGAAGCCATCCAGGCTCCAGCTGCCCCAGGGAGATGTCCCAGAAAAATCCCCTGGGTTGGGGAGGTGGTGCTGCTTGGAAGGGTGGGATTAGGGAGCACATTCCCGACATCCTTCCAGAGCCTGGAGCAGCTTGGAACATCCATCAGGGATGAGAAATCCAATTCTGGGAGGACGGGAAAACCCCCAGAGGAGAAAAAAAAAAAGTGAGGAAAAGGTGAAAAAAGTCCTGGAGCAGCACAAAGAGCAAGGATGCGACTGGAGATGGAATTCCCACAGAACGTCCTTGGGGGTGTTCCCACAGCGCTTTTCCAGCTGTTTTCCAGCCGGGAAGTCAGGGAAGGTGAGGGATGGCACAAATTCCTGAGGTGGCACCGGGATGCTCCCGGCAAATCCCCTAAAACCGTGACTCCGCAAAACCGGGAACTCGGCGGTTCCCATGGCAACGGCGGCTCGGGAAGCGCAGGAAAAGTCCCAAATCCTTGGAAAGGGAAAGATCCAAAGGGGGATCGGTGCTGGAGGCAGAGAGGATTGCAAAGGGTTTGCTTCATATTTCCTCCTCCGGCAGAAATTCCAGGGAAAAGACATCTCAGAACATCTGGGTCAAATTCCCAGATTCCCTTTGGGAAGAGGCTGCTCCCGGTTTCCTGCAGGGATCGGCGGCAGCTCTTAGACTGGAATTTACTCCCGAGTTTAGGAGCGGCTCCACAGAAGCCGGGCTCTGACCCCGGGTGTTGCTCCCGACTCTCCCAGGAGAAGATCTCCTCGGAATTTTATGGAATCAGCTCCCGGCAAAGGGTGGGAATGGAGGCTGGAGGGGTTCGGTGGCCTGAGGATGCTCAGCCCGCGGATCTGCGGTCTGAAAAAAGCTGGGAAATCAAGGAGCTGTTGGAGCAGCTTCCCACATTTTAGGCAGGAAAACCATCGGAAGGTTCCCGTTTCTGGGAGAGTTTCACAACATCAAATAGGTTGGGTTGGGAGGGAATTTTTAAAGTTCCAATTTTCCCGCTATCCCGCTGCTCCAAGCCCTGTCCGTGGACACTTCCAGGGATCCACTTCCAGCTTCTCTGGGAATCTGTGCCAGAGTCTCCCCACCTTCCTTGTCAAACATCCCTGCACTGCTGAGGAGATTTCCTGGTCCAAATCCATGTTTCAAATCCCAAATTTCTCTTTAATTGAGAAATGGGAGGAAAATTCCCAGCCTGGCTTGGCTGGAAGCTCCATCCTCAATTTCTCCTCATCAATTCCCTCGGGACAGAGCAAAGCTCATCCCTGGTTTTTCCCTTTGCACCAGTCAATTCCCAGCTCCAAAGAAAACAGTGGAACCTGCTGGGATGTGGCTCAGCCATCCCAGAACTCGGGAATTTCCTTCCCAGTTTTCCTGGAGATCATCTCCACCATCCATCCCTCGAATCCTACAAACGTTCCTGCAATAAGTGAAAAAAAATAAACAAAATAAAATCTGGGATGTCACAAATCAACCGCTTTTATCCTTGGAATGAAATCCTCAAATTCCCAGGTGCTCCAAAGGGAGCAGCTTCCTTTAAAAATTCCCAAATTCTCCTTCCACATCGGAGAGAGGCCGGAGCCACAAGGCTGAACTGGAGAGAAGCAAAATCCCAGCGCTGCTTTCCCATAATTTATTATTTCTGAGCCACTCAGGGGATTTTAACCTGTTATTTTCCACTACCAAATCCACTGGGATTCGACAGCCCCCTGGTTTTTCTGGATCTCCACCATCCCTCTCCCACAAATCCCACAAATATTCCTGCAATAAACACAGCAAAATAAAAATAAAATAAAATCTGGGAAGGCATCGACACCACGACAAATCCACAGCTTTCATCCCCTGCCTTGGAATGAAGGACACAACTCCCAAATTCCCAGGTGCTGCAGAGGGAGCAGCTCCATGGAAAAATTCCCGATCCCAGCGCTGATTCCGTGTGGGAGAGAGGCCGGATGATGCCCAGGAGCCGAACAGAAGCGAGAGCACGGCGCTGCTTTCCCATAATCTCATTATTTTTAAGCCACTCAGGGGATTTTGGAGACTTAACCCGTGATTTTAACCCCTGGGATTTGGCGGGATCCTGGTTATTATGGATCTATCCCGAGGGAAATCCCAAAGCAATAAATCCCGGTTTGGGTCCCAGGGAAAAGCAAATGTTGGTGGGAGAGGAGGCCAAGGGAAGTTTCAGTTTGGGCGGTTTGAGATGGGATTAATGCAGGGAATACACACACACGGGAATTCCAGAACATTCCAGGGATGGCCGCACACACAAATCCTGGGAATTCCAGAACATTCCAGAACATTCCAGGGATGGTCACACACATGGATCCTGGGAATTCCAGAACGTTCCAGGGGTGGTCACACACAAATCCTGGGAATTCCAGAACATTCCAGAACATTCCAGGGATGGTCACACACATGGATCCTGGGAATTCCAGAATGTTCCAGGGGTGGTCACACACACAAATCCTGGGAATTCCAGGGGTGGTCACACACACACACACACACACACATGGATCCTGGGAATTCCAGAACATTCCAGGGATGGCCGCACACACAAATCCTGGGAATTCCAGAACGTTCCAGGGATGGCACACACAGAAATCCTGGGAATTCCAGAATATTCCAGGGATGGCCTGCCCCTCAGAGTGGCGGGATTGGGTGGGGAATTTGGGAAGGGGAAAGGGAAAAGGGGAAAAAAAAAGGGGGGAGGGAAAAAGGAGGGGAAAAAAATTAAATTAAAAAAAAAAAATTAAAAAGATTTAAAAAAATATAAAAAATATATAAAAAAATAAAAAGTTAAATAAAAATAAAATAAAATAGTAAAACCAAATCCATCCTCATAGCTAATAGCAACATACAACAATAATGTGACACTAAAATGGCAGCAAATTATTATAATGATGATGATAATTAATAATTACGATAATAACGATGATCACGATGATGGGCTAATTAATAACGGCAGAGCAAATGGATGAACAAAGGACGAGGATGATCCTGAGGAGGAGCCACGACCCAACCCAGGGACGGCTCTCCAAGGGCTGCTCATCCAGGGAAAACCGGGATGAGTCAGGGAGCAAAGAGCAGGAATAAACCTGGGAAACGCACCCAGGGCGGGAGGAGCCGGCAGAGCCAGGCCAGGAGCTCATCCCTGCTCTTCCAGCCGGGATCAGCAGCCGGGATCAGCATCCCAGTGGGAATTTGGGAAGTTCAGCCTGGCTTTTTCCTGGAGCTGGGCATCAAGGGCAGCGGCCCCGGTGGCCCTGGAATGGCCCCAAAGTGCCCAGGAAAGCTGGGGATGAGATGGCCCAGGAATGAACTCAGCTGGAAAAGGGACAAAGGGCAAAAAAAGGGACAATGATGACGGCAATCATTCCAGGAAATGGGATTTTAGTGGGGAAAGGGGGGGGGGGGGAAGGAAAAAAGGAGGGGAAAAAGTGGTGGCCTTGGTTCCATCTCTCCCTAAAAAATTCTGGGATTCTCTCTTTGCCTTTGCTCCCAACCTGGATGCAAATCCCACCCTGAGCAGCTCCTGCTCCTCCCCAGGGATTTTTCCATGTGCTCCCCAGGGATTTTTCCATGTGCTCCCCAGGGATTTTTCCCCCTCTGCTCCCCAGGGATTTTTCCATGTGCTCCCCAGGGATTTTTCTGTGTGCTGCCCAGGGATTTTTCCATGTGATCCCCAGGGATTTTTCCCCCTCTGCTCCCCAGGGAATGTCCAGGGCACAGCACCCAGTGCCCACCCCACAGGGACGCTCCTGGCACACACACACAGGGAGAGATGGATTTATCCCGTGCCATTCCCAAGGATCCAGGCTGACTCAGGATTTCCCTTTGCAAAGGATTTTGCTTTTTGCAATTGAGGAGAGGGCCAAGCTGCCACTGCCTGGCCCCAAATTTCGGGAAGAGGGAGCTGGCAGCATTCCCAGCTCCGGGCTGGAGCTGGATCCAGAGCAGCTCCACAACATCTGCTCCAGCTGCGCGCTGAGCCGGAGGAGACAAATCCCTCCCAAAGCCGGATCCAGCCAGGGAATGGCCTTTTCACCTCGGGAATGACGCTCCGAGCTTCCACGGGAGCTCTCGGCTCGTGCTGGGGGAGCGGGATCAGCTCCAGGAGCTCTGCTCCCAGCTTTTCCCCGGCTCTGGGGTGTGCAGAGCCTCCCTGGAGCTTTTCCAGGCGCAGCCTCGAGCCTGGTGGATCCCGAGCTGGAATCCTGGAATTCCAGCCGGGCCTGGAATGAGTGCGGCTAAAAGAGGTGGCAAAGGACAAAAGAAAATCGGGATTTTGGAGCTTTCCAACTTTCTGTTCCCTGCCTGAGCATCCTGGGCAGCCCCAGGACACGTCTGGATCTCGGGGTGTCAGTGCAGGGCCGGGAGTTGGATCCTCTGGGATCCCTTCCAACCCAGGGGATTCCAGGATTCTGAGTTCCAGGAATTTTCCATCCATAACCCTCCTACAATCCTGGAACTCCCCACGATCTGCCCCCTCCACTCTCCCTTTTCCAAGGGAGATCCTGGGATTTTTTTATTTTTTTTTTTCCTTTGGATTTTTACTCATCTGGGAAAATTCCAGTGCCATTCCCAAAGAGCCGAGAGCTTTGCAGCTGGAATCTCGGGATGGATTTGCTGGGGGAGCAGCTTCCAGCCCTGCCAGGTTACTCCAATCCCAATCCTGCAATTCCATGGATTGATCTCTCCAAGAGAGCGTCACTGCCAGACAAAAGAGAGTTTGGGCTGTTTGTTTCTTTTAGTTCCTGACTGCAATAGTGACAAAAAGAGGGAAAAATAAACTCAAATCCCCAATCAAACCCTTCGTGCTCCACTTGGGATCCCTGGCACATTCCCTGAGGAGCAGAGACAATTCTTTTTTTCAGGATAAACAGTTTGGATTCCAGGGGCAGTTTGGGCTGATATTTAAACCGGCTCCAAGTTAAGCCCAGCTTCATTCTCAGCTGTGATTTTCGGTTTTGTAGTGCAGGAATTCCCCAAATTCCCGGAGGATGGAGTGACCCAGGAGCTCCTCTGGGATAGGGCAGGGGATGGAGAGGCCACGCAGGGTCCCTGTGCCACATTCTGGGGACAGAGGTGACACCTGGGCTCACCCCAAACCCTGCACTTTATCCCGAGCAATCCAGGTGGGATGGAAGATTTTTCCATTCCATTTTCCCATCCTGGATTAGCTGGTGGATGGAAAGGACCGGACACATCCCACTGGAGCTCAGGGGAATCCCAGGAATCCTGAACCCCAATCCTGGGTGCCAAAAGGGACCAGACCCACAGCACGGGGCAGGGGGTGCCCCCAGTCCCACAGATCTCCCAGCAGAAACACCGGGACACCGCTGAGGAGAGGAATTTCTGAGGAGCTGAACCACCTGGAATTCCTGATCCTTGCTACAAAAACCCCACCTCTGTCCCTGCTGGAGGTTTGGAGTTTGAATTCCCAGGGATTCTCCCTCCTTCCCTCGGGCTGAATCCGCCCAGGAGCTGTGACACATCCCTGAGCTGCAGCAGCGCAATCCCAACGTAAACAAACACATTCCCACACATCCCAGAGATGTTCTCCGTGGCTTTTCTATCCTGGGAATTCCCAGGCTGCTGTGGATCAGCCTCCTGATCCTGAATTCCCTTCCCCTCACCCCAAATGCTCTCTCCTCCCTCCGGATTTGTTCCCTTCCATCCCAAACGCCGCGAGGCACGGGCGGGTGGATGCAGCGCGGATATCCGAGAGCATCCCACATCCAGCCTTCCCCAAAACCAGGGAATTGGCCCTGAATCTCCTGCCTGGAGCTGTTCCAGGATGCAGGAATTTGGAGATAAATCCACCCTGGCAGCTGTGAATCCCTGGATTCCTCGCTGGAGCAGGTCCCAAGAGGATGAAGGATAAATTAATTTAGGGAAGCTGAGGGTTGGGATGGTTTGATCCCAAAGCTCTGGAGGTTATGGGATATGGAGCATCTGACCAGGATCCCCCAGTCCAGCTGTTTGCCCAGTTCCCTGGACGAGCCAGGCTTTAAACTGGGATGAAAATCCTGTGGATTTGTCCCATCTTCCCGTGTGTTTGCACCCTGAGGGAGCAGCTTTTGCTCCGAGCACTGATGGATATTGTAAGGTTGAGCTGCAGCCCTGAGCGATGGTGTTTGGGGTTTAGTCCTGGCTCCAGCACATCTGGAAACTCAACCAGAGCTGGCCCAAATCCAGCAGAGCACTGAAACCAAGCTTTTCCTGTGGATTTCACCCAGGACTGGAAATGGAAGGTGGGGATGGAGCAGGAGAGGAATTCCCAGGAAGAAAAGAAAGCCGGGATTTGGTGGCCCGCAATGAACCTGAATTTCTCAAGTTCAGCCAGGGCACCGCTCGTTATCGCCATTTCCTCCTTCTGAAAAACACCCTGGGGCTGATTTCCCAGAGGGAATCGCTCCAAGCTTCCAGCTGGAACTGAGGAATTCTATGTGCAGGGAGAACAACCCAAATCAGGGATTTTTTTCCCCCTCTCAGTTACAGAGCAAAGCTAAAACGAGGCTTGGAATCAAAGCCGAAGGAATCCCAGGACTCCCAGAGCTCCAGGCTGAGCAACAAACATGAGCTCCAATCAGCAATTCCCACCTCAGGCTGAACTTTCTGGAGCTGCCTGTGCCAAACTCCTTTTCTTGGATATAAATCCCAGCATAAGTCAGGTATAAATTCATTTCCAAACACAGCCAGGCTGGGAAAAATCCGAACAGACGCCGGGATGAAGGCGCCAGGGCAATCCTTGGATTCTCCTCTGGGAGAACGCGCCTCAGGGATTTAATTCCAACGTAATACCCCGTGTTCCAGTCGTTAATAAATCCAGGGAATGCCTCATCCCTTCCTCTGGGCTAATTCCGGGAGGTTTGAGCTGCAGGGATCCAAGGTTTGGAGCTCATGGCAGAGCTGAGTTTTCCTCACGGGGATTCCCACCTGACCCCCAGCCCCGAGTGCTGTGTCTGAGCTGCCCCAGGAGCTTCCTCCAGCCTGGATCCTCCCAAAATCGGGGCTGTTTGGAAGTGCAGACCCTGCAGGCTCTTTGGAACTTTTCCCTGTGTGGCTCCTCTGGGATTTTCTGGGAGCTCTGGCTCATCCAGCCTGGCCCTGCTGCAGGCCTGGGGGGCCCAGAACTCATTAAGCAGCGTTAATTGCAGCCTTAATGAACACGGATCCTGCCCTCACAGGGGTTTTGAGGTCACTGCTGTCCCTACAGGCTCCGGGTCGGATATTCCAGGCTGGCTCTGGATCTAGGAGGAGTCTCTGGAGATAATCCCATTGCTCCAAGGCATCCAAAGGCGGATCCAGCCTGTTCCCAGGAGATTCCCGTGTCTTTATCCTCGCCCTGAACAGGGTGGGAACAGCCACAGACCCCTCCTCTCCTGGTTTGAACAGCAGGATCTGACTTTTCCATGTTTCCTGCTGCAAATTCCGGTTTGGAGAGCAGAGCCTCCACATCTCCTGCTCCTCTCAGGGGGTTCAGCCCCAGCCTGGCTGTGTCCAGCTCAGAGAATCCCGGGATGCTCTGGGTTGGAAAAGCTCATCCAGTGCCAGCCCCTGCCATGGGCAGGGACGACTTCCACTCTTCCCAGGTTTCTCCAAGCCCATCCAGGCCTTGGATTGATGTGTCCAGCTCTCCTCCACCTTCCTACCACACCCATGGGATCCAGGAACCCATTTCCCACCATGAATCCAGCAGAAAATTCCCAGGCCTCGAGCAAAACCCAAACCTTACAATAACAGCACCACCAGGAAAACCAGAATTCTTCCCCCAAAAATTCCTCAGATCCAGCTGCAAGCAGCAGAAACCCCTCAGCACTTCCTGGGAATTTCCCACTGCTTTTCCCAGCCATGAGTTAGATCCCAAAATCCCTTTTTTTGCCACCCAGGACGTTGCAGTAGCTGTAACACCAAGCTTGGCATGACTGAATCCCTGCATCCCTCCATCCTTGCTGTGACCTGATGCTTCCCAGCTGGAATTTCCCGGATTGTCCCTCTCTGGCTGTGCCAAACAACTTCCCCAGCGAGGAAAATATTTTGCTCTCTCCAGACTGAGTAAAAATAACCCTCAATTCCCTTCTCAATTAGCCGAGGGCTGGGATGTGCTGTTAATTGGGCCTTTCTTGCCTCAAACGATCTCTGGGAAGCAGCTCAGTCCCATGGAAGCGCTGGGAAGCACAGCCAGGATGGGATAATGGGGCAGCTCATCCTGGGGGGGCTGCACAGGGAAGGGAAAAAGGGATTTAGGGGGAAAAAATGGGAAAGGAAAAGATGGCAAAGGCTGGAAGTTCATTGGATGCTCCAGCCCCAAAGCACCTGGAGGAATAGATGAATTTGGAAGGAAAAAAAAAAAAAACCCAGCAGGAAGAAAAAACATTTCCAGGGGGATTGCACAGGGAAGGGAAAAAGGGATTTGGGGGGGAAAATGGGAAAGGAAAAGATGGGAAAGGCTGGAATTTCATTGGATGCTCCAGCTCTAAAGCACGTGGAGGAATTGATTGAATTTGAAGGAAAAAAAACAAAACAGGAATTAAAAAAACATTTCCAGGGGGGTTGCACAGGGAAGGGAAAAAGGGATTTAGGGGGTGGAAAATGGGAAAGAAAGAGGTGGCAAAGGCTGGAATTTCACTGGATGCTCCAGCCCCAAAGCACGTGGAGGAATAATTTAACTTGGAAAGCAAAAAAAAAAGAAAAAACTCAGGAAGAAAAAAATCCTATTCCCTCGCGGATTGGATCCCGTTAATGGCAACGGGGCTAAATTTGGGAATTAGCCTTTTGTTTCCCAAGAAACCCTTGGAAAATATGGATCGGGCCGGTCTCCAGCGGCCACCGGGGAGCCGCTCGGTGCCAGCTCGGGAGGTGCCAGCCACGGGCACCCGCCGGGCACCGGCTCTTCCTCCCCTGCCTGCCAGCTCCTCTCTTCCCTCCGGCTGATGAATAATGGGAATAAAACCCAGGGAAAAAAGCAGCGTGACAGTCAATTACTGGCTGTGATGAACCACCCCGGAGCAGCTCCTGCTCCCAGCGCCGCTGGATGCTCCCGCTAAACAAATCCATCCCTCCGGAGCGCGGGGTGGACGTGTGAACAGGGAGACAAGGCAGCTGCTGATTTATTTCCCCGTTTCCCTATGGAATGGCAGCTTCCAAAGTGTTGGTGAGTCCAGCTGGATTCGGAGGGAAGCCCGGATTATGGAATGTGAGTGTGGATCCTCTGAGTGCTCCGAGGGCCGCCCAAAGGGGCAGGAAACGGGACAACACCTCGGGATGAACCCAAAGTGAGGAATTTCGGCAAAGCAGCGCTTGGGCTTTGTGGCTGTGGTTTGTTGGAGTGGGATTTTATGGGATATCGGGACCAGTTTAGCCGG
This sequence comes from Poecile atricapillus, assembly GCF_030490865.1. Classification (NCBI taxonomy): domain Eukaryota; kingdom Metazoa; phylum Chordata; class Aves; order Passeriformes; family Paridae; genus Poecile; species Poecile atricapillus. Next base: position 15,162,222 of record NC_081262.1, read on the forward strand.
AGAAGCTGCGGCTGCTCCATCCCTGGAATGTCCAGGGCCAGGTTGGAGCAGCCTGGGGCACCGGGAGTGTCCCTGCCCTGGCAGGGGAGGCACTGGGTGGTTTTTAAGGTCCCTCCCATCCCAAACCATTCCGGGATTCTCTGAAGGCCTCGAGATCTCCTGTTAATAAATCAGAGAAAAGCCCAGACCCCAAAACCCTCCCTGCACCGGATTTTCGGGATTTCTCCAGTCCAGCTGAGGCTCGGCCATGACTCCGGTGGGAATTCCTGCTTCCCTGTTTCCAGCCCTGCTCCTGGGTGGATGAGGGTGGCAGATGTTCCCATTTGGGGTTTTCCACCCCGGCACGATCCCACCCTGCCCTGGGAGCCACGCCCTGGCATCAGCACAACAAAAACATTCCCAACTTCCCGAGGCGTGGAAAGCTGGGAAGGGATTCCTGGGAATGCTGAGAGCGGAGCATCCCTCTCCTCCCCAGCAATCCCACGGAGGCAGAGCTGCCTCCAAATCCCCGTTACCCCTCCCAATCTCCATTATCCCATGCAAATTCCCATTCCAGCTCCATCAAAGCATCGGGATAGGAAGGGAATGAGGATTTGATGGAATCGCGCTGGCGGCAGAGCGGGGACAGCAGGGCAGGCGCGGATCCGGATCCTCCTCCCCTCTCCTGCGCCTCGCTGGAGCTCAGCAGCATCCACAGATCTCCCTTTTCCACCTTTTCTGGGCAGGGTTTGTTCAGGGGAGCTCGGGAGATTCAAATTAAACCTGAACACTGCCTGTGCTTCCAGAAATCCTGCGGAGAGGGAAGGACAGCAGGAGGACAAAGTGCCCCAGCTCTGGATGACCTGGAGACCTCCTCGGCCCCTTCCCCCCGCCAGGACGGAGCTGCTTTGAATTCCAACCTGGAATTAAAGGAGGTTTTCCCATGGAAAGGGAATTTTGGCTCAGAGCTTTTCCCCCGGCAATTTGCTGCAGGAACCTCCAAAAGCAGCTCAAGTTCTCAGCAAACCCCAAGTCCAGTTTGCCTTTAGGATGAGCCTAAATCAGCGAATGAGAGAATTCCAAATGCGGAGCCAAAAGCTGAGCTTTGCCCCCCCGCCCCCGAGGTTCGGAGCCCTCACAGCTCCCATCGATTCTTTGGGAATATTAATATTAATATTAATAATTAACCAAGTCCCACTGCCTTATCTCTGCTCATCCCCTGCAGTGCCACGTTCCCGTCTGGCAGATCTGAAAGGAGCTGGGAGTGAAAACGGGGACATTTGGGGACAATGCTGGGATAGATGAAAGCATCCCGCTCCTTCCTTTCTCCAGCTCCTGATTTATTCCTCTCTCCCATTTATTCTGTTCTCACTTCTCCTTGCAGCTGTTTTGCCACCACAAAGTCGCATCTTCCCCAAAAAACACAGAAATACGAGGCCCCTTTGGAGCGGGACTGAACAGCCCTCGGAAGGATTAAAAAGAAAGGGAAAAAACAAGGAAAAATCCGAGTTTTTTTTCCCTCAAAAGCGCTCCCTGCACGTTAAATCTCGGCTGGAGGCTGAGAGGAGAAGGAATATTTTGATTTTGGGGAAAGTGGTGACGAAGGAGATGTGGCTGCTGTGGGGTGGCCAGGGAAGAGCTGAAGGAACAATCTGAAGGAGTAAAGCCAGACTTAAATCAAATTCCCCCAGGGTAAATCGGGCAGATCAGGAATCTGCTGTGCCTGAGGGAAATGAGGAATTCCGAGCCTGTTTTTCCTCTTTCCAGGCTCCAGAAAAAACGTGGAATACACCCTGGTTCAAAAAAAATCCATCCCTGGAAGTGTCCCCGGCTTCAATTTTGGGTGCGCAGAGGCACATTTGGATGGGAGTCGTGTCTCCCTTCCCAAATCGCCTGGGAAATTTGGGAATGCAGAGTCCTGACCCCAATCCTTGGATATGCTCCCCCACCCCCATTCAATCCCTCATTTTTAGATTTTATTTTGATTTTTTTTTTTTTTTTTTTCCCTGAGGGACTGGGGGAAAAAAGACCTGGAAGCGACACATTTTCAGATCCATGAGGAATTTGGACTTGCAGAACTTTGGGAATGTATCAGAGCGATGTGAATTTATGGAGCAGACACAAAGCCCATCCCAGGATTTCCTCTCACCAGCGGGGAATTCTGCCTCGGGGCTTTCCTTGTCTGGGAATTGTGATTTATTGGGAGCTCTGTTACAAGGAGCAGCAATTAAATAACCCATTTTTTTTTCCCAAGGACTTCCTTTCCCTGCTGTATTCCCGGGATTCTGGCACATCCCTGTGGCTCAGCACCTCCGAGCCGCCAATGGGTTTATCCCACAGCACCCTCTGGAAAGCTCCTTTCCCGGATTATCCGCTGGTTAATCACAAAGGAGCTGGGACATAATGAGGTTGAGTGATTGGCACAAGATCACACAGGGAACTAATTATTCCTGGGGGATCCTGCGTTTTCCAGAGGGGAGCACGTGCAGGAGGGAGACAGAGGGATGCAGCTCCAGGGGGATGCAATTCCAGGGGGATGCAATTCCAAGGATTTGGCATTTGGTGACGGGCAAATCCATGGCCATGACAATCCAGGTGACCCCACCTCACTTTCTGTCACATCCATCAACAAGGAGCAAGGAAATCCTGGGATGGGGAGAGCAGCACAAGCAGGGAATACAAGCAGGGAATACGGATCCAGGGATGAGAGAAAACCGCCGGGAAAAGGCTCCGCTTTTCCACCCTGGAATTCCAGAGCAGCTGGACTCAGGGAGAGCAGGGGGCTGAACTCAGGACTGCCCAACCCAAACACCAAATTCCTCCTTTTAGGGCCCGTCAGCCTCGCTCCGGGTGAAATCCAATATTCTTTGGGAAGCGGAATTGCCGGGTGTCGTCACAGCCTGCCCTGGTTTAATCACGTTAAAAGCTACGGAGACGGAATTATTCGGGATTAGGGATGAATAAGGCTTTTAAAGCCTGACTCCAACCCTCCCGATCTGCTTACGAAAAAAAAAAAAAGTCCTTCCAGTCAGGAAAAGTCCAATTGCTGCTCCCAAATGCACTTCAAACCAATCCAGCTTCCAAGAGTGTTTGGAACACGGGAAAGCTGGAGGAGGAGAGGGCTCTTCCCAATCCAGAGCATTCCTAATCCTAGGACACAGAGCAGGTAATTTAGGTCAGGGCTTAAGACATTAAACCATTGCTCCAAAGCTTGGGATTTAACGAGCTTTGGGACTTAGCGAGCGAGGGATAAGCAGCAGAAGTTTAAATACTTCCAGGGATATTCCTCTTCCATGGAAAGCTACACCCTGGGAAGCCTGGTAAAATGGAATCCTTCGTCCCTTGGGGATGTTCCCTGGGAAAGGAGAACCTGAGGATGGTGGGGGATTTGGGAAGGTGATGTCCACACCTGCAGCACCAAAATGACCTCACCTCAGCTCTCATCTTCTCCTGGAATTCCAATGAGTGAGGAATTTGTCCTGCGTGGAGCTGCCAGGTTGGCTTTTCCAAATGACCGAAACACTCGGAGCAGCCCCTTCCCTGAATCCAGGGAGAGAGAGACAGAGGAGAACAGGAAGGGAGGAAAAAACCCATCCTGGAGTGTGGGCTGTTCAGTCAGATCCCGGAAAAATATCAGGGGGTTAAAGGAAAAATGTCATCGCTCCAAAGGGGCTCCTGGGGAGGAGCGTGGGAGGGAAATGCTGCTCCTTCCATCTGCTCTGAGCACGGAGCTGGAGCCGGCTCCTGCTGCGGATCCGGGCGGATCCAGGCCCTGCCTGGAGCTCGGAGCTGCTCCGGGAAGTTTCTTTGGGAGATGCCATTCCAAGGGATGTTTCCTGCCATGAGCACCAGTGCAGGGAATGCTGAGGAGGCTCCTTCAGCGCCCTCCTGAAAGTTGGAGGGTGAGACAAGGGATGTCCATGTAGAGAATTCCCACCAAAAAGCAATGGTTTGGGTTGGGAAGGACTCAAAGTTCATCCAGTTCCAACCCAAACCCCTTCCACTGTCCCAGGGTGCTCCAAGCCCCATCCAGCCTGTCCTTGGACACTTCCAGGGATCCAGGGGCAGCCACAGCTTCTCTGGGAATCTGTGCCAGGGCCTCCCTGTCCTCCCAGCCAGGAATTCCTTCCCAATATCCAATCCAAATCTTCCTTCTTGGAGTTTGAAGCAATCCTCCCTTGTCCTCCAAGGAATCCAATTCCTGCCTCTCACAGGGAATTCTACACTTTGGATCCAACACTTTCCCACCCACACCTCGTGTGGACACCGCTCTGATGGAATTGTCTGCTCCAAATCCATCCCCTCTCCCATGGGGAGACGGATGGAAAGGCAAAGGGTGAAAGCTCCAAAGCCTGGAGCTCCCCCCTCAGAGATGTCCTCCAAAAGCTGCCCAGAGTTCGCTGTTCCGAGATCCCGCTCACGATCCCAGGTTTCCAAAGGAAGGAGGAACCCACTGGAGAGCCCCGAGCTCTGTCACTGTCACCATCCCGGGAACGCTGCTCTCCATGGGATCCTCGGAGTTATCCCCCCTCCTGCTGCCTGCTGGAGCTGCTCCAACCAAGCCCAGCCTTTCCCAAACTCCCCCCACGGCTGGCACAGGCTCAGCCATTCCAGTGACATTTACTCCCACCAGGATTTGGAGATCAGCTCGACATTTGGGATGATTCCTCCCGAAAACATTCCGGTGCCTGCTCACTCCCAAGGGTTCGGCCGAGCTCTTCAGCACGTGCACAAGGGTTTGGGCTCGGGCCCGCCAGGCTGAGCCCAGGTAAGCTCAGTTTATCTAAATCCCAGCCTGGCTGCTGCTGAGGGATGATCAGTTATCCGACAGCAAAGCTTTGCTTCCCAGAATCCCGGGATGGGTTGGGGTGGAAGGGACCTTAAAGCCCATCCAGGAACACCAGGGGAATTTGGTTGGGATGTCAGGGAAGGGGGAGAGGGCAGGGCTGGAACTCTGAGGCTGTGATGCTGCTGGACACGTGGATGGATCCAAGGGATCCCAGCCTGGGATAGTGGGAAGTGTCCCTGCCCATGGCATGAGATGATCCTTACGGTCCCTCCCGACCCAAACCATTCCCTGATCCCACACATCCCAACATCCCATCCCAGAGTTCTGGGAAGTTTTGGGCTCCTGATGTGATTAAAATGATCCAATGGGAGGTTTCCATCAGCACATTCCGAGACTGCAGGGAAGGGAAACAGCACCAAAACAGCAAAATCTGGATTTGCAGGAAGCAAAACCCAAAGGAAACTCCCTGAGGGAAAAGCCGGGTCTGGATTCCCAAATCCCACATGGGAACAAGCCTCCAAGCTGGATCTAGATAATCCTTCAGACCCCTTCCAACCCAACCCAGTCCATGATTCAACTTCCTGCTGTGTCTGTCCCAGGATTTGGGATGCCCTGGGGACAGTGGGCACAGGAGGGGGTGGATGCATCGGGCTCGGAGCCATGGATCAATCACCAACAGCTTCCCAAGAATTCCCAACAGGGATTCCCAATGATTCCCAACAGAAAAGGACAGGGATTCCCTGCAAAATCCCAATTCTTGGGGCGGGATACAACTCACAAGACACAGCCTGGGGATCACCAGCCCCTACCCCGGCCCCTCCACGAGTTCCTTTCATCTGCTGCAATAATAAAAAAAATAAAAGGACCAGAATCCCAAATAAAGCTGTTTTATGCCCAGCTTGCTGCCAAAACCCCGTTATTGGAATCCTCTGCTTTCCCCTCCCTCTGCGCCCGCCTGTTCCAGCTGAGTGAACAAAGGAAAATCCAAATAAAATCAAACGAGCGAGCCTGAGACAGAAATGGGCCCTTTCAGACAAACCCAGCGCGATGGTTTTAAGCCCCAGACAGAGCCACAATGGGATGGCCTAGATTCCTTCCCCAGCTTCCCTTTTATTCCCTCAGGTTTCCTGGATTGAGAAAGGGAAGAGAAAACCTCCCGTGAAAACCTCCCCTCGCAGCAGATGGACAAATGAATAAATTGAGGAGGAGAAGGAGAGCGGAGCTGGCAGGGAGCCGCCACCAGCCCAGACTGCCACGGGGTGAACACGAGGCTCATCTGTTCCCCCTTTTGCTGGAAAACCTTTGGCATTTTTCCCGCTGTGTCAGTCATTCCTCGGGATGGGGAATGCTGGAGGTAACCCCGGGTTCAGCCGGAGCAGCAGCCGGGGGAATCCAACCTCATCCTTGGCAGCCGGGGCCAGGCTTGGCTTACACGGTAAATCCCAAGGGTTCCCCCCTGCGAATTCCCCGATCCTGATGGATACCTGATCCCCGGGACGTGTCAGGGCTAAAAATACTGCCTGGCTTGGGGAAGGGGGGGGGAAAAAAAAACGGGAAAGCGCCTCTGTGATGGGGCTGTCCCTGTGCTGAAGGGTCCGCGTGTGGAGTTTGGTGGTTCTCCCACACACCTTGCCATTCCCAGCTCCCGCCGTTGCCAAGGGAACGCTGCTGAGGCGCTTCCCAAGGACCTGGCAGCTGCCAGATTGGAAAGGGCAACCCGGGAATGTGGGCGAGGCTCTGCGGGTCCTGCGGAGCGGGAGTGGGCGGGAGCTGCACCTGAGCATCCTCGGGGTTATCCCGGAGTGAGGCACCCTCAGAGCATCCCAAAAAACCGCTGCGGGATGAGCCTTGGGATCCTTGGATTCTCCCTCTTGGGTTCTCCTTGCCGGATCAGTTAAACACGAGGGTGCCCCGCTCCACCTCCTCGTGTGGTGAGGAATCAGCTTTTCCTCGTCCCTCTCCAAGGGGTTTTCTTTGAAATGTTGGGCTTGGAAAATGAAAAGGGGCCAGGGAAGGCTTTGCCAAGCTCTGGAAATTCGGGATAGCAATTCCAGTGCTTCTTCATGGAGCAGCCTCTGGAGGGAAATGAACCAGCAGGGCAACAAGAGGGTCCGGCCTGCTAGGGATTCTCCTCCTCGGTGCCATGGATTTATCCCAGAGGATGAGGAGCTCGCAGGGTTTGGAAAACCTCAGGGGAAAGGATTCTCTCAGGGAAATCCAGCTTTAGGTCAGGAAAAGCCAAACCCGGGCTGTGGGAGCTGCAGGATCTGTCAAGCAGCAAGGAGGGAATGCATGGCTGGGATGCCCTCAGGCACGGAAAACCAGGAAATCCCATCAAAACAAATCCACGGGATTTCAAACCAATCCTGGGAGATGAAAGAGAGGGAGGGAGGGAAGCAGGTGATCCATCAGCCTCGGGAAAACCCGGCAGGAAAACCAACACTGCCCAGGGAGCGCGAGGATTTGTCAGGATTGGAACCTGAGCGAGATCAGTCCTGTTTTCCCGGCCTTTCCCTAATCCCACAGCTCCCAAAAGGCTCGTTGGGAAAAGCCTGGCAATCAGTCCCCCACAGCCACGAGGAACATCGGGAGCAGGGATCATAAAGAGCCACCTGGAGCCCTTGGAGCCGGCGCTGCCACGCCCGGCACGCGGCTCTCCCGACCCACAGCTGTTCCAACAGCTCGGGAGCAGCTTATCCCAGCCATAAAATATGGGAAAAAAAACCCTGGGAGTAATAGCTCTGCTGCCTTCTCATCCCTGCCGCTCCAGGGAACAGCTGAGAAACAGCTGAGTAATTGCCGGGAGCAGGGATGGAGGATGGGAGCCACGGAGCGGGGAAGCCCTGGAAGATGAGCTGGGAGAGGGAATCCGGCTCGTGGGGGATGGATCCTGCTCCTGGAGGATGGATCCTGCTCCTGGAGGATGGATTCAGATCCTGGAGGATGGATCCTGCTCCTGGAGGATGGATTCAGATCCTGGAGGATGGATCCTGCTCCTGGAGGATGGATTCAGATCCTGGAGGATAAATCCTGCTCCTGGAGGGTGGATCCTGCTCCTGGAGGATGGATCCTGCCCCTGGAGGATGGATTCTGCTCCTGGAGGATAAATCCTGCTCCTGGAGGGTGGATCCTGCTCCTGGAGGATGGACTCCCCCCAAATTCTAAGCTGGGAGAAGCGAATTGAGGGATGTCATGGCTGGACTGATGAGTTGTTATCCCAGGATAACACACAGCTCTGGAAGTGGCCATGGAGTGATGGAATGTCGGGATGAGGGCGATCCTGGTGGGATAACCCTTCCCACCCGGCTGGTCTCCTCTTGATGCCACCCCAGTTTTCCCTTCTGTGCTAAAACCAGGCAGGGAGGACCCATCCCAGATCCTGCAGGAACCTCCAGAGGCCGGAGCTGCCCATCCAGAGGATGGAGAATCCCTCTGGTGGGGTGGGAAGGGTGTGCAGAATTTAAACCATCCCGAAATTCCTCAGGGAATCTCAACAACAGCCCTGTCCCAAAAAGCACCACAAGTTGTGGTTTGGATCATGCCCAGCTCCATGGGATCAGTTTATTCCAAGCCCAATCCTTATCTCATCCCAAATAATTCCATGGAACACACCAGGGATGGGTTATCGGACAAGGATCTGGGTTTATCCGATGGTCACAGCCCATCCAGCAGCACATTCAGCCCCTCCCCGTGTCCCACACACACAGTCCCTTCCTTTTCCCAGAAATATTAATGGCTTTCCAATGTCTCCACATTCCATAAATTCCCTGCCAGCGCTTTGCCAAGATTTCACCAGCTCCAGCTCTCTGCTCCCAACGAGAATCAGGGAATCTCCTGGGCTGCGATCCCAGGGATTGGCAAATCCAAGTTTGGTCCTTCCCAATCCCAATCCCAATCCCAATCCCAATCCCAATCCCAATCCCAATCCCAATCCCAATCCCAGTCCCAATCCCAATCCCAATCCCAATCCAATCCCAATCTCAATCCCAATCCCAATCCCAATCCCAATCCCAATCCTAATCCTAGTCCCACATCCCAGACCATCCCTTAGGGAGAGGAAACCATTCCTGCCCCAAAAAATTGGAATTTTCATTTCCAGCTCATCCCGGCTCATCCTCAACGGGCCATTCCAGGTGGGAAATGGCACTGGAGACCCTGGAATGCTCCAGAAAATCCAGGTTGGTGGGATCAGTGGGAAATGAATTGGAGAGGGACCCAGCCAATGCAGAAAGGTGGGAAAAAACCTGGGAAAACACAAGTGGGATCCAAAGAAAAGCTGGGATGCAGAGGGGAAAGGAGCAGCAGGTTCATGGCCGGAATTCCAAGTGGGAACACAAGCCCTGCTTAGGAATTCTGTGTGGAAAGGAAGCGGATTTGCAGCCCAATCCACAGAGGAAAACGTGGCCCTCCAAGAGTTGTTCCGTTGTTTAAACTCCCTCTGACATTTACCCGCTCTAATGTCAGCTCTCCCAATCCAAACATTCCAGCAGAATTCTTTCCCAACCTTTCCTTTGCCTGGTTAAGGTTAACTGGTCCCTCTGCTCCAGCCCAGCCCCACGTGAGCCCTGTGGAACGAGGCTGGAATTCCAAGGGAAGCGGCTCCCGGCACTTCAGGTGCAAAGAGTGACTTTTCCTTCAAGGAGAGCTGGATTTCGGGCATGCAAAAAACTGGGAAAAAACCGGCCTGGAATGGCTTGGATGGGTGGGATGGGTAGGAGAGGTTAAGGTGGAAATTTTGGGAATGCTGGAGGGAAGAAGGGATGTGGGAAGAAGTTTCCCTGCACAATCTGGGAACGCAGGGAATGGATCATTAAGGTGAACTGATCCCTCTGCTCCAGAGTTGTGTGGAATGACACTGGAATTCCATGGAATTCCAAGGGAAGCAGCTCCCGGTGCTTCAGGTGAAGATCCAACCTTTCCTCCAAGGAGAGCTGGACTGGGGGCACGCAAAAAGCCGGGAAAAAAAAAGTTTGGAATGGGTGGGACAGGCGGGGGAGAGCCTGAGCTGGAAAGTTTGGGAATGCTGGAAGGAGGGAGGGATGCGGGAGGAGCTGCTCCGGGAGCACAGGGAACAGATGGCCTTTCCACGGATAACGCTTTATCATCAGGGTTATTTAAAGGAACTGCCCAAATGCAGCTCCCGAGCCTTGGAAAATCGTGTTTTCCAGGAATAGCAATGGATAAAAGGGATGGGAGCTCCTGGCAGCCCCTGCCAAGGAGATCTCAGCTCTGGTGAGATATCCCGGGAATATTCCAAAATCATGGCTCTGGAACCGGGAGGGATGATGGAAAGAGACTTTTGCCAGGGTCGGGACAGGAGGGAATAAACAGATTTAAATTGGATTTGAAGGAGGAATTGCTCCCTGGGAAGGTGGGGAGGGGCTGGGATGGAATTCCCAGAGCAGCTGTGGCTGCCCCTGGATCCCTGGAAGTGCCCAAGGCCAGGCTGGATGGGGCTTGGAGCAGCCAGGGATGGTGGGAGGTGTCCCTGCCCATGGAATGGGAATGGAGGAGCTTCAAGGTCCCTTCCCACCCAAAGCATTCCATGACTCCGTGATTCCATAACATCCCACGAGTCAGGGAACCCCCAAATCCTCTGGAACTTTGTGGAAGTCTCCAAAGGGAAACTCTGTGAGCAAGCCAGGCTCATCCCGGCATTCCCAGAGTAAGGAAAAGCCCAATCCTCAAGGATGGAGGAGCAGCCTTGGGCACCCCCAGGGATCCAGGGGCAGCCCCGGCTTCTCTGGGAATCTGGAGGCCTCCCCACCCTCCCAGGCAGGAATTCCTTCCCAAAATCCCATAAATCCGCCCTGCCCTCACCACTGCTGCTTCACCATCTTTCCATCTCTCCTATTGTTGGAAACACGGGAATTTTGGGAAGGGATTTGAGCGATTCCGTCCCCTCGGAAGCAGCGGAGATTTGTCCCTACGGATTGCTTTGGATCCCAACTTGGATCGGGAATTCTCCCCTCCACCCCAGCCTGGCTAATTACTGCACCCCTCTAATTACACCTCAAAGGTTATCCCTCATCTGAGCAAAATTTGCAGCGTGTTAATTAATTACTTAATTAATTAGCTAACGAGCCAGGCCGGCCAGCGCTAATTGTTATTCTCAGCCACCTCTCCATGCCCCCACTGATAGGATTCCAAGAAAAGTGACTTTTTCCATTAAAATCCACTCCATGGAGGAAAGAGGGATAAACCCCTCCTGGATGTGCCTTGGAAAGAGCTGGAGTGGGAAAAGATGTTCCCGAATTTGGGATCACCCCATGGAATGGCAAATCCAGGCTGGCAAAGGAGCTCAGACTTCCCAGGAAAATCCAAAAATGGGGGAAAAATGGGGAAAATCCATCTGGGGTGGGAATGGCTGGGACTTTGTGGTATCCAAAGGCCCCTGCGGATCCCGGGCCGTGGCTCCGTTGGGAATTTCTGCTGTTTGGGAAGGGATTGTGATGAGTCACCCTCCAGCCAAAGTTCCTGCCGGGAGGGAAGGGGGGGCCCGGCAGGGAGATTTCCAAACATGGCAATGTTTATTTGGAATTCGGGCTGAAGGAGAGATTCTGTGAGATCCGGGGGGAAGATGAAACCCGCTGGCTACTGGATATCGCCAGAAATCCAGGGAAAAAAAACAAACTGGGATTGCTGCAAAGCCCAGAGCGCACAGGGGCAGAAATACCTCCAGCAGTGCTTTCCCTCTCCATAAAATCCTGGAATTATTGAGGTTGGAAAAGCCCCCCAGGATTGCTGATCAGCCCAGAGCACCGAGTGCCACATCCAGGTATTCCTTGGATACCTCCAGAGGTGGAAAATGCTCAAGAAGAAGCTGCTGGGAGCGGGAATTTCCCAGTTTGGCCCATTCCAAGGGGATTCTATGCTGTGTTCAGCCAGGCCAGATGTTGGGAATCACCTCCACAGCTGGCCCTGAGCCTCTCCCAGGATTCCTGACCTGAGTTCCCGTCGTTCTCATCCCACCGGGAGGCTCCCAAGCCAAGCTCAGCAGCCATTCCTGGCTCCAAGGCATGGAAAAACACGGGTGGGATAATGGGAGCGGGGAGCAAACTGCAACAGCAGCCTCAGCACCGTTCCCTATGGAACAACAACATTCCCAATGGATCAACAACATTCCTGATGGATCAGATATCCTGGCTGCCAGCGGGGAGCAGAACAGGGAGAAGGGATGGGACACGCAGGACAACGGGAATACACCCAGGGAAGGAGGATTGGAATTTCCTTCTCTGCTGGGAGAAACCCCTCAGCCCTAAAATCTCTTCCAGTGCATCCCAAAATGTGAAATCCAGCTGGGAATTGCAGGGTGGGAACATGGGGGATATCTTAGGATGAGGTTGAGGCAAGGACTGAGCCATTCCGGCAGGAATTCCCAGCTGGGAATATCCATGGGGACAAGGAGTCAGCAATGAGCTCCGCCAGGCAAACCAGAGCAATCCCAAAAGGAGGAAGGAAACATCTGGAAAAATCCTGATTCCCATATCAGGAATCTCCCAGCTCCAGGGGCGGGAATCTCCCAGCTCCAAATGTAGGAATCTTCCAACTCCAAATGTGGGAATCTCCCAGCTCCAAATGTGGGAATCTCCCAACTCCAAGGGCAGGAATCTCCCAGTTTGCACAACAGAATCTCCCCCACTTTGATCTCCACGGATTTCCCACATGTTGGGAGCTCTCCACCACTCTCCCAAATCCCGGTTAAAGTTACACACGGATCCAGCTCCTTCCCCAGGAGGATCCAAGGGGGGCGTGGGGCAGCCCTGGGAGTGTCCCTGTCCCTGTGTCCCGGCCCCCCTGGATGGGAGCAGGGCAGGATCCTGGATGGATTTACAGCAGCAAAAGCCCAGTGGATTACTTGGGAAAAAATCCCAGAATTCCAGAGCGGTTTGGGTTGGAAGTGACTTTAAAACCCATCCAATTCCATGGGCAGGCACCTTCCACTATCCCAACTTGCTCCAAGCCTCGTCCAGCCTGGCCTTGGACGTCTCCAGGATGGAGAATCCATGATTTCTCTGGGAATCTGTGCCAGGGCTCCCCTTGCAGCCTCAGGCATTCCCGTGGCATTCCAGGTGGATCCGAATTGGGATGCACACAACGATTCCCTGGATTCAGACCTGGCCACGGCTCTTCCCAACTGGGACTCTCCAAAAGGGCTCAGGTTGATTTTTGGGGCGATTTTGGGGGGTTTTGGAGCCTTTGAAACCTATTTCTGGGTGATTTTGGGGCAATTTTGGGGGGGTTTTGGGGTACCGAAGCCGATTCTTGGGTGATTTTGGGTGGCTTCAGGGCAGGACCTGGGTGGCTCCGAAAACGCTTTGGGATGGGTTTTGCTCCTTCCCACGCAGGAATTCCCGGCCCGGCAGCATTCCATAAGGCGGGATCCAGCTGCTCGCACTCCCCCGCCGGGGTGTGGAGGGTGGGAATCCCGCAGCCTGCCTGGCATTCCCAGCAGGAGCTGAGGGACGCATTCCTGCCCTGGCTCCCGTCCCTCCCGCCGCGCAGCTGTGCCTGCCCCGGCTCCCTTCCCTGCCCATCCCGCCTGGAATCACGCAGGCGGGGGTTTGGGATGCTCCTCGGGGAGCCGGGATCCCACCCCGCGCCTGCCGAGCGTTCCCACCCTGCGGACACTCCGCCTTGTCCCCTCGGATGGGTGGGATGCCGCTGGAGAGCTCCGCACGCAGAATTCCCCGCGCTTCTCTCTCCCAAGTTTTTCCAAGCTGTGGAAAAGAGGAGCTGAGTGCCCGGAGCCGGCTCTGCTCATCCCCATGGCACATTCCTTTGGGGACATCCGTGGAGCGGCGATTCCCGGGATGGAGGAGGGGCAGCTGGCCAGGAGCCCATCCCGGCACTTCCCACATCAAAGGAAAAATTCCAGGAGCGGGGGGGAACCGAACCCTCGCGGTGACCTTGAGCTTTTCCCTGGCGCAGCCAAGGATTAAAGCGCCCGCTCGGGTTTCTGGGGACAATTCCAGAGGCTCCAGGCCGTGCCAGAGGCTGGGAATGTCTGGGCAGGTGGCGGCGGGGACGAGAAAAGCCTCGTCCCGATCCCATTCCAAAGGGTGCTGCCTCCCCACAACGCAAGGGATGGATCCCTTTGGATTTGCATCCCAGCCCAAATCCAGGCGCTCTGCAGGGTTAGGAAGAGGATTTCCCTATGGAAAGAGGAGGGAGAAGGGAGAGGGGCTTCCCTGGGGTCTGGATGCAGGAATTCCCACCCTTGCCTAGGAGAATTTTATCCCGGGATCTCCCTCCCAGCTCCTGCTCCTGGGTGAGACCTCCCCGCTCCTGCCACGTTCCTGAGCCGCCTTTCCCAAACTCTCCCTCCCTGGAATCCCATGGAATTCTCCGGCACGGGATTTTAGAAGTCAAGCCAAAAAATAAAAAAAGCGATTTTAGATCTCTTGGAATTCTCTGATCCAAGTCTGCTTTTCCCTCTGATTTCTGGGAAGGAAAAAGCCGGACAGAGTTGATGGTGGATAAATCCGGTCTCCATGCAGAGATCGTTCCTGCCACAATTAATTCCACAAATTAACAGGGAATTCTGCAGGTGGGAGCCACCCCTGCGCTTCAACCTCATCCATAAAACCCACGAGGATTCCTGGAATTTTCAGGGATGAGCACACGGATATCCAGGCAGGCTCCTGCTCCTGCCTCCCAATCAAATCTCCTTTTGGGGCAACATTTCCATTGGGAGCAACTGGGAACAGGCAGGACAAGGAGGGCAAAGCAGCTCCCAGCTCCTGCTCCAAACGGATCCGTCCCATCCACAAAATTCCAGCTTTTCCCAAAGTCCTAATTGCAGGATGTGTGGCAGAGGATGAGTCGAGAGAATTGGATTTTAAGGAGTTTTTTCCTTCTCCAAACCAGCCAGGAAATCCCTGAGAATGGGAATTGAACTGAAATTCAACTTTGGGATGAAATTCCCGACTGATTTGAAGCAATGAATTCCCACCAGTGCCCGCTCCTGGGATCTCGGAAGGATTTGGGAAGCGATCCGAGGTTCCTGGAGAACGGGATGCTGCACGTCCAGCGGATATGGATGGGGCTTCCGTACCAGAGGGAAAGTTCAGATGGAATGTTGGGAAACAAAATTCCTGCCTGGGAAGGTGGTGAGGCCCCAGATTCCCAGAAAATCTGTGGCTTCCTCAACCCTGGAATTATCCAAGGCCAGGTTGGACACTTGGAGCAGTTGGGGTTGGAATAAAATTATCTTCGAGGCCCCTTCCCACCCAAACCATTCCATGATTCCATGAATTCTCCAGCCCCAGACCACCCCAGCTCCACATCCCCATCCCTGATGGACCAGCCCGGTTTTCCCGTTGCTCCAGAGGAAATGATCCCGTTATTTTCCACGGCAGAGCCGCCTTCCAAATGCCAATTCCCATTTCCTGCATTTCGAATCCCGGGATACTCCGAGGATCGATAGCCCAGGGATGCGGAGGAAGCTGCTCCCGGTCCGATATCCAATAATTATTGGATAACTCCGGTGGCTCCGATGTGTGTGGGTGGCCAGGTTATGCCGGCAGCAAATTCCATTTCCAGAGGGAAAAATCCCCCCCCGGGGATCGGGATTTATGGCTGGAGTGGGATATTTCCATCCTGTGCCAACAGGGACGGGAAGGATGGAAAAGCTTTGGTTTTCCCACTTCTCTTCCCGCTTTTCCTCCTCTCCCTTTGGACACGAGGAGCTGATATCCATGGATACAGCACCGACATTCCAGGATCAGATCCTGCCCTCGCTTCCCCAGATCCACCATCACAATCCAGGGGATGATCCCATGGAAATGGGAAGTTTTGGATGCTGCCATTGATCCCTAATTCTGGGCTGGTTTGGGATTGGAAGGGACCTTAAAGCTCATCCGGTTCCAATCCCAAAACTTCCCGCTTTCCAGGCTGTTCCAGCCTGGACTTGGACAATTCCAGGATCCGAGATGGGATTGGCTCCGTTGTTTCTCACCCCCACGTGGAGATTTTAATGATCCCCACGGAGTAATCAGTGTGGGCCAAGCCAAATCCATGGATTTCTTCTTTTCCTTATCCCAGCATCAGCCTTTCCCGCTTCCAACAGCAAAAATCCGGGAAAAACGGAAAACCACCAAAGTCCCAAAATCTGGAGGATTTGTGACGAGGAAATTGAGATTAAAACTAAAAAAATGATGGATTTTCCCATGAAATACATGGATAACAAAGGTTTTTTGGAGTCCAGATCCACATCTGGGAAGGGCTGGAAGCTGCCTGGGATGTTTGGAGCCGGCGCTGGTGCGTGGGATGAGTGACATTGGATCGAGGACGTGGAATAGGATCGAGTGATCCCAATCATTTATTGGGAATCACTGAGGCTGCACTGCCACATTCCCATGGAACTGCAAAGGGATCGGGAATGCTGGGAATATCCCCCCTGCTTCCTCCAAATCCTCTTTTTTCCCTCTGTTTAGTGTGGAAAAGATTCCTTTTCCAGGAGCCTGACTGGTTCATTCCCTCAAAATTAGAGGGAAAGGGAAATTGGAATCCACACAGTTCATGGAAAAGGTTCTCCAGGATGGGATGCCCAGGATGGAGCCAGGAAGCTTCGCTGACTCCCTTGAATTTTTAGGAATTTGGATTTTTGATCCTTTGGGAGAAGGATGGGGGCAGGGAGCAATTCCCGGATTTATCTGGAATTCAGGAGAAGTCAAGGGGAAAGGAGAAATTGAATCCAAATATTCCTCGCATTCCAGGCTGCATTTCCAGGCTGGTTTCTAATTCCAAATCCAAAAAAAAAAAAAAAAAAAAGCTTTCAAGCCCCTCCCACACGGAATGAAATCACCCCGGGAAAAAAAAAAAAAGAGGGATTAGAGCCGGAGGCACAGGGATATGGATTATTCCATCCTTTGGCAAATGGAAAATAAATCATCCCATCGGAGCCAGAGCCACGAGGGTGAGGGAGGGGGGCAGAAAAATGGGAATGATCCTACATGGATTCATTCCAGAGCATCCTTGGGATGGGACGGATGGGCTTCCCGCAGAACCGAGCGCTCCCAGAAAAAAAAGGGGATTTAAAAGAGGGGGGGGGGGGGAAAAAAAAGGGAACAACCAACAAATTCAATGGAAAAATCCAACAATGGATAATTAGCAGCCGGAAAAGCAAAGCTGCAATTTAGGTGTCTCCAAAGGGAAATCCCAACAAGTGGCTCCGTGGATTTGTTTTCCCTTTTTCCTTTGATCTCGACGGCTGGGAGGAGAATTCCTACAAAACTGGAGCAAGCGAGAGCAGGAAAAACCCGGAGCGGAGTCTCCCCCTCTCCTGACCCCTCTTCCCGCCCCCGGGACTCATTAAACAGGGAAAATCCCGCGGGATCCGAAGGGGCTGGCACTGAACGCACGGAGATGTTTTCCAGAGCAAATGTTGGGCCATAAATTATGGATCAGGAGCGGGGCTGGAATGAATGGATTTATCCCCTCCGGAGCTCCGGAGTCAGAGGAGGTTGGGATTTCAGTGGATTCCAAGTAATCCAAGATTTTTTTAGGAATAACCTGTTTCTCGAGGATTTTCTTTTTCAGGTTAATTTCTGAAGTGGGGTGGCTCTTCCCAAAAATTCCGCATCATCCTATTCCCCCCCCCCCCGAATTCCAACATCCGGGCTGGCAGCGCTCTGGGATTTGTGGGACAATTGTGGGATGTGGGAACAGCCCCCAAATCCAACTCCAAAATGATCTCCCTGGAAATCCCTGCTGGGCCATTCCTGGATGTATTCCAGAGCTTTTCCCATTGCTTCCAGTGGAAAAATGGGACAGTGGAATCCTGTCCTGGGATTTTTGACACATCCACGGCTCATCCTGGGATGTCAAACCCATTGAGCCCAGGGTTTCCTTGGAGTGAGCAAATCCAGGGATTTCTGGGATTTGGCCTGGCCCAGGCTGCACTGAAGGCTTTGGATCTTTTCAGGATTTTTCCAGGGCTCCTTTTCCCAAGGTCCAATCCATTCCTATGGAATGTGGACGGACCTGCCCCAGCTCTTCCCTCTGAGGTGACATCCAACCCTGTGTCCATGATTCCTTGGGAATTATTCCCTTCTTAATGACCAAAAACTCCATCCCAACCTGAAATCCTGATTATTTCAGTGGGGAGAAGAAAGGATTTCCAGGAAAATTCTGGATCCCACAGACTTTGAGCCACCCTCGTTGTGTCACTGGAATTTTGCCGAGTCAGAGCTCATGGATCCCATGGATCTCAAATCCAGCTTGGATCCAAGGACATTCCCAGCTGGAATCTGCTGGAATGAGGTGGGATAAGAGAGGAGACGCCTCTCTTTTGCTTCCACCGATTTTCCAGCTTTCCCTGTCATTCCCACTTCTCCTCATGACCTTCCTTGGAGGACAGGCACGGATACAAGAAGAGCTCCCTAAATTCCATTAACTTCCCAAAAATCCCTCTGCCCTTCAATGCAGGCCGCCTGAATTCCCGAGGAACGCGATCTCCCGTCAGGATGATCTGATCCAAAGTGACATTGGAGAAAGAAAAGGGGGAGGAAAAAGAAGGATTCAAAAGGGAGAACTGGGTTGTCCTGGCAACTGGCGATTCCTTCCCAGCATTCCCAGATTATTTCATGGAATGAACGTTTTCCAATTAAACTGATAAAAGGTGGAATTTAGCCAAGGGTGACCGCTTAAGCTTTGGTTGGAAAAAATTCCTTCTCCAATAATTGGAATGATTTTTTTCACCACGGAAGGATTTCATCACGGCCCAGGTTTGCTGGAAAAGCAAGAATTCCATCTTTTTTTGAGGGAGCCAATTTATTTTCCCTTTAAACAATCCGAGAGGAAATCGGGAATAAAGCCTAAATCAACTGCTCGGATTAGGAAGGAGCAGCTGTGAACCTTTCCCATGGAATGATTTAATTCCAAGGTAATTATCCCGGATTTTTAACGCTCCGCTAAAATCCCAACATCAGCATTTTCGGGATTGACAGGCTGGGAATTCGCGCCAAGGAGCCGAGCGGGAGCCTGCGGAGCTGCCCAGCTTCTCCTCCAAGGTCAAGGATGCCGGAATATCCTTGGAAAAGCTGCCAGAATCCATAAATCTCCCTCAAATCCAACCTTTCCTCTCCAGACCCCGCCAGGAATCCGGCAGGGAATGGACACGGAAAACGACCAGAGCAACCGGCTGGGAAGGGAGTTCCAGGAATAATTTTGGGAAAAGGAAGAGCGAGAAGCATCGGATTGGGTGGTAAATCCCTAAAAATCCACCTGCTGTTGGAATAGTGCTGATCCTCCCGGGATTCCAGGGTGGGTCAAGCCGGAGCCTCTGGAAAGGCTCTGGAAAGGCTGGAAAAGTGTTGGGAGTTCAGGACCTCTGGAGATAACCGGACTAAATTAAGACCCAAACATTCCAGGCTCTCCATGCGGGAGAAGCCTCTGGAAAACAAGGAATCCAGCAGGACAGGAAAACTTTGGATCATGACTCCGAGTGAGCTTCCCTGGAAGAGAAACAAACCCAACTTTCCTTGGAGAAGCAGCCCCTCGGAGCGCCGCTCATCCAAAGAAACCCATTGGGATCCAAATCCGTTTGGATTGGGAAGAGGGAAGAGCTCAGGCCGGGAAGCAGGAATTTGATGGAATATTTATCATCCGAAGGCCACGGAAAGGCAGCGCGAGAAGGGAACGGGAATTTTACAGTGGAATGAGCAGTTCCGAGCAGTTCCCCTTGTGCCTCGTTATCCCGCCACTAAATTCCTGCTTTTCCCAGGTTTTTCTCCAAAAATTCCAAGGTCAACGGGACCAAAAATCCCCTCATGCCTCATTATCCCACCATGAAATTCCCACTTTTCCCAGGTTTTTCTCCCAAAATTCCAAGGTCAAGGGGATCCCCTCGTGCCTCATTACCCCATGCCACAAAATTCCCGCTTTTCCCAGGCTTTTCTCCCAAAATTCCAAGGTCAAGAGGAGAGCGAGGAAGAGGCGGCAGCAAACAGCACATGGGAGGTGAGGGCTGGATTTGGGATGAAAAACTCCCGAAAAAAAAAGACAGGATCAAGTTGGGAATTTTTTTTCCTTCAAGCATTCCCAAAAAAAAACCTCTCAGGAGTAGCAGGAATTTTTTTTTTCCTCACTAAAAATTCTCGGGATGATGGAAAAAGGAGATTTTTGGGCCCTTCCGAGGCGGTGGCCCGGGAGGGATCGGCGCCATCCGTTGCCATGGGAATGATATTCCCAGGAAACGCGGCTGGAGGTGGAGAGGGAACCCCAGAGATCCATTAGCAACAGGTTGCCATGGCAACGGCTCCAAGCTCATTAATTCCTCCTTTCCTTCCTCCCCATCCCAAAAAAACCCAAACCCAAAACTTTTCCTGGGCGTGGGGTGGGAAATCCTTCGGGAATTTCCCGTGGAATGCGCACGGATGAAGGAACAGCACAGAAATTCCCACTCGTGTCCCCAAATCGCCTTTTCCAACCAGGATTTCAAATAAAATTAAGATTTTAGGGATAATTCCCATTTTTTTGTGGCCCAAGAGCTGCTCCCAAAGGGAAAAATGAGATTTTTTTCCATGAAAACTGAGGAAAAGCAAAAATTTCCGTGGTTTTCTCCCCCTGCCATCCCCTCATGTCCCGCCAAGTCCCAATTCCTTGGATAAATTTGTTCTCCTTGGATTCAAACTGGGAATTCCCTCCTCATCCTAGAAAAAGCTGGAGTGGGAAAGGTGTTCCAAGAGGAGCAGGAGGTGGAAACGATGGGAGAAGGGAGATGGAGGAGGATGAGCTGCAAACTCTGGATTGGAATTCCCTCCTGGCATTCCCAGGAAACCCAAAATGCTCCTGGAAAATCCCCTGGCTGGAGTTTTTCCAGCACTTCCAGGAAATCCGGTTGTCCTGTGGGTATCCCAGTTCAGTGACTTGGAAAAGACAGGGAAGGAAATGGACTTTGGATAAAAATGTGGAAAATTCGCTGCTCTAACAGCAAAATTCCTGGGAATGAGGGAAGAACTGGAGTGGAATTCTGGTGGGAGCTGCTAAAAGGAAATTCCCTGGAAATTCCACACCCTGGGATCAGCCAGCACAAGGAATATTAAAATATTCCTGTTTTTCCTGCCCAGCTGAAGTTTTCTCCATCGTCACCTCTGGAATTTAAGGGACAGCAATGCTTGATCCCTGAATTACAAAATTCCTGGGAAATTCTGTCCCTTCCGTACTTTTATACCTCTTTCAATCCCCAAAATTCCAGGCAGGATTCAATCCATGGAATTTGTGCTGAGCTCAGCTGCAAAAGAGCCTTTTCCTCACTTCCTTTTCCTCCTATTCCAGAGGTTTTTCCTCCAAGTTAAACCTGGAATTTCCTGGGAATGCAGGAATGCTCTGGGATAACAGGGATGCTCCAGGACACCGGGAAGGAAGGTGGAAAATGCTCAGCTCCCAAGCCCCGATCCCAAAAAAGCATTGCTAGAAAATCCGGGATACCTGGATCAGATCCAAAGGATTTGGGTCTAACGGTGGCAGCTGAGGGGAATATTCCAGGATCCGAATTCCAAAGGCTGGGAGGAGCTGCTGGCTCCGGCACTTTGGGATAGAGCAATTCCAGCGGGAATTCCCGAGGGCAACCAGCCCCACCCCTTTGGCGGGAATTCCATCATTCCTGCCCTTATCCCAAACTACTCCAGCCCTCTGCAAACAGCAGCTGGAAATTCATGGATCCGCCAGGACGTCAATCCAAGCATTATCCCAGATAATCCCACATTTATCCAGGTTTCTTCCAACCTGGAGAGATCCCATTCCCGGTAATATTTATGGACCGGTGACAACTTCCAGGGAAAAAACAAGTTTTTCCCAACATCCAGACTAAAGGAGCGGGGGACAGGCTCCCAGGGGAAAACCAGAGCTTTGGGAAAAACTCTTGGCTTCCCAAACCTCTGGAAAGGGCAGCACATCCCAGAATTCCAGAGAAACCAACCCCACGGGATGCGCGGCCGGATCGAGCTCGTCCCTCTTGGCAGCCCCGGCCCCGGAGCCTTTTTAGGGATTCTGCTCCAGCGTTCCCAGGCAGACAGAATCCCAGGGATGTCTGGAGCAGCGGGAATTGTTGGCACTGGATCGCTCCAGGAGCCTTTGGAAGGTGCAGAAATCCTGGAGAACATCCAGCAGGAGCCGGGAGCAGGACACTCTGCCGGGCCAAGAGCATTCCTTGATGTTTCCCTGATTCCCGAGTGTCCCTGATTCCCGAGTTTCCCTGATTCCCAAGTCTCTCTGTTCCAAACTCCCAGATTCCCGACTCTCGGGAATTGTGGGGTTAATCCCGGTTTACCCTTGGCTCAAAGTGATTCCATCAGGGACGATCCTGCCTTGTTTGCCCTCTGTCCCAAGGGAAGCTGGAGCCGGATTTGGGATCCCCGGCAGGTCGGGATTTGGGATTGAACAGCCCCGTCCCACCTGAGCTGGCAGCCCTTGGAATGAGCCCTTTCCCAGTCCCGATCCCAAAGGATTTGTGTCCCTTTGTGGCACCAAATCCCACATTTTGCTTTGTCTCCCATCCTTCCCTCCCCGTCATTCCCAGTAAAGGAGGTGTCAGTTCCTCCTTCTCTCCAGATCCTCGGAGACGGGAGCAGAAATCCATGGAAACACCTGTGTTCTCATCCCAAACCTCCCAGGAATTCCCGGCACAGCAGGAAAATCCAAACAAACAGGCGGAGGGGATCAAAGAGTTTGGGTACAACGAGTTCCGCACGAATCCCACGGGATTGTTCCCAAAACATCCCTGTTTGTCACATCCATCCAACACCCTCCATCCCTCGGGAATGGCGCTGACATCCCAAAAAAATCCACACTGCAACTCCTGCTCCTGGCGAGATCTCCCAGGATTTTGGGTATCTGGGAAAATCCTCCCTGCCGGGATGGAGGGAAGGGATTGGGAGCAGTGACCCAGCTGGAATTCCCACCCGGAATAGCCGCACACAAACAAAGCCATCCCGTTCCTCTGGATTTTCTGGGAAAAACAGCCAAATACTGGGAGCATTGTGAGCTCGCACAATTCCCATCTGTCCATGGGAAGAGGGAAGATGAGATCCCAGAGCCCAGCATTTCATCCGCTGCCAAATCCCTGCTCCCGCTGCAGTGCCCAGACCGGATTTTTATCCAGGGAAAAAAATAAAAGAGGGAAAATTGTCTTTTCCAGCTGCTTTTTGTCAAAGTTTCCCGGAGCGCTCCGGAGTGACCATTCCCGGATTTCCAGGGAAGTCGGGAAGAGCCCTGGACACGGAACTCCTCACCCGCTAATTCCCTCCCCTTGCTGCTTCAGGAAAAGGATTGGAATCATCCTCCCATCCCATTTTCCAAGTTTCCCAGTGGGAAAACCCCTTGGAGAAATCCTGGGATGGATTCCAAGCTTTCCTCCACGTCAGAGCCCAGCCGGGGTCACATCCATAACCCAAAAACCCGGGAGATGCTTCCAACCCTTCCCGAGGACATCCAGGGATTCACCCCTGCCTTGCTAATCCCAAATATTTAAGGAAACCTCATGGAATTCCATGGATCCCCTTGGGAAAAACCAGGGAATGACCTTGAGGGGTGGCAAATCCCAAATCCCGATGTGAACAGCACAAAACGCCGCCCACGGCCCTCCAGGAATAAACAGACGTAGGAGATCCAATCCCAAGGAAAAGAAGGGAGTTTGCTCCCAATTTTATGTGGATTTTAAAAAAAACAACCCCAGGAAATTCAATGCAGAAATTCCACCGGGATTTGAGGGAAAATCCCGTTCGGATCAGGGCTTGTATCCCAAAAAAAGAGCTTTGGGTTGTTTGGTTGCTGTGATTTTGGGGTGGGAATTGGGATTGGAGCTCGGGAAGAGATTCCTGCGCTCAGAAAATCCAGGAATAAATCCAGGGAACTGCACAGCCCAAGCGCCCCCGGAGCGTCCCTGCTGGGATTCCTTGGATTAACCCCTCCCAATGAACGCTCCCAGCCCCCAAATCCACGCTTTTCCTCAGGAATTCCCAACTGGAATATGTTATCAGCCCAAACCTCTGGAAGCAGAGGGGGAGGTGGGGCAGGAGCCTTTCCAGGATCATTTTTCCAGGTTTTTCTCGGCATTCCCGAAGGCAGAGACGCTGATAAAACCCCGAAGCGCGGCTCCTCCTTCTGCCCCATCCCCATTTTCCCACTGCTGCCTCCGGCTGGGAATGTTTCCCGGGAATGCTCCTGGCTCCGTAAGCTGATCCCGCCCCACCTGTCCCCTCCAGAACCCGGCTCCAGCTTTTTTTAGCCCTTCCAAAGCCTCCCAGTGACCCCTTCCCGCTCCAGCTCCACACAAACCACGTTTTTTGGGAAGATTCCCACCTGCTCCGGGCCGCGGGGCCGGGAGAGCTCCAATTCCCAAAAATATCTGGGGCGGTTGGGAGGTTCTTGGAAAATCTGGGTTGGAGAGGGAGATCCCCGTGGGATTTATTGGATGGAAGCACAGTTGGAATTTTGGGTGCGGCATCCGAAGGCGGATCCGTTCCTGGAGCGTCCCTTGGGATGGGCCCTGAGGAGCTGCTGGAAATTGGAGCTGGAATTTCACAGGAGGAGAATTCCCAAAGCAGCGAACGCACGGAAAAGAGGGATTTGGGAATTGGAGGGCACGGAGTGAGACCTTTCCCTCTTCCCACCAAAGAAATCCCAGTGGGAGCAAGGCCAACTTCCCTGGAAAACACAACAGGAGAGCCCCACCCAGGGAGGGCACCTCGGGAAAATCCCAGGATTTTGGGAGCCTTCCCAATCCCACCCCTGCCTTCCATAAATCCTAAGGAAAACCCAACCCTCTTTTTCCTGGTTTATGGATTTGTGCTTTGGGAAAGGTGGGAAGAGAATCCAAATCCACGCGGCCAGGAGTTCCCTCTGTGGGATCTTTTCCTTCTGGGAAAATCTGGGAATTCCAGCCCTCACTGCACCGATCCAGCCTCCAATCCCCACATCCAGCTGCTTCCCAAGTGTCCCAGTCCATGGAATTTTTCCCAAGTTCTCGGTTTCCAGGTGTCTCTGGTCCAACACACCCAGATCCCGCTCTGAGGTGGCTCCAAAAATCCCAACCAGCTCTTCCCAAAAAATTTTAATCCAAGGATTTGATTATGGGTTCTTTTCAATGATAATCAAGTTAATTTGATTATTATTCCCAAATTCCTGGGAATAAAATGGGAACAATATGGGAAAATGGGAATAAATCCCAGCAAGGAGCTCATCCCTCCTGCTGCAATCCAAGCACACCAGCACTGAAATCCTGGGAATTGGGTGGAATTCCTGCTTTGCTGATAAAAACCCATCCAGGTTTCCAGCCGATGTTTTGTTGGACAGGGAAGTTTGGGAAAGGAAGGAACTCTGCTGGGAATTCCCAACAGGAAAATCCAAGCCCAGCCTGAGAACACCTGAACCCTCTCCCAAAAATCCTGCCTTGGGATTGTCCTCCTGCCAGAGGGGATTTCGGGAATGCCAAACCCAGAGACGCCCCCAAATCCAAAGGAAACGGCTTTTCCTCCCACAGACTCCCAAAGTTTTCCAACCCGAGCACCTGGAATAGGGAATAAATCCATCCCGGCTGTGACAACACCATGCCCTTCCCAAGGCCGGCTCCATCCCGTTTTTCTTATGGAATTATCATTCCGTGGAATATTTCAGCATCAACTCCTCCTTTCCACCCTCTCACGCCCGAGTTCCCCCCTCAGCACTGGAAATCCCAATCGTGGGTGCTCCAAATCCCATTTTTCCAGCATCCAGGCTCTCGGGAATGCTGGGATGAGCACCCAGGACGGCCCTGGCCACCTTAGGCCTGGCTTAAGCAGCGAGGAGCACTTTGGGAAGGGGAATTTAAGCCCGGATTTGCTGCAGGCAGAGACTTCACCCAACGAGAGCAGAGCCAAGAAATCACCTGGGGCCGAGGAGCTCCATTTCCCGGAGAAAAGAAATCGGGAATGGGATTTTTCCCGACTAAATCCAACCCCGAGTGAATCCTTGAGTGTTTTTAGGAATCACGACAGAACCAAAGTTGGTCTCAACATTTCGTGCAGAACCAAAGGAGCCCCAAATCCATAAAATCTGTGGGATTTTCCCTGCGATTATTCCTGCAGCTCCCAGCCCGAGGCAGCATTCCCGGGAGGAATGTGCAATTCCTGCTGGGCCGGGCGCTGGGGAGAACAAGAGGTTTGCGTGGGGAGCCGAGGCGGATCAATAATCAGCTAATTAATAAATAATGGGGTTAATAAATGAATAAATAATGGGGAGAGAGGCAGGCAGGGATGGGGGGCAGGGAAAAGCAGGAATTCTCCGTGCTAAAAGCTCACTTCCCAAAGATTCCCGGCCCAGACTGACAACTCCCGGGGAAAATTCCATCTCCTGGATGTCACGAGCCAGAGGCGAACGCTGCTGGGTGATTATTTAACATTCCTAAAGCCGGGAAAGGACACCGGGAACGGCCGGGATTTAAGGGATTCACTGTTCCCTTCCTTCCCTGCAAGTTGCAGCAGAACAAAAGCGGAGGGGACTTTTCGGGAATGTGCCTTTCCCAAAGCAACTCCAGCTCCATTTTTCCACGTCGGGAAAGCTCCCGTGCACTCGCGGCTCTTATATAAACAGCGGAGGGGCTGATCCCACCCGGCATTCCAAGGAAATCAAGGTCGCCTTTGGAATTCCGACGATTCCCATCCCAGCGAGCCGCGAGTGGAGTTGAGGGTTTTTTTTTTTTTTTTTAAATTTTATTTTCCCCACTGGGAATTTCGGTGGGGCCGCGGCTCCGCACCCCTGAGCGGCTCCGTCCTGCCCGTCCCGGAGCCGCTGCGGGACCTTGGCGTGTCCCCAGCACGGGGGACACTGGGGACGCTGGGAATACCGGGAATACTGGGAACACCGGGAATACCGGGAACACGCTCCCTGCGTGTCCCGCTGCCACAAACCCCCCTCCGGCAGCGGGGACACGCCGAGGACACGCCGCGGCACCGCGGGGACGCGCGGCTCCGCCGGGATGCTCCGGCCAGCGGGAGGCTCCCGGGGCTCTGGCGGTGTCCCCGCGGGTGTCGCGGCGTCCCGAGGGTGATCCCGAGGGAAAGGATATGGATTACAGACCAGCCTGAGGCACCAGCTGCGCGGGCGGGTGGTTTGCTTGAGGCAGAAGAAGGCGGTGGGTGCCAGCGCCGGGTAAGGCACCTGCTCCTCCTCCTCGGAGCCCGGCTCGGCGGGCGCCTCTCGGCCGGGGGAGCCGCTGGGAGAGCCGGAGCCGCTGGGAGAGCCGGAGCCGCTGGGAGAGCCGGAGCCGGTGCCGACATCCTCGGGCGGGCGGCGCGGCGGTGGCAGCGCCGTGATGGGCACCCGCACCTCGGCCGGGCGCGGCGGCTCGCGGCTCGGGCCGGCGCTCATGCTCGGCACCTGCGGGCCGAGGGCAGCGGGTCAGGGCCGGTCCCTTCCCCGCGCCCGGCCCGGGGATGCTCCGCCGGCTCCCCGAGCTCCAGCCGCACAACAAAGGCGGGCGGGGGGAGGTCGAGCCTCCGCCCGGGCGCGGCAGCTCCCGCCCCCCCCGGCGAGCTGAGGGTGCCCCCCACCCTTGGGGAACCCTCCCGGCGTTGGGTTTGGGGGGGCTGGAGGATGGTTTTGGGGAAGGGGGGGGTCCTACCTCAGCTGGGCGCAGCGCGGTGTCCCCAGGGGCATAGCCCTGCCTTCAGCTCACATGGGACCGGCGGGGATCGCGGCTCCGGGGGGTGGCCGAGCCCCCCCAGCCAGGCACGGTGGCACCCCCAAAATCCAGCGGGGTGGGGTGGGGTGGGGGGTAGGGAGGCGTGCGGAGCCCGCCCGCGGGGATGGAGGATGGAGGAAGGCTGCGGAGAGGAGGAGGAGGAGGATGATGAAGGAGGAGGAGGAGGTGGCGGCGGGGGCCCTTCCCGAGCCTCTCCCGACGGTAAATCCCAAGGAGGCAGGAGGAGGCAGCTCCGCCGAGCTTCGCCCGTGCCCAACAGGAAACTTCGGATTTAGCGGGGGAGGAGGGAGAGCGAGGGGAGGGGAGAGCGGGGGCGGGGGCCGGGAGGAGCCGGGGCTGCCCCGCATCGCCCCCGCCCCCGCCTTTGTTCGGGCTCGGCCGGCGCTGGGGACCGGGGGGCGCCCGTGGCTGGGGGGGCAGCGAGCCGGGGACCCCCCCGAGGCATCCCCGGAGAGGATTCGGAGCGGGAGGCGCGGCTTGGCTTCAGCTCCGGAGCCTCCAAGGGGGATAGATCCCCCCCCAAAAAAGGGGGGACGCGTCCCTAAAAAGGGAGATGGAGCCCAAAAAAAAGTGGGATCGCCCTTCCCGGCGCTGCCGCAGCCCCGGTGGGAGCCCAGGTTGGAGGGAGGAGCGGTTTAATAACTAAGCTCGGCTCTAAGCTCGGCTCAAAGCTCGGCTCTAAGCCCGCAGCGCAGCTCCTCCGGGGTTTAACTCCCAAGGATCCCAAGGAACTCCCAGGGATCCCAAGAAAAGTCCTGACAGGATCCAGCCCTTTCAGCTCCGCTCGGGAAGTTTTATTCCTTTGAATTCCTTGGAATTCCGTCAATTCTCTCGGGGTGCGGGGATGGGATCCAGGAGTGGATGCGCTCCCGTCCCCTGGAATGTCTGAAGGAGCTCGAGTTCATTATCCAGCGGCGCATTCCATCTGCAAATGCAGCTCCCGATGTTGTTCCCGGTTAATAACCGGGAATTGATTGGGAAGAGAGGTCAGGCGGCTTTCAAAGCCCAGCCTAATGGGGCTCAGCTTAAAGACCTGGGATCTAGCGGCAATTCCAAGGTTTTCTGGGATGTTCCCAGGTTGGGATGAACAGGGTGTGGCGATTTTAGCGTGGGACGCGAAGGGAAAAGCCCCCGAGAAGCGGGAGAGAGAGGAATGGGAATGACCTCAAGGACAGAATCCAAGCATTCCCAAAAATTCATCGGGATGATCCCACCTGGCTGCCTGTGGGAATGCCACGGGATAGGAGGGATACGGGAGGAAGGGTCGGGATGAGGCACATGGGAAAATCCATGGGAAAATCCGTGGGAAGGGAAGGGAATCACCAGGATCTCCTCCCAGTTGAATTCCACTTGAATTCCCTCTGTTCCCTGCCCTTTCTGCCGATGCTTTCCACAAAAACTGGGATGAGTTTGTGGGAATTCTGAAGGATTTGGGGTGTCCAGCCACATTGTATCCCAAGCTTTTGGGATTCCTGGCTCTGGGAAAGAGAATTCCAGAGTGATGAGGAGGATCCTTGCTCAGGCCACATCCCTGTAATTGCTCAAGGTGTCCAGGTGGAAAAAAATTAATTTTAATTAATTCCAACCCAATGGAATTGACTCGGGAATAAACAGAGCAGGATCTGTTCCTGCTCCTCCCAATTCAGTGTGGGATCCTCAGGAATTATGGGAGGGAATAAATCCTCATGCCAGGAAAGTGTGGGCTCCTTCCCATAACCA
Source organism: Poecile atricapillus (assembly GCF_030490865.1). Classification (NCBI taxonomy): domain Eukaryota; kingdom Metazoa; phylum Chordata; class Aves; order Passeriformes; family Paridae; genus Poecile; species Poecile atricapillus. Next base: position 15,191,393 of record NC_081262.1, read on the forward strand.
CCACTGCTCAGAGGATGGAATTGGAGGATGGATTTGGGATGGATTTGGGATGGATTTGGGGATGGATTTTGGGATGGATTTGGGATGGATTTTGGGATGGATTTGGGGATGGATTTGGGGATGGATTTGGGATGGATTCAGCACATCCTGCTCTTCTGGAAACCCCGCTGGAAAGCAGGAATTTCATTGCCTGCCTTTGGGATTCCTCCTTCTCCCCATTCCCATTTCCCTCCACTCCTGATTCCCTCTAAAAGTCATCCAGGGCTGGAGAATTCCAGAGTGGGAAACTCCAGAAGAGCTCCACCAGCTCCCAGCCACATCTTCCCTCTGGAATTCAGGATTTGTCCCAGATTTGGGAGAAAAGTGTGGAATCCCTGCTTTGTGCTCTTCCCTTCCAGGCACCAAATCCCAAATCCAAGGGGACAAAATCATTGGAATTGCTGCTAATTCCTTGAATTAATTTTCTGGGATGCTGATGGAGAGCTGGATGTGTTGGGGGAGTTCATACAGGAAATGTCAGGATGAGTTAAATGAGGAATCATTGAATTTGGGATCTGTGGAGATTCCCGATCCCTTTTCCATCCCAAAAATCATTTGGCTTTTCCCTTCCAGTCTCAAAGTCAAATCCAAGGTCAGGGAACGCATCCAGAGGGGAATTTGCATCCCTGCTAAAGTTTGGGATGGATCAGGGAATGTTCTGGCTGAGGATGGATGAGGAAGGACCAAACACATCCCGAAGCTGCCAGGGAACAACAGCCGGGATTTGCTCCGGCCCTGGGAGCCACATCCGGCTCTTCCCAGGATTTTTTATGGATCACTCCACTGGTTTCACTGGGATTTACGGCATTCCCACCCTAATCCCAGGATTCGGATCCTTCAACACATCCCTGGAAGTTCTGAGGGATCCCAAATCCCCGGGAAGGAGCAGCCAGGGATTTCTGGTCCTTGATCACATCCCAAACTCCTGGAAGTTCTGGTGCTTCCCAGATCCCATTCCCGACCCTCTCCAGCTTTGGGAATGTCACTTCCCGCCTCCATTTGTCCTCTTGGAAAAGGGGTTCGGGAAGAGCGGGATCGCATCTCCATCCATTGTGTGCCCTCTGCTGGCAGCCTCTTTTCCAGGGAAAAACGGGAAAATCCCGCCGGGAAGGATTTGGGGCTGCCCTTCAAATACGGGAAAATCCTTGGATCCCATCTGATCCTCACGGGAATTTCCTTCTGCTCTTCCGGGAGCAGGGAATGAGCTGATGGATTTCCCTTGGATCCTGCAGGAACTCCTGAATCCCGGTCATTCAGATCCCTGGAATTCTCTGCTTCCAAGAGCCCTCGGTATCGCCCTATCCCTGAAATAAATGAGGGAAAAGTGGAGATTGATGGGATTGATCCCAACTATCCAAGATCAGCGGGAGAACCACGACAGGAGCGGTTCCAATTCCCTGTTTTCCAGAGAAGTTGGGATTCCCCATCCCTGGAAAAATCCAAGGCCAGGATTTGGAGCAACCTGGGAATGGGATCATCCTTTTCCCACCCAAACCATTCCAGGGATTCCATGAAACGTGGGAAAACCACGGGAAGAATGGAAGGCAACGCTGATGTTTTCCAAAAAAAAGCATTTTTAAGGGAATTTTGGGTATGGGGAATAACCCAACCCAGCCACCTGCACTTCCTAAATATTCCCAACAAAGTTCCTTCCCTCATCCCAACTTGGCATTCCTGGAATTCAGGTCGGCACCTGCAGTTCCCAGAATTCCACTTCCAAGCTGTGATTATTTTTTTTTGGGGAAGCTCAGCACTTTCTCCGATGGGAATTTTCAGCCTGGAATGAGGTCAGGGAACCTTTGGGCCGGGTTAAAAAACCTTGGAAAACTCCGAATTTCTTCCCGCTAATCCTCAGGGATGAGTTCAGGGAGGAATTCACCTCCTCGGGCCAAGGGGGAACGAAGTCATTTAATTCCTCTTTGTTATCCGGGAAATTCCTTCACCTCCTGGATCCAAACCAATCTTTTTGGGATAACGAGGAAGGAACGAAGCCGGAAAAAAGGGGAAATCATCTTTTCCGGGGATAATTGGGATGAGCTCCTTATCTGGCCCCTAAAAACCGGGAGCAGGAGGGGTCAAAGGAGCCCAAATGATTTGGTGATCCCGAAAAATGAGGTGAAAGCTCCGGAAGCTCCATCCTCAGCCAAATTATCCCGATTTTTTTTGGGGGATAGAAGTGGGGGGACGAAGCTCCGAGGTTCCTGGTGCTGTGGAAATGGGGCCGGGGCTTCTCCTCATCCCTTTTTCCTGGGATTTCCAGCTCCTCCTCATCCTCACGTTGCTCTCATGGAGAGAGAAAATTCCCAAATATTCCTAAATATTCCTAAATATTCCTAAATATTCCTAAATATTCCTAAATATTCCTAAATATTCCAAATATTGGGAGGAAAATGTTTAATAATCCTCCCATTCCCAGCTTTCTCTTTCCAGTCCTGCCCATCCTGCTCTGGAATTGTCCGGAATTCCCAGATTTTATTCCCCTGGCAGCTTCCAAGTGCTCCAGTTGTTACCCCCAGGTAGGATAAAAGAGGGAAAAGCAGAATTTTTAGGAATATTTGTTTTTCCAGCCTTTTTTTCTCCCATTTTTTCTGCATTTCCATGTTTTATGTCCCTGGAATCCTGGGATTTGTGGGTTGCCCATCCCGGAGCAGCAGCAGGGTTGGATAAATCTGGCTGGGAATCTCCAGCATTCCTGGGATACGGATTCTGCTCCATCTTTATCCCATTCCTTTCTTAAACTTTCCCTAAAAATGGATTTATTGGGTGTTTTTTTCCTGGAAATCACCAACAATTTTTATCTTCCCAATTTCTTTCCTGCCTGATCCTGATCCCAGACCCGGAGAGGGGAATTTTGGGAAGAGGAGGAAACTTTTCCTCCTCAAAACCCAACCTCACCTCATGCCAACAACAACTCCCAAACATTCCCAGACTTTTCCTGCCCCACAAATCCCAGAAAAACCTTCCTGGCCCTCAAAGTTCTTTCCCTGGAGCAGCTTTTGTGGGATCAGCATCCCGGGATTTGAGATGGGCAGGGATATTCCAGAGAATTCCCATCCCTGGGAGTGTCCAAGTTTGGATGGGACTTGGAGAAATTCGGGATAGGGAGAATTTTCCCTGCCCATGGAATTGGATGAGCTGTAAAATCCTTTCCATCCCAAACTTTCCTGGGATTTGATGATTCTGGGATTTGATGATCCGGGAAGGAATGAGCAGCAGGATGCACTGGAGTGGATTTGGAATATTTTAGATCCGGGTGGGAGCAGTTTGGGATTGCTGTGGTTTTGTGGGATCACCCCAGATTTCTGGGATCGCCAGAGACGTCCTGAACCTCCTGAGGGGCTGAAGAGCCAGGAATTCCCTCCCAAATCCATAAAAAAACAGGAAAACAGGAATGAAATCACGGCTGATCCCAGCTCCAGAAGACGAAACCTTTCCCATTCCAGAGCTTTCCTTGGATGCTCCAGACCCGGAGGGAAGCACAGCCCGGAGCTCATCCCAGCAGATCCAGCTGGAAGATTCTGGAAAATTCCCTCTGGAGCAGCTCCCAGCCCTGCGGCCTCATCCTCCGGCCTCAAATATTCCCGGGAGGCCTCGCAAAGCCTGGCCTGGCAAAGCCCGGCTTTGGCTCCGGATGGGAACAAATCTTTGGGAATGATCCAGAGGCTGAAAGGATCCTCCACAAGGGAATTCCAGCCAGGGAAAAGCGGGATAATGGCTTTAATGCGGGAATGGGAAAGGCGGGAATGAGCTCCCTCCGGAGCCCGGCAGCTTCTTCCCATCCCGCATCCCAAGGATAATTTGGGAATTTTCCTTTCATCAGCTTCGCTTTCCTTCTGTTCCCGATGTCCAGCCCGGCCTCCATCCCAAATTCCCTCAGGAATTTCCACGATGGGAATGCTCAGCTTCCCTAAAAGCCCTGGTGTGCCGGTCTGGAACAGAATTCCCGAAGAATCCGTGTCTGCCTCATCCCGGGAATGTGCAAGGACAGAGCTTGGACTGGCCGGGAATTGTGGGATGGAACTGGATGAGATTCCCAGCCCAAACCATTCCCTAATTCCAAAGGTTTGGGATTGCCCTGCAGGGGGTCTTTCATTCCAGCAGGATTCCCAGGGAAAGCTTGGAGCAGCTTCCCAAGATTCCGGGCTGTCCCTGGGGTTCATTCCTGGTTTATTTCCTGTTTCCAGTGGATTTTGGGGATCTTTTGGCTCCAATAAATTGATCCAAAGGAGATAAGGAATAACAAAATTCCCAATCCCATTCCATCCTTGCTCCTGTCTAAATCCATGGATTTCTTTTGGAATTCTCTCCCTGGATTTGCCCATCCCAGTGCTGACACTGGAGTTTGGGAATCATCCCCAAAAAATCCGGATTATTTTGAGTTTTCGAGGATCAATTTTGGAAGATTTTTGTCAATTCCCATTCCCACCCATCCCAGAAAATCCCTTCCCATTTTCTCCTGCAATTCCAGCCCTTCCAGATCCACAACAGCTCAAACTCAGGAATTCTGCCTTTTTCATTATTTTCCATTGGATTTTCCAGCTGCATTCCCTGATTTTCTCTCTTCCATGACCTTTGCTGCTCAGAGGGAATCCCTGCTCCACTCAGGAATTCCTAAATTCAGGGAATGGAATTCCCGTTGCCTGTGGCAACTCATTGATGGAAAAATCCTCCTTAAAATTCCTTTTTACTTCTCAAATCCAGGAATTCCATCTTTTTCCCGAGAAGAAAACCAGGAATTTTATGGATTTTTGACCTCCAAGCTCCCCCTATTCCCTTTTGCCCTGAATTTTCTTTCATTATCCCTTAAAATTCCTTTAATTTCCAACAAGCTCCTTGTGCCGCTGATTATCCCAAGGCAAAACAATTCCAAACCCTCTGGAATCTTGGAAAAATCACCTGGAAGTGTCTGAACTCGGAACAGCTCCCGGGAATTCTGCTCCTCTCCCAAATATTCCTGTTTATCCAGGCATTCCATGAAGGAAAGAGGTGCTGGACGGGGTTCCCTCAGGATTCCCTCCCTGGGTTTTTCCCGGTTTTTTTTATGGAATGTCGGCTCTAAAGCGGTGGAGTGTGAAATCCTGGGCGTTTCCATGGGAACCAGCCGGGTTTTCCTGCCGAGGATTCCCGCTGACCTCACTCCCGCTGGAATCTCTCCCACTCTCCGCTGGTGTTATCCCGTTTTTCCCTCGCTTGGAATTCCCACTCTCCTGGATTTCCCTCTTGCCATTCCAAGGATGGAGAATTCCCGGCACCAAAAAATAAAAAAAAAAAAAAAGTGGGATAAAACCACCTCAGTTTGGTTTTTCCAGGAAAATCCTCTCAGCTGGGTGGGAATGATTGAATTCCCCGGGAAAGATGGAGAGGGGACATTCCCAAGGGTATGGAATGACAGGAAAAGGGGGAATGGCTCCCAACTGCCAGAGGGCAGAGAAAAATGGGATTTTGGGAAGGAATTCCTGGCTGGGAGGGTGGGAGGGGCTGGGCTGGAATTCCCAGAGAAGCCCCTGGATCCCTGGAAGCGCCCAAGGAAAGGTTGGATGAGGATTGGAGCGCCCCGGGATAATGGGAAGTGCTGGGGTTGGAATGGGATGAGTTTCCCAATTTCAGGAGCAATCCAGGATCGTCCTGGCCTCACCATTCCAGAGTCAATCCCACAAAATGGGGAATTTTGGGATAAAACAAAAAGATGGAAAAGGGCAAAATGAGCCATCCTGGGAATGATCCGGAGCCTCCAGCTCCTCCTGGAATGGGAAAGCTTTTCCAGGAAAGCTTTTCCAGGAGGCTCCACAAGATTCCGGGAGGAAAGGAATTCCTCCTTCTTTCCCATCAATTTTCCAGCCTTCAGTGAAAGGCCGGGATGAAAGAATTCCGGAATGTCCACGGCAGGGCTGGAACGGGATGCTCCGGAAAATCCCATCCAATGCAAAGCAATCCCACCGAGGAAATTCCCATCTCCCAATTTTCCAGCGGTGTTTTCCCTTCCTCGAGCAGGAACAAAGGGATCCAGAGCTCCCTCAGGAAGAGCCATCCCGAAAAGTCATGGAAAGGGCACATGAATAAAGGATGAGCCGAGAGGAGGCGGAAACGCGGGAAGAGCAGCGGAGCCTCATTATCCCAGATCCCGAAATTCCTCAGGAGGCTCCAGCGGAGTTGAGCCCGTGAATATTTTATAGGGAAGCTCCCGTTCCCTTCCTGCTTTTCCCTTCCCGAAAGAAGCTTTGGAAAACAAGGAATGATCCCTGTGTGGAAAACAAGGAATGATCCCTGTGTGGAAAATAAGGAATTCAATCCAAAGAAATAAAGGCAAAGAGGGAAGAAAGGGAAGAGGGAATATTCCAGCCTCCCAATTTAAATCCACTTGGAAATCCTTCTCTTTTCCTGAAAAGAGGGTTAAGGAAAAGAATTCCAAAGGTTTTTTTTTTTTTCCAGAGCCATCCGTGCCTGGAACAGCTCCAGGAACTCTCCCGGAGCTGCAGCTCCCAAGGAAAGGAAGGGAAAGGGATTTTTGCAGCTGTTCTGTGCTCCCAAATCCGGCTGATCCAGAGGATTCCCTGGCTGGGATGGAACATTCCCTGGGCTCGGAAAATCCGCACTGAGCTTCTAACAGGATTTTCCCTGGATTTGGTTAAAATAGGGATTAAATCAACTTCAAACCCTCCCCCCCCCCGCCCGCCCCGGGAGTTTCTCCCTTGGATTTTGTATCCAGGAAATTTGGAATTCCATCACTTTGTCCTTGGCCGCCTGCGGATTCCAACTCTTTTCCTGCCCCACAGGAGCAGCCGGAGAATTCCAAGAGCTCCCAGGAATTCTGGCCTTCCCTCCGATCCCAGGATCAGCGGGATGGGCCAGGACTGCCTGTGGGGCTGGATTCGGGGATGGGAGCAGCCCCGATTCCCTGGATTCAGCAATTCCCGTGGGATCCAAGGGCTCGGACACCCCACCCTGCCGGGACAAAGCTCCAGGAATTTGGGAATGCGGCCTTTTCCCCCTGGAGCCGTGGGATGCGGGAATGTCCGGACCCCCCAAAACTCCAGGCACAGCACTGGGATCAGATCCAGCAGCACCTGGAATAGGAGAAATCCCCCCATTCCTTCCCCAAATCCCAAATTTCCTGGCTCAAATCCCAGCACATCCAAGTTTTCCCTTTATCCCGGAGCATTTCCCGCTCCGAAAGCCGGGAATGGAATCCCTGTGTTCCAATCCCGCTCCAGCCCGGATAAAAATTCCTCCCTCTGGCGCAGCCACTTTCCTTCATCCCAAAATTCCCTTGGATGTGCCCGATCCCTCCACACCGGGAGCGGCCAGCCGGGAATGTTGGGATTGGGATCGCTCCAGGTTTCTTTCCCTGCTCCAGACGGGGAATTGGAGCTGCGGCTCCTGCAGGGATGGGAGTGCCGGGAAAACCGGGAAAGGACACGGGAATAGCGGGATAAGGACAGGGAAACATTGGGATGAGGAGCATGGGAATACCGGGATGAGGGAATACCGGGATAAGGGAATACCTGGATGAGAACAGGGAAATCGGGATGAGGGGCAGGGAAACACCGGGAAGGGACACGGGAACACCGGGATGAGGACAGGAACACCGGGATGAGGATGGGAACACCGGGATGAGGATGGGAACACCGGGATGAGGACAGGAACACCGGGATGAGAACAGGAACACCGGGATGAGGACGGGAACACAGGGGAGGGACACGGGAACACCGGAATGAGGATGGGAACACCGGGATGAGGATGGGAACACCGGGATGAGGATGGGAACACCGGGATGAGAACAGAAACACCGGGATGAGGACTGGAACACCGGGAAGAGACACGGGAACACCGGGATGACGGACAGGGAAACACTGGGATGAGGACACGGGAACACAGGGATAAGGGACACGGGAACACCGGGATGAGGAAAGGAGCTCTGGGATGAGTACCTCATCCTGGTGTTCCCTTTTCCCGGTGTTCCCTTTTTTCCCCTTTTTTCCTCCTTCTTCCCCTTTCCCCCATTTTCCCCCTTTCCCCTTTTCCCGTTCCTTTCCCCCTCACCATTCCCGGTCGAACGGAACCGCGTCCCCGTCACCATGGCAACGAGCCGCGTGCACTGAGGGGGCGGGCCCACACACCCCAACAACCAATCAGCGCCGCTCTCAGCGCTTACCCTCTCTCTGATTGGCTCTCGAGGCCGTCCATCACCCCTTGTGCCCGCCCAGCCGGCGGTTGCGGCGCTGAGGGGAGGCTCGGCCATGGCGCAGCCCGAGGAGCCGCGGCCCGCGGTGCTTCCCTCCTGCCCGCTGCCCACCAGCATCTGCCATGTGGCCCGCAGCGAGCGGCCGCGCTCCTGCTGCGGCATGGCCATGGCCGGCTTCCGCACCGCCAAGTACCAGGTGCCCGAGTGGCAGCGCCGCAACGCCGGCGTTTGCTCCAAGGCGGTGTCGGCGGGCGAGGAGGCGGAGCGGGGCCGCGCCGAGGCCGCGCACCTGATGAAGCAGGCGGCCGCCAGCGCGCAGCGAGCCCAGGAATACTCCAGAGCAACGCTGGGCCAGCGGCTGCAGGACATCCAGTTCTGGAGGGTGGAGCTGCAGAAGGAGATCATGGATCTGGACAACGAGACCAACCTGCTGGCGGCGCAGAAGCTGCGGCTGGAGCGGGCGCTCGATGCCACCGAGGTGCCCTACGCGGTTGTCATCGATAACCTGGAGTGCCGGGACCGGCGGCAGCCCCCGGACCTGGTGATCGATGAGGTGGAGAGGCAGCTGCTGAAGGTGGGCACGGCCTGAGGCTGGGCACAGCCATGGTACTGCTGTGACACCCTGGCAGTGCCACCCTGACAGTGCCACCCTGACAGTGACACCCTGGCAGTGCCACTCTGGCAGTGACACCCCTGACAGTGACACCCTGTTGGTGACACCCCTGGCAGTGACACCCCTGACAGTGACACCCTGGTACAGCCCTGGCAGTGCCACCCTGGCCATGACACCCTGACAATGACACCCTGACAGTGACACCCTGACAGTGACACCCCTGACAATGACACCCCTGACACTGACACCCTGGTACAGCCCTGTCAGTGACACCCTGGCAGTGCCACCCTGACAGTGCCACCCTGGCAGTGACACCCTGACAGTGCCACCCTGACAGTGACACCCCTGACAGTGACACCCTGACAGTGACACCCCTGACAGTGACACCCCTGACAGTGACACCCTGACAGTGACACCCCTGACAGTGACACCCCTGACAGTGACACCCTGTCAGTGACACCCCTGACAGTGACACCCTGGTACAGCCCTGTCAGTGACACCCTGTCAGTGACACCCTGTTGGTGACACCCCTGGCAGTGACACCCCTGACAGTGACACCCCTGACAATGACACCCTGGTACAGCCCTGGCAGTGCCACCCTGGCCATGACACCCTGACAGTGCCACCCTGGCAGTGACACCGCTGACAGTGACACCCTGGCAGTGACACCCTGGCCATGACACCCTGACAGTGACACCCGGACAGTTTCACCCTGACAGTGCCACCCTGGCAGTGCCACCCTGACAGTGACACCCTGGCAGTGCCACCCTGACAGTGACACCCTGGCAGTGACACCCTGACAGTGACACCCTGACAGTGCCACCCTGGCAGTGACACCCTGACAGTGCCACCCTGACCGTGACACCCTGACAGTGCCACCCTGGCAGTGCCACCCTGACAGTGCCACCCTGGGTCTGCTGCCCTGTCGGTGCCAGCGCTGAAACGCGGAGCAGCAATGAGTGGAATGTTCACTTCCAACGCTGGAAGTGTCTCCCGCCATTCCTGGTGCCCCTTCCTGGACTCCCGGTGTCACTCCAAGGATTTTTTTTCAAGTCCTTGCTTTGTTCAAAAAGTGTTTCAAGTCACTCTGTAAAGTGCTTCAAATCACTTTGTGATCCAATCACTTTGTAAAGTGTTTCAAATCCCTTCTCGAAGGGATCAAGTCACTCTGTGAAGTGTTTCAAGTCACTTTGTGAAGGGATCAAATCACTCTGAAAAGTGGCTGGGGGAGAGCCGATCCCTCCCTCAGCCCAGAGCCCAGCAGAACCAGTCCGGAGTTTTCCTGCAGCACCACAAGACCCCGATCCTGTCAGAAATTCCTTCTCCACCCACCTTGAAATCCCCTCCACTTGAAAACTCCACACTCCGAAGGTTCGGGAACGCTGGGATATTCCTTGGCTGTTCCCACCCTCAAATTGTCCAAATTTTGTCAGTTTCTGTCATTAATTTTCCCTGAGTTTTGCCAAGGTGACGATCCAACCCTGTCACTGAGATTCCTGTCAAATTCCAGCGTCGTTCTTGTGCTGGATCATACAAAATCCGTGTTTTCCAGGGTATTTTCCATCCTGGAATAGCAGTCCAATATCCCATAAATACATATTCCAATATCCCGTCAATTAATTAATGATTGTTCACCTGCAGCCTCCAGTCAAAACCAGTTCCTGATCAGCCACTCATTAAACCACTCATTAAATATTCAAAAGAGATTATTTTTATTAATATTTTATAATAATTAATAATATTATAATATAATATATTATAATAATTAATATTATAATAATTAATATTATATATTTTATAATAGTATATATTATTTATATATTATATATTATATATATTATTTATATATATTATTATATATATAATATATATATAATATATATAATATATATATTATATATATTATATATATATTATATATATATTATATAATATATTATTATATATATAAATAATATATATATTATTTATAATATTATATATTATAATAATTAATATTAATTTAAGGGATCCAACTGAAATATTTGGACAATAGCACCTGCTGGGATTTTTTGGGATTATCCTTGGGAAGAACCAGGAATTGCTTGATCCCTGTGGATCCTTCCGAACCCAGGATATTCTAGGATTCCACAGAGAGGACATGATAGGATTTGGGAATATTTTGAATGGGAATTGTGTGGAATTTCTGATTTATAATCAATATTGAAGAGGTTTTCCCAGTTAAAAATATGAACAGGGAAGAGTTGGTGTAGGAATTAACAATTCTCCCAATTCCATCTGGGAATTGTTACAAAATTCAGGGAAAATTTTAGGTTGGAAAAGATTTTAAATCTCATTGATGAATCCAGTTCCAGGCATGGGGATATCCCCTGGATTTTCCCTATCTCAAAACCGAGCAAGGAATTAATTTATTCTGTTTAATCTGACAGGATTGTGGAATCCTGGAACGGTTTGGGATGGATGGGAGCTTAAAAATCATCAATTCCCACTTCTTCCCACCATCCCAGGTTTCTCCAATCCCTGTCCAACCTGGCCTTGGACATTCCAGGGATGGAGCAGCCACAGCTTCTCTGGGAATCTGTGCCAGGGAACAATTCCTTCCCTAACAGGATAGCTCACGGACTTTTCCATGGAACCCACAGAATTCCCAGGCTGTAGAAGTATTCCAGGTTTTTCAGCCTCCGTAGGTTTAGAGACAAGTTCCCTCGGGATCTGCTGACTCCAAAATTCCAGGTTTTCCCATAACAAAGTGAGAGTAGATAAGGAAATGTCAGGATTTATCCACAAGTTGTTCCTCAGGATTGTGTTTCCTGCTCCGGATCCATGGAATTCTCCCATTTTTTCTTTAGGAAGCAGATCTTATCCGGGATATCCGGGATCTTCTGAAAAGAACCATCATCCAAGCTACCACCCAGATAAGGTAAAACATTCCCCAGGATCCTTCAGCCAAACAATTCCTGGGAAAAAGGTGGATGCAGATCTCAGGATCTGTGGGAATTCCATTTAAACTCTGGATTTTTAGGTAGATTTTGATTTTCCTGCTTTCCAGAACTGTGTTGGATTTGTTTTCCAATACTAGATTCCATAAAAATATGCTGTAAAAATATTTATTTATTATTTCCTGCTACAAAAAGATTCTCTGGATATCTCCTTGGGAATATCTTTGTATTATTAAAGGGATTTTTGGGATCAAAGAGCTTCCCAAGAGGAATTTTTTTTGCCACCAGATGTCAGTGTGAACTTTAAATCCAGAATTTCTGTGCCAGGCCAGGTGTTCCTTGCCATTCCAAAGGATTATTTGCTTGGAATTTCTAACAAACCTTTTGGAAAGACTTTACTGTATCCTCAAATCCATCGGAATAAAGGAATTAATTCCTATTTTAGTTCCAAAAATCCTTTAATCTGCTCCAGTTATACCTGTTCAAAGAAATATCAGTGTTTAAAAAATGGCTGTAAATGCCAATTAATACAAAGTAGCTCTGTTATATTAATTACAGCATGAGAGCAGCCTAATGAGGTTAATTTGGGGGGTTTTAATTATTTTAAGATCATTTTAGCCCCATTTTTTCCCCATTTTAATCCCACTTTTTCCCCATTTTAGCCCCATTTTAATCCCATTTTTGTCCCATTTTAGTCCTTTTTTTGCCCCATTTTAATCCCACTTTTGCCCCATTTTAGTCTCATTTTTGCCGCGTTTAACCCCATTGTATTCCCATTTTCCAGGAGAATTCCCAATTCCTTGTCTGACAGTGACACCTGGTGTTATCAGCTGATAACAACCGCCAGGCTTTTGAAATTAGAATAATTATAATTATGATTAAATGAGCGATGTGTGACTCTAATTAACGACAAAGCAGCAATTTTAATCCAAATAGCATTAAAAATGATCCAGTCCCACGGACAGGGACATTCCACAATCCCGGGGTGCTCCAAACTGGCCTTGGGCACTTCCAGGGATCCAGGGGCAGCCACAGCTTCTCTGGGAATTCTCTTCCATGGCCTCCCCATCTTCCCACTGGAATTTTTTCCCAATATTCCATCTCAGTCAGGCTCCTCTTCCAGGGGAGGGAGAGTTTGGGATTTTCCAGCCCGCAAACAGTTTCATGGTCTCGTTTCCCTGTGGAGCACCAAGGGTGGAGCTGCGCTTCCCAAATAAGGATGGCTTGGGAATTCTCTTGCTCCCCGCTGAGCTGTGATCCCAACTTTGCAGATCCAATCGGATCCAGAAGGAGAACTGCGAGCTGGACTGGTCGGACAAGGTGGAGACGTTCCACATCGACGACAAATGCGTCGGCTACCGCAGCGACAGCACCGACGTCCAGTTCCACCCCAGCTCCGTCAAGTTTGAGGAGGAGTGAGTCATTCCCAGGATCTTGGTGGGATAACACACCTGGAACGCTCAGTCCTGGTGGGATCCAGGCAGCTCCGAGGATGGAAAGGCTGTGCTGGATGTCCTGTGTGGAATATTTGGATTCCTGGGAGCTCATCCAGTTCCAACCTCAACGCCCTCCACCATGCCTGGCTGTTCCAAACTCTGTCCTTGGATTCTTCCAGGGATCCAGGGGCAGTCACAGCTTCTCTGGGAATTTTTAACCCCTCCTCACCTTTCCAGGGAATTCCCAATATCCCACTTATCCCTTCCTCTCCATGGGAAGCCATTCCCTGTGTCCTGTCCCTCCATGCCTTGTCCCAAATCCCTCTCCAGCTCCTCTGGAGCCCCTTTAGGTCCTGGAAGCTCTCCCTGGATCCTTCCCTTCTCCAGACTGCCAAGATCCCAGGTTTTTTTATGTATTTTATTATTATTTAATATACTTAATTTATTATATACATAATTATAATTAAGTATACAATTATAATTAGATAATTAAGGATAATTAATGTACTTAATACTTGAATAAATTATTAATTTATTCAAGAGTTTTTATTGATATATTTGAGGACTTTTCTTGATTTATTCAGGGATTTTTATTGATTTATCCGATGATTTTTATTGATTTGTTGGATGATTTTTATTGATTTATTAGAGGACTTTCATTGATTTATTCGAGGATTTTTATTGATTTATTGGATGATTTTTATTGATTTATTGGATGATTTTTATTGATTTGTTGGATGATTTTTATTGATTTATTGGATGATTTTTATTGATTTGTTGGAGGATTTTTATTGATTTGTTGGATGATTTTTATTGATTTGTTGGATGATTTTTATTGATTTATTGGTGGGAATTCACCTTATTCCTCACAAGAAACCAACACTGCAAACACCAGCTGAACCAACCAGAAGCTGCTCCCGCCTTTCCAAGAAAAGAACCGTGACAGAACTCCCATTGTTTTTTCCCATTCCTTGTTCTTCCAGCGCCTCCACACCCAAATCCTGGGCCCAGTTCAGCCACGACAACATTTCCAGGGCGGAGCAGGAGAAGTTGGCGTCGGTGCAGCTCCGCTCGCTCATCAACAACATCATCCACGACGCGTCCGAGGACCTGCGCATGCAGCGCGCCGCCGTCAACGAGGCCTTCGACAGCCACTGCCGCCAGCTGGACGACGTCAAATTCCGCCTGGAGCAGCACCTGCAGCAAGTCCGTGCGGTTCCATGGAATTCTGGCGGCAGGGAGATCCGTTCTTCCCAAAAAAAAACGGTGTAATCCATGTGGGGGTGAAGTATTTTGGTGTCAGAGCAGGATACAGGGAGATTTCAGGGTTTTGTTTGGTTCTTGTTCAGTTCTCGGTGCATTTTGTTGGGATGGAGTTCCATGGGATTCCATGGAATTCTGGCATTGTGGGAAATCGATTTGTGGGAAATCGATTAATTCTTCCCCAAAAAAATGGTGTAATCCACGTGGGGGAGAAATATTTTGGTGTCAGAGCAGGATACAGGAAGATTTCAGGGTCTTGTTTGGTTCTGGTTCAACTCTTGGGAGTTTTTGTTGGGATGGAGTTCCGTGGGATTCCATGGAATTCTGGCATCATGGGAAATTGGTTCTTTCAAAAAAATATGGTGTTATCCACGTGGGGGAGGAATATTTTGGTGTCAGAGCAGGATATGGGGAGATTTCAGGATTTTGTTTGGTTCTTGTTCAGTTCTCGGTGCTTTTTGTTGGGATGGAGTTCCGTGGGATTCCATGGAATTCTGACATCTTGGGAAATTGATTAATTCTTTAAAAATAAAATGGTGTAATCCACGTGGGGGAGAAATATTTTGGTGTCAGAGCAGGATATGGGGAGATTTCAGGGTCTTGTTTGGTTCTGGTTCAACTCTTGGGAGTTTTTGTTGGGATGGAGTTCCATGGGATTCCATGGAATTCTGGCATCATGGGAAATTGGTTCTTCCCAAAAAATATGGTGTAATCCATGTGGGGGAGAAATATTTTGGTGTCAGATTAGGATATGGGGAGATTTCAGGATTTTGTTTGGTTCTTGTTAAATTCTCAGTGCTTTTTGTTGGGATGGAGTTCCATGGGATTCCATGGAGTTCTGGCATTGTGGGAAATCGATTCATTCTTCCCCAAAAAAATGGTGTAATCCACGTGGGGGAGAAATATTTTGGTGTCAGAGCAGGATACAGGAAGATTTCAGGGTCTTGTTTGGTTCTGGTTCAACTCTTGGGAGTTTTTGTTGGGATGGAGTTCCGTGGGATTCCATGGAATTCTGACATCTTGGGAAACTGATTAATTCTTTAAAAATAAAATGGTGTAATCCACGTGGGGGTGAAATATTTTGGTGTCAGAGCAGGATATGGGGAGATTTCAGGGTTTTGTTTGGTTCTTGTTCAGCTCTTGGGAGTTTTTGTTGAGATGGAGTTCCGTGGGATTCCATGGAATTCTGGCATCATGGGAAATTGGTTCTTCCCAAAAAATATGGTGTAATCCATGTGGGGGAGAAATATTTTGGTGTCAGATCAGGATACGGGGAGATTTCAGGATTTTGTTTGGTTCTTGTTCAGTTCTCGGTGCTTTTTGTTGGGATGGAGTTCCATGGGATTCCATGGAACTCTGGCATCATGGGAAATTGATGAATTCTTTCAAAGAAAAAGGGTTTAATCCATGTGGGGGTGAAATATTTTGGTGCCCGATTAGGATATGGGGAGATTTCAGGGTCTTGTTTGGTTCTTGTTCAGCTCTTGGGAGTTTTTGTTGGGATGGAGTTCCGTGGGATTCCATGGAATTCTGACATCTTGGGAAATTGATTAATTCTTTAAAAATAAAATGGTGTAATCCACTTGGGGGAGAAATATTTTGGTGTCAGAGCAGGATATGGGGAGATTTCAGGGTCTTGTTTGGCTCTCGTTCAACTCTTGGGAGTTTTTGTTGTAATAGAGATCTATGGGATTCCATGGAATTCTGGCATCATGGGAAATTGATTAATTCTTTCCAAAAAAAAAGGGTTTAATCCACGTGGGGGTGAAATATTTTGGTGTCAGATTAGGATACAGGGAGATTTCAGGGTTTTGTTTTGTTCTGGTTCAGTTCTCGGTGCTTTTTGTTGGGATGGAGTTCCGTGGGATTCCATGGAATTCTGGTTTCATGGGAAATTGGTTCTTTCAAAAAAAAAAAGGTGTAATCCACATTGGGGTGAAATATTTAATAATAAAAGAAATAAAATAAAAATAAATAAAAATTATTTCACTGTTTCTCAGTGTAATGATAAAAATAAATGATAAAAGTAAAAATAAAAAATAATAAAAAATAAAAATAATAAAAAATTTTAAAAAAATTCACTGATTTTCTATTATAATAAAACTAAACAGGTCAAACCCACCTTAATCCTCATATTTAATCCCCAAGAAGAAAACAAAATTAATCAGATTATCATCTAAAATGAAAATTATTCTTGCTCTACGTTAATTCTCCAGCCTGATGGTGAAAACCTTCACGCTTCACCACCACCAGATCTTTCTGGGGATGGCATTTCTCATCAGCTGGAACCCTTTTTTCCTTGGATTTCCCGTGCAGATCCTGAAGGACATTGGCGAGGAGGAGGCCAACATTGCGAGGCTGAAGAAGGCCATCCGGGACAAGGAGGCTCACCTGAAGGTGGCTCACACCCGGCTCTACGACCGATCCTTCCGACCCAACGTGGAGCTGTGCCGGGACGAGCCCCAGTTCAGGTGGGCACCCTTTTAAATTAATTAATTAGCCCTCCTCGGTTAATTAATCACCTCCCGCGGCGCTCCTCTGCCACCCCACAGGGATTTTTTACCTCACAACTTTTCATTTTTTACCTCACAACATTTCATTTTTTACCTCACAACTTTGCATCTCTTACCTCAGCATTGTATTTCTTACAACTTCTCATTTTTTACCTCACTTCTCATCTTTTACCTCACAGCTTTTCATTTTTTACTTCAATATTTCATGTTTTTACCTCACAGCTCAAAAGCTGTGATTTTTTACCTCACATTTTGTTTTTTGCCTCACAGCTTTGCATTTCTTTCCTCAACATTGTATTTCTTACAACTTCTCATCTTTTACCTCACAGCTTTTCATTTTTTACCTCACAGCTTTTCATTTTTTACCTCACAACTTTTAATTTTTTACCTCACAACATTTCGTTTTTTACCTCACAACTTTGCATCTCTTACCTCAGCATTGTATTTCTTACAACTTCTCATTTTTTACCTCACAGCTTTGCATCTCTTACCTCAATGTTGCATTTCTTACAATTTCTCATTTCTTACCTCACTTCTCATCTTTTGCCTCACAGCTTTTGATTTTTTACCTCACAACATTTCACTTTTTACCTCACAACATTTCATTTTTTACCTCACAACTTTCCATGTTTTTACCTCACAATTTTGATTTACCTCACAACTTCTCATGTTTTACCTCACAGCTTTGCATTTCTTACCTTCCAAATTGCATTTCTTACCTCAACATTGCATTTCTTACCTCACAACTTCTGATTTTTTACCTCACAACATTTCATTTTTTACCTCAGCCTTTCGTGTTTTACCTCCCAGCTTTTGATTCTTTACCTCCCAGCTTTTGATTTACCTCACAACTTTTCATTTTTTACCTCACAACTTTTCATTTTTTACCTCACAACTTTTTGTTTTCTACCTGACAACATTCAATTTTTTTTTACTCAAAGTCAGAAAGAACTTTTCCTTTCTCTGGCTGACCTTTATCCCAAATCCAATTTTGGATTTTTCAGAGGCCTTTTCCTGATGAATTTTCAATTTTTTGGTTGATCTTTATCCCAAATCCAATATTCTCTTGGATATTTCTGATGTATTTTCCTGATAAATTTTCTTTTCTGTAGTTGACCTTTATCCAAAAACCAATTTTTGATTTTTCTGATGTATTTTCCTGATAAATTTTCATTTCTGTAGTTGACCTTTATCCCAAAACCAATTTTGGATTTTTCTGAGGTATTTTTCCTGATAAATTTTCATTTCTGTAGTTGACCTTTATCCCAAATCCGATTTTGGATTTTTCCGAGGTATTTTTCCTGATGAATTTTAGATTCCGTAGTTGACCTTTATCCCAAATCCAATTTTGGATTTTTCCGAGGTATTTTTCCTGATGAATTTTAGATTCCGTAGTTGACCTTTATCCCAAATCCGATTTTGGATTTTTCTGATGCCTTTCCCTGATGAATTTTGGATTCTGTAGTCGACCTTCATCCCAAATCCCTTATCCCACATCCCCTCCCCCTGATTTTTCCCTTGCAGGCTGGTGAGCGAGGTGGAAGAGCTCACAGTATTCCTGGAGGCCCTGAAGAGAAAACTGATGGAATCGGAGCAGAACCTGAAGAACCTGGAGGAGACGAGGATGAAGCTGGAGAAGGAGATCGCTGTGAAAGCCAACAGCATTTTTATCGACAGGCAGAAGTGCATGGGCTACCGAATTCGCTACCCCGTGGACCTGGAGGTGGCGAGTTACAAGCAGTGATTTCTGTACCCACCCTGCAGAATCCGGGAGAAAAACACAATTCCTTCTTTTCTGTTGAGCCATTGGCAAGTGTGGAAAAAAATATCTGTGAGCTTTCATACGAAATAAATTGAGAAATTATTCATTGAAGTGTTGTGTTCACTCAGTTTTCTTCTATTTGGGTTAAAATGCTTTAAGAAATTTCTCCTTTTTCTCCTTTTTCTCCTTTTTCTCCCTTTTCCCCTTGCTCCTTTCCTTTCCTTTCCTTTCCTTTCCTTTCCTTTCCTTTCCTTTCCTTTCCTTTCCTTTCCTTTCCTTTCCTTTCCTTTCCTTTCCTTTCCTTTCCTTTCCTTTCCTTTCCTTTCCTTTCCTTTCCTTTCCTTTCCTTTCCTTTCCTTTTCCTTTCCTTTCCTTTCCTTTCCTTTCCTTTCCTTTCCTTTCCTTTCCTTTCCTTTCCTTTCCTTTCCTTTCCTTTCCTTTCCTTTCCTTTCCTTTCCTTTCCTTTCCTTTCCTTTCCTTTCCTTTCCTTTCCTTTCCTTTCCTTTCCTTTCCTTTCCTTTCCCCAACAAATCCATAAAACCAGAGTTTAAACCTGCTTTAAATAAATTTATTTCTTCTGCAATCTGTCTATAGCACATGTGCTTATTTTTGGGGATTTCATCCTAATGATTAAATAGGAGTGAATATTTATTAGGAATAATAAAAATATCCAGGTGGAAATAAAATATTTATAGCTGGAAGTGAGAGTAATAAACTCAGCAAGGAATTGAAGCTGCTCAGACATTATTAATAAAAATCCCAAATTTTCCACGTATTTTCCAGGTTTGATGCCAATCTGCCCTTTGGAAAACCACTCCCAATCCATGGCACCTGCTGAAATGAATCCAAGGATTTTTAACCTTCCAGGTGATTAATTATTCAAGGGAAAAAAAAAAAACCCAAGAAAATTTAACCAGCTTGGGAATGCAGTCCTGGATTTCCACTTCAGCGCTGGGATGTGGAATGGAGCTGTGTTCCAGCTTTTCCCTGGAAGCAAAGCCTGTGGATGAGCTGTTATCCATAATTTTATCCGTAATTATCTGCATCAGCTCCCCCAGCAAATGCCACGGAGCCATTATTGGGCACTTGTTAAATGTGTGACGTGTCCAAAAACAGGGAAAAACGACCAGACCAAAATTCCATCATTTCCTGTTTTACAGGGATATTTTAACCTTTAAAAAGCAGCTGCTCAAAATGGGGAAAAAAATTCCTTAAAGGCAAAATTCCCACAAAAAAGCTCCTGGCCAGGGCCATTTGCAGAGGGGTGTGGTGTTGGAATTCCTGGGATTTTGTGTTACAGGATTCAGAATTATCCAGGAATTGCTATTCCTGATAAAAGCTGCTCCCATTTTTTGGGGAATGTCAATGAGGGCTTGGGATCCAAGAGTTTGGGTTGTCCTTTGGGGTTTTTCATGGATTTCTCCCCATGATTCCATTTGATAGCCCAGATGTTGGATCCTGAGGGAGAAATCATGGAATCCTGGGATGACTGGGCTTGGAAGAGACCTTAAAGCCCATCCAGCTCCAACACCTTCCACTATCCCAGGTTTTTCCAAACTCTCCCCAGCCTTGAACATTCCAGGGATGGGGCAGCCACAGCTTCTCTGGGAATCCAATCCCAGCCTGGAATTCCTTCCCAAAATCCATCTAAACCTTCCCTCTTTTTGTTTCAAGCTGCTAAATTTATTTGTAATATGGAATAATTCTATTTTATCGGATTATGACTGAAGGGAAAACCCTGGAGCAACCTTCATCCCGCTTTTCCCAGGATTCCAATCAGAAAAGTTTTGCTCCCACCCCTCCCAACCTTGGGAAAAAAAAGGGAAAGCTCAGCGTGGGAAAGCTCAGCCTTTAATCCATAAAAAGTGAAAAAAATGGGCTGGGAAAAAAGAATCCAAACATCCCAACGCATTTAAACAAATATTCCAACAGATTTATCAGCTATCCTGACACATTTATCAAATATCCAAACATTTATCAGCTATCCCGACACATTTATCAAATATCCCAGCATTTATCACCCTCCACTGATAAGAGGGATTTTATTCCCAGCCTGTTTGAAAGTTGGAGGGGGAAGGGTTGGGAAATTCCAGTGAAATGGCTCCATTTTTCCATAAAATCCAGACGGTTTGGGTTGGAAAGGACTCTAAAAATCTCCAGGATTCTGGTTTTAGGAGCATCTCCTCTGCCTGGGAGGGTTAATCCCATTCCCACCCTGCCGAGGGCAGGAAAATGTCGGGAGAAGCTGGAGAAGGATCCCAGTGCAGTTTTGCCCTACAGGGAGAATTCCCTTTCCCAGTCCCTTTTCCCTTCATTCCCAAACCATTTCCCTGCTTTCCCTGCCGTGGTTCCGGTTGTTTTCCCACATTTCCCGCAGGGAGCGGCGGCGTCAATCCCTGTGATTCAATTCCTGGGGATAATTGCTCTGGAGGGAAAATGGAATGAAAAGCAGAGTAGGCAGAAATGAGATTATTTCCCAGGCTCCATTTAACTCCCTGTGCCGTCGGAGCGCACGGATGTTCCCGAGGAACAGCCAGGACCCATTTGTCTGCAGTGGAAATGTCTCATCCCTGGGAAAACAGGGAAAATTTGTCAGATGATTGTAATTATTTCAGACTGGATCGGCTGGAGAGAGGGAGGCCGGGAGCTGGGATAATAAAAACTCGGGAAAAGCAGTGAGGAACTGGGCTGGGGAAGGGAGAACCCCAGGGATGAGCAGCTTTGGGATGGGATTGTGAGGCCGGGGCTTTCTGGCTTCTCTTCATCCCAAATTTTGCATCCATGGGTCTTCCCTTCCCTTCCCTTCCCTTCCCTTCCCTTCCCTTCCCTTCCCTTCCCTTCCCTTCCCTTCCCTTCCCTTCCCTTCCCTTCCCTTCCCTTCCCTTCCCTTCCCTTCCCTTCCCTTCCCTTCCCTTCCCTTCCCTTCCCTTCCCTTCCCTTCCCTTCCCTTCCCTTCCCTTCCCTTCCCTTCCCTTCCCTTCTCCCTTCTCCCTTCTCCCTTCTCCCTTCTCCCTTCTCCCTTCTCCCTTCTCCCTTCTCCCTTCTCCCTTCTCCCTTCTCCCTTCTCCCTTCTCCCTTCTCCCTTCTCCCTTCTCCCTTCTCCCTTCTCCCTTCTCCCTTCTCCCTTCTCCCTTCTCCCTTCTCCCTTCTCCCTTCTCCCTTCTCCCTTCTCCCTTCTCCCTTCTCCCTTCTCCCTTCTCCCTTCTCCCTTCTCCCTTCTCCCTTCTCCCTTCTCCCTTCTCCCTTCTCCCTTCCTTCCCCCTTCCCCCTTTTTTTCCCTTTTCCCCTTTTTTCCCTTTTTTCCCTTTTTTCCCTTTTCCCTTCCTTCCCCCTTTCCCCTTCCCCCTTTCCCCGCTCCAGGCAAGGTCTCACATTCCCAACCCACCCCAACCCCTCCCTCTGAGCAGCTTTTCCCTGCTCCCTCTCCATCCTCAAATTTCAGGGAACATCTGTTGGGATGGAGCTATTCCACAGGTGGAAAAAAAGGAGGGGATGAAATAAACACCAGGAGCGGGGAATAAATTAAACCTCATTTGGGATGATGTCCCACAGGGAATGAATAAAAATGGAACGGCAAAAATGCATTTACCAGGGAGGTAAACACGGTGTTCCCGTCCTGTTTTCCTCGTGGGATTTGCCAGAGGGAAAACGGAATCCTAAATCTGGGAAGTGCTGCTGGTGCTGGAGTGATTCCATTTCCCTCTGCTGGGATTGGGAACCGAGGCATTCCCACATCCCAAACTGGAAATAAAAAATTCATCCCGTTGGATTTTCTGTGATCATTTTAGGGAGCATTTAATCATAAATCAAACTTTTCCCTAATTTTATTAAAACGTGAGCAGGGAAGGGTTTGGGGTTTGCAGGACAAGCGAAAGGAAAGCAAGAGGAAAATGAAGCAATTCCACTCCCCAAAATCAAACTCAGCCATAAATCCCCGAATTCCCAACTCCTCTGGAATAAAATTCCAGCTGCTTTTGCTGCTCTGGAGAAGTGAAGGAGTTTTCCTCTGAAAAGACCAAAATTCCTCTTGGAATTCGGACTTTTTGTCCATCAGGAATTATTTGAGGCCAGAGCCTCCTCCACCAGAGCAGGGATCCATAATTCCCATCGGGAATTTCTCCTCTCTCCTGGTTCCCATTCCAGCATTTCCTGGAGGAATCACAGGTGGAGAATTTTATTTCGGTGCCGTTTTTGAACAGATTTTTTTTAATTCCCACCCCAGAACAAACGGCAGGAAGGGGCTTCCAGCTTTTCCAAGGATTCCCACGCAGGCAGGGCAGGAATTTCTGGTGTTTTCCTTAAATCCCTTGGTGTTTGCAAGCTTTAGCAGATTATTCCAGCAGGTGGCAAAGGATTTATTCCCGGAATTTTCCTCACCCACATTCCTGCCCTGCCTTCCTGATCTCGGGTGTTTCCAGAACCAGGAAAATCTTGGAGCTGCAGCTTTGGGATCAACCATTTCCCAGCAATTCCTGAGGAGAAAGGCAGGAATGCAGCCATCCTTTGCATCCCGGGAATTCTGTGAATCCCTTTTCCTCCCAGACCCTTTCATTAATATTATTCCGAGAGTCTGGCACGGTAGAAAACGTAATTCCAGGAATTTCACCACATTTTGGAGGCACTGGAGAGAAGGAATTAAAAAAATAATGGGATTTTTCACGAGTTCCAGTTGGGCTTTGTGTGGGAGAACAATCCGAGGATAACGGGAATTGTCAGGATTTGAATGGATTTATTCAAACCTCGTGCGAAAAACCATTTCAGTGTTGGTGGCTGGCACCTCAACAACAAATCCCCGATTTGTAGGGAACGATTCCATCCAGGAATGATTCGCTGGCAGCAATTAGAAGTTTGGGACTTGTCTGGAAGCGGAAAAGTTTGATGGGATTTAAATTCGGTTTAGTGGGAACGGAGCAGGAAATAAGGCATGGCTGTGTTCCAGGATCAGCTTTTCCCGTGAAATTCTGGGGATTGGAAAACACGGAATTCAGCCTGGAAGAAATTCCTGCTGGGAGTGGGAGCTGAGGGAAAAAAAAAACCAAAAAAAAAAAAATTAAAGGAATTTTATTGCGTTGGGAGCCTCAGCAGCACCACGGAGAGCGGCAAAACCCAAATCCGTCCTCTCCAAGGACGCGGGAATTGGAACGGATGGGAAGCTGGAGGAGCAGGAAAATAAAGCTGATAAGGGTCACAGATAAGAGAAATCCTTATCCAGAGGCTCATCCATCCTAAAAGGGATTTAATTCCTGTTTTAAGCTTGGCTTTGAGCGCTCGTTAAGGATCGACTCGGAGTTTAACTGATAAGAGGTGGAGGAGCAGGAGAATAAAGCTGATAAGAGTCACAGATAAGATAAATCCTTATCCAGAGGCACATCCATCCTAAAAGAGATTTAATTCTTGTTTTAGGCTCGACTCTGAGTTTAACTCCAATGAGGCTGGAGGAACAGGAAGACAAAGCTGGAAAGGCCTTGAAAAGGTCACGGATAAAAGAAGTCCTGATCCAGAGATTCATCCATCCCAAAGTGGATTCAATTCTGGTTTAAGGCTCGACTTTTGAGCACTCATTTAAGGCTTGACTTTGACTGATAAGAGATGGAGGAAGAGGAAAATGAAGCTGATAACGGCCACAGATAAGAGGAATCATTTTCTAGAGGTTCATCCATCCTAAAATCGATGTAATTCTTGCTTAAGGCCTGGCCTTGAGCTCTCATTCAAGGCTTGACTCCAAATTTAACGGATTTGAGGCTGCAGGATCCACTTCCAGGGAGTCAGGGGCAGCCACAGCTTTTCTGGGAATTCTATTCCAGCCCTTTCCCACCCTTCCAGCCAGGAATTCCCTCCCAAGATCCCATCCAGCCCTGCCCTCTGGCAATGGGAAGCCATTCCCTGTGTCCTGTCCCTCCATCCTTTGGAAATATTCCCTCTCCACGTTTCCTGTAGCTCCTTCAGGCCCTGGAAGGTCACACTGAGGTCACCCCGAAGCTTTTCCTTTCCAGGCTGAACATTCCCAGCTCTCCCAGCCTTTCCCATCTGTTCCACCCCTCTGCTCATCCTGGATTTTGCTCCATTGGGAACTGCTGGCAAGCCATGGAAAATTCCAAGCCCAGTTTCCCTCTCAATGGCAACTCCAACCCTTTGGCTTCCTCTTCCAAGGGAGCTTCCAAGCTCAGAATTCCCAGCGGGAACAATCCCAGGCAGTGTCCAACTGGGAATATCTTCCTGCTTCCCAATTCCCCAGTCTGACACCGGATGGGTCTGGAATTCCCACCCCTTGGAGAGGCTTTGACAGGCGTTGATTTCCCTCCTTCCCTCCCCCAGGAGCAGAACAAAGGGAGGTAAAACCCCCTCAGCCTCGCCGCAATTCCCGATTTTCCCGGCGCAGGGAAAACCTTGGGCTGCAAACCGGGAATGTCACGGAGTTGCTCCCAGTTGGGAGCTGAGCTCGGGCTCTGTGAGTTCCCAAAGCGCTCGGGTTCAACGCCAGGGTTAAAAAAAATGAAATAAAAATGAAAATAAAACTTTCTGCTGCACGTGGAATTCCTGGGAGAAGGAAAAAGTGGGAAGCAAATGCCGTGGCAGGAGGTGGTGATGGATATCTGTGGATATCTCCGGAGCTCCGAGCAGGGAGCAGCAGCAAACACATCCATTTATTTCTATGGCAACAGGAATAACTCAGGGCTCACCAGGGCCCAAATCTCAGCTGGCTTTGGAAACTCCGAGTGATGATTTCCACTCTGATCCAGGATTTTCCCAGCGATATCCAGAGCTCTTATCCCCTTCATCTCCTTTTTCTCGGGCTGGTCAAGTTAAAAGTCAGAATTCTTAGAGAAAAACATGGTGGGAAATCCAGGAAAAGGCTGGGATTGAGGGCTGGGCACTGCCCGGGGACGTTCAGGGGGAATTCCTGGGATCAGTCCCTGCCCCTTCCTCTGGAGCAGAGCCTGGGCCCTGCAGGGACAGCCAGGGACACCTGGGGACACCTGGGGACACCTGGGGACACCTGGGGACACACCTGGGGACACCTGGAGACACCTGGGGACACACCTGGGGACAGCCAGGGACAACTGGGGGCACTTGGGAACACCTGGAGACACCTGGGGACACCTGGGGACACTTGGGGACACCTGGGGAAGCCAGGGACAGCCAGAGACACCTGGGGACACCTCGGGACACCTGGGGACACCTCGGGACACCTGGGGACACCTGGAGACACCTCGGGACACCTGGGGACACCTGGGGACACACCTGGGGACAGCCAGGGACAACTGGGGACACTTGGGGACACCTGGGGACAGCCAGGGACACCTGGGGACACCTGGAGACACCTGGGAACACCTCGGGACACCTGGGGACACACCTGGGGACAGCCAGGGACAACTGGGGGCACTTGGGAACACCTGAAGACACCTGGGGACACCTGGGGACACTTGAGGGCACCCGGGAACACTTGGGGACACCTGGGAACACCTGGGGACACCTAGGGACACCTGGAGACACCTCGGGACACCTGGGGACACCTGGGGACACTTGGGGACACCTGGAGACACCTCGGGACACCTGGAGACACCTGGGGACACCTGGGGACACTTGCGGACGCCTGGGGACAGCCAGGGACACTTGGGGACACCTGGAGACACTTGGGGACAGCCGGGGCTGGGGGCCCCTCTCAGCTGGGGCTCCCCTCCAGGCTGAGCAGCTCCCTCGGCCTCTCCTGAGCACGGGGATGCTCCAGGCCCCTCCTCATCCTCACATCCCTCCCTGGCTCAGCCAGGAGCTCCCGTCCGTGCCGGGCTGGGATCCAGAGCTGGACACAGAGCCCAGAGGGGCAGGATCGCTCCTTGTCCTGCCGGGAATGCTCTTCCCATTGTCCTCCTTGGCCAGCAGGACAGGCACAAAGAGCAGATCCAACCCAAATCCCTCATTTTGAGGCTTTTCCCTCCATCCCAGCTCTCCTTCCTCCCCGGAACACCAACACAAAAACCGCCACGAGCACACGGATCGCAAAACATTCCATCCGGCAAAAGGACAGGCTCAGAAAAATTCCAAATAAAAGGAACTGTCCCATCCCCGTGGGTGCTGTCCCCTGCGCCACCCGCGGCTGCCAGGAGCTCTTTTCCCTCCCGTGTTTATCCCGAGGTTTCTGGAGCTGCTCTTTGCCCTCTGCCCAAGGGAATCCGGCACTAAAATCGGGATTTCAGGGAATGCTCTCCCAGGCTTTGTGCTCCCTCCTCTCAGCCCCGACACGGCGCTGTTGGCTCGAGTGGGTAAAGAATTAAACCAGCCTTGAAGAGCTTTTGAAAATCCTCCACAGATCCCGGTAAAACTCCCTTTTTTTCCAGAGTGTTTATTTACAGTAAAAGCGCTGCTTTCCTCAGGGCAACTTAACCCCCACCGTGTTTATCCAGCAACTTTCCCCCCCACCTAGCACAAAACGTTCATAAATTCTCATAAAATAAAATTAGAAAAAGAGAAAAGAATCCCTCAAATTAACCCAGTTCGGCTCCAAGCTGCCATTCCCGGCGGGATGAGAGAGATTTGTGGGCATTTTCTGGGCGTGCTCGCCGAGCAGGTGATGCGGAGCTCCTCTCCTCGGCTGTTTATCATCCCCAACTCTATTTTTATCGGATGACTCTCCCCATTGTCATGGCGAGAGCGGGCTGGAGTCTCGCTCGCGTTCAGCAGCCCATAAATACATCAGCAGATTGAATTCCAGCCTGACATGCCAGCAGCGGCTCTGCCTCGCTTTTCTCTCGCCGCGTTCACACGTCTGACTCAAGCGCCCGGCTCTAATTGAAAAGGATTAAGATCTGATCCATTATTATGAGCGCGATGCTCCGTGCATGCTGATGAGGAGGGGCTGCTCTCAGCCTCCCAACCTGCCCAGAAATTGGGGAGAAAACCCCCTGGGAGTGATGTTCGGATGTGTGACAGCGCGGGGAGGGTGCAGGGAGGAGAGGGGAGGGCTCTGCCTCACTTTTATCGCACTTGTTGCATCGCAAAATGCTCAAAATCCCCAAATTCTTCAGCCCCGTCCTGCCCAGCAGCATCCCAGGGAGTTTAGGAGGGAGCAAATCCAGCACCAGGATCCCCTCTCAGCCCGGATTTTCAGCCCCCATCTTCCCACCAGGGAGCGATTTTAGGGCCTGACGCGGAGCCAGCTGGAGGAAAAGCTCCCCACATGGGATCCCAGGCGCTCGGGCTCCCCTTCTGCTCAGGGCCGGGGCCGCGAAATCAAAGCCCCGGAGGTGTCGGAGCCTCCCCGCTGTCCCCAAACGAACCCCGGGCTCGGGGAGGGGCTCGCTCCCGGCCGCGGGGGGCTTTGGAAGGAGTTTTGGGGCTGGACAGGAGCTGGAGCAGGGGGGAAATGCGGCTCTTCACCCACTCCGGCCCCTGCCGGGAGCGGGTCTCGAGGCCCGGGCTGCGGCACAGCCGGGTAAGGACAGCCGGGATGGGACTGGGATGGGACTGGGATGGGAAGAGGGATGAGGAGACAAGGATGATCGGGGGGACAGGGATGGGGGAACTGGCATAGGGAACAGCGATGGGGGATGGATGGGTAGGGGGGACAGGGATGGGGATGGGATGGAACTGGGATGAGACTGGGATGGGGACGGGGATGGAGACGGGGATGGGGAGGGGAGAAGGGGATGGGGGAACTGGCCTGGGGAACAGCGGTGGGGGATGGATGGGGAGGGGGGACAGGGATGGGGACAGGGATGGAGGAACGGAGATGAGGAGTGGGGCAGAATCATGGAAAAGAGGACAGACGTGAAGAGGGGGCACAGACGGAGGGGGACACAGGCACGGGGAGAGGGACACAGGCACCGGGAGGGGGACACGGGGAGAGGGACACAGGCACAGGGAGGGGGACACAGGCACGGGGACACAGGCACAGGGAGAGGGACACAGGCACGGGGAGGGGGACACAGGCACAGGGAGGGGGACGCAGCCACGCGGGGGCTCCGGCGGGCAGAGCATCCCTGCTCAGCGCTCCCGCTCCCCGCAGCGGCGGCTCCCGGCTCCAGCCCAGGGTGGCGAGCAGGGGGCGGCCCCAGGGCTGCGGCACCCCCGGCCACTCCGGTCCCCGTCGCTCCTCCCGGGGGAGCGGCCAGCGCGGGGAGCGCTCCCGGCGCGGCTGCGGGAGCGGGGAGGCTCCAGCGGGAGAGCAGCCCTGGAGCTGCAGGTAACCATGGCCGGGAGCCGGGATGCGGGAAGCGGCGGCGATCGCTGCGGGGAGGATGGGGATGGGGCAGGCACCCCGCCGGGGGGGCTCGCTGCCCTGACGGAGGCACCGGAGTCGTCGGTCCCGCTTGTGGAGACACCGAATTTGCGCTTCTGACGGGGGGGATCGGTGCTGGAGGGGGGAGTGACCCCATCCCGGCGGGGGGGAGGGCGAGGGGGTCCCTCCGGACAGTGGGGTGACCCCTCCTGGCTGGGGGTGCTCGTTAGGGTCCCTTTGGGCAGTGGGGTGACCAATCCTGGCTGGGGGTGCTCGGGAGGGTCCCTTTGGGCAGTGGGGTGACCAATCCCGGCTGGGGGTGCCCGAGAGGGTCCCTTTGGGCAGTGGGGTGACCAGTCCTGACTGGGGTGCCCGGGAGGGTCCCTTTGGGCAGTGGGGTGACCAATCCTGGCTGGGGGTGCCCGGGAGGGTCCCTTTGGAGAATGAGGTGCCCAGTCCTGACTAGGGTGCCGGGGAGGGTCCCCCGGCCGTGGGGACGATGCCGCGTTTGAGGCAGGAGCAGCCCGAGGGTGGCTCTGGAGCCCGAAGGGGACGCGGGAGGCACCTGCGGGAGGGACGTGCGGGCACAGCCGGGGCCGCCGGAGCCCCGGGGGTGTGAAGAGCCCTGCGTGGGGCTCAGGCAGCGATCGGAGCTCCGGGATTAAACCCGGCAGGGGGTGGGATTTGCTTCGGGGGGTGCTCAGCGAGCAGAGATGTCAAGGTCAAGGTGACACCGTGGAGCAGCCCCGGGCACAGCCTGTCCCCAGCGCCCAGAGCTCGGCGTGCAGGAGCAGGGAGAGAACAACCGGGCTCGGGGGCTTTGGGCTCAAGCAGAGACTTTTTGTAGCTCTGGGGAGGAGGAGACACCCAGGTGGAACCCCACAGCCTCTCCCAGGGCGCCGGGACCGGTCTGGGGGTGCTTGAGGGAACCCCAGCTCCTGGGGACAGTGGAGCTGCACCGCTGGAGAGGGATGGATCCAAGCCAGAGACCCCAAATCCTGGAATTCTCCCTCCGAAGCTCCTTTTGTGGAGCTGCCGCTCCTGAGCTCCCTCCACCGCGGGGCCCGGGGGTGCTCCCGCTGTGCCCCAGCCTGGGAGCAGCCTGGAATTAGCGCTCCTCCACCGGCCTGGAATATCCCTGGAATCACTGCGTGTCCTGGATTGCAGAGAGGAAAGGAGGAAAAGAAACCTTTGGGGGAAAGCCCCTGGGCTTGGGGATGTGCTGGGGCTGGAGCTGGATCTGGGAGCTGCAGCCCAGCCCGAGGGGAGAACAGAGATGGAGCCTGGCGTGGCTTAAACCCAGTTTAAATCGGGAATAAACCCACCTGAAATCGGGAATAAACCCATCTTAAATCCGGGAATAAACTCATCCTAAATTCAGGAGAAAACCCACCTTAAATCAGGGAATAAACTAATCTTAAATAAGGGAATAAAAACACCTAAATCCAGGAATAAAGCCACCTTAAATCCCGGAATAAACCCATCCTAAATCAGGGAGCAAACCCAGCTTAACCCTGGGAATAAACCCACCTTAAATCCCGGAGCAAATCCTTTTTAAATCTAGAACCAAACCCAGTTTAAGCCCAGGAGCAAACCCAGCTTAAATCAGGCAGCAAACCCAGTTTAACCCTGGGACCAAACCCATCTGCGTTTGCTTTCCACGAGCGCTGGAGTGGCAGGAGCAGCTCAGCCCGAGTGAGCAATCCCTGAGCTAGGTTTAAACCTGTTTGGGGAGGAAAAAAAAACCCAGAAGGATTCAGCGGATATTTGGTTTTCTGGCCTGTTTTATGAGTTGTTTGCTCCTAAAAACAGGAGCAGCTTTCCCAGGTGCTCTGGGAAACCCAGGGATGGGCTGGGGGGTAACAAGGTGGTGCCGATGTGATTTCCAAATATTTTTATTTTAGGTTTAAAAGTGTGAGGAAGTTGTTGAGGGTGGAGTTCAGGGGATCGGTGTTTAGTCCCGGCTCAGAGAGTGGAAGCGGAGCAGCGATTTCACCTGAGGAAGTTTTGTTTCCAGCAGAGACAAATCCATCCCTCGGGTTTTTATGGGCAGCAAACGCCCCCCGAGGGGCGTCAAAGGCAGATTTGTACAAGGAGAAAGTTCCTTTTCCGAGGAATCTGAACTCATTCCTTGGCTTTCCTTTGACTCCGGCTGCTGGGACAGGGTTGGGAATGGGAAAACCGAGCTGTCCCTGCTGTGCAGGAGCTGCTGGATGGGTACAGAACGTTCGGATCGCTCTCAGGGTGATGCTGCATTTCCCTGCAGCTCCCACCCGCCTTTCCCGGGATTTTTGAGTTATCCCAGAGCTGCTCTGCCGGGTCTCTCCCTCTCCTTCCTGCTCCATCCACCCAAATCCAAGGAATGAGGCCCCAAGGGCTCTCTGGGAAGCAGCAGGTGATGGACACTCAGCTCCAAAAGGGAAAAAATGTTAAAATCCCAGGAATTCATTGCAGCCAGCTCCACGGGATGGGAGTCCTGCTGCCGGGAGACAATTCCTGGAGAGTTCTCCTGGTGTTTTTCCTCCCAAGACCGTTTGAAAAGCCTGGACTCCCTTTGAGTGTGTTATCCCTAATTATCCTGCCTCTGGAAGCAGCAATCTGCCATCCTGGTGCCGTAATTCCATTCCCAGCAATTATTGCGGATGCTGCATGAGAGAGCGATGATTCCAGAGGCAAACAGGCAGCGGGATCCAATCCAGCCTTGGAAAATCAGGTTTCCTGCAGCAATTCCTGCCTGATCCCTGCCTCACTCTCATGCAATGTCCTCCGTGGAGTTGTTTTTGATTTCCTGCTGCGACCAGAGCCGGGGAAAATTTCAGCCTTGATCTGTCTGGGCATTTTTAATTTTAAATTAAAAATTTTAATTCGATTTGTCCCGTTTGTTTTCCCTTAGGTTGGGACGGTTTTTTTCAGTCGCTGTTCTGTTAATCCCTGGATATTTTCACCCAGGTTTATTTAGGAGTTTTCACAAATGCGGAGTTCTAACACCATAACACCTCCGCTATTTATTCCCTGAATTTTGTTGGGAGGCAGGGACAGAGATATATTCAGCTGCTGCGGATGCTGATTTTTTCCTGGATGCTGCTCTGTTAAAAATTGGAATTCTATCAGTGATTATTCCAGCTCTTTAATTCTAGCTCCTCAGTTTTAAGCAGAAACCCCAGAATTTACGGACAATCCCAGGGTGGAAATCAAATGGGAAACAAAAGCTGGATAAGAGGAGAGCCCCTGGAGGTGTGTTTGTTATTAATCCGTTAATTAACAACTCCAAACAAGGCTATGAGGGATCAATCAGCGCGTCTTAATTACCTTTAATCATCGTCTTTAATCACGCTTCGTGCAGGTTCAGGGCCGTGGTGACAAAAGGAGCTGAGGCCAAATCGTGCTGGTGAGGGACAAATTGTCACCTGGATGGGGGGAAAAATTCCCTGTGCTCCTCCAAGGCAGCCAGGAAAGCGTGGATTTACAGCTGGCCTGGGTTTTCCAGGAAAAATCCCGGAATTTTGGTGGCTGCCAGGCAAAGGCCGAGGGAAGAAAACGTGGAATGGGAATCTGGGCTCGGTTTCCAGATCTGGGGGGAATTTGGGACATCAAATCCTGGGGATGGGGAATGTCCAGATGGAGTAAATTCCTTCCCGGTGCTGAAATCAGCAGGGAGGAGTTGGAAGGTTTTGCATCAGAGCCTTAGGAAACGGATTTCCCCTCAGGAAATGCACCGGGACATCCCTGGAATTGTCCACATCCAGGCTGGAGCAATCTGGGATAATGGGAAGTGCTCAGGGATGAGCTTGAAGGTCCCTTCCGATCCAAACCATTCCAGGATTCTGGGATTCCCTTCCCGATCCGCTCGGTGTGGCAGGGAATATTGCACAGCTCATCCCACGGAACGGGAATCCCGAGGGAAGGGTGAATATTCCCACAAAGTGTCCCTGACTCCAGGAAAAACCTGCTGGTGAGGGAACCTGGAAGCTCCTCTCCGTGGAAAACAAACCCAAGCCCTTCAGGAAAAACCTCTGGAATTCCAATGGATGGCTGGGAGAGCCCGGGGCCCTCTGCAAAACCAGGGATTTGGAGCTGGAGGATTTCTCCAGGGGGAGAAGAAATTGGAAGCATCCAAGGAAAAAGGTGGTGGAAGGAGCGGGGTTGAAGTTGTTGTGTAATTCCTCCAGTCCCCGAATCCAAGGATGCGCGCTGTGGGAAAAGGGACTTTGGAAAAGGTGTCCTTTCCCAGATTTTTAGAGGATGAGCCACACATGACTGCCCCTCCTGACCTTCCCTGCTGGGTTCCAGCACTGCTTCTTTCCATGCGCTCCAATTTTTCCCAGGTTCAGATGGAAAATTGGGTTTTTTGGGCCCAGCCTGGGTGTGCTGAGCTTGTCTGGGAGGAACATTCCCAATCCCAGCGCCATCCCAAGGATGCAGCTCCATGGAGATGAGTTTATAAACCCCGTCCCGCCTGTTTTTCCTTCCTGTTCTTCCCTTCAGTGATCCCAGTGGGGTCACAGCAGGAAAATGGGAATTTTCAAACCCCTCCCAGATGAGAATGAGGGGCCCCAGCTCCGGCTTCTCCCAGAATTCCCACCTGAGATTTTCTACAACTCAGGATTTCAAACTGAGTGGAAGATCAGGATTTAAACTCCCAATATTTTAGCCAGAGCTGGACTTTTCCTTTGTTTTTTTTTATCCAAGCACTGCAGCTTTCCTTTGTTATTTTATCCAAGCTCTGACCCACTCCTGTTTAATTTTTAAGGAGCTTGGCTGAGCTCTGCCTGCAGTGGGATGTTGGGAATTGCAGGGAACGCTCCCAACACCTGAACCCCAAATATCCCCACAGCGCATCCAGCTCCTCCTGCCACATCCTCATCCCCTGGAGCTCCGGCAGCTCCCTCAGCTCTCCCTGCATTCCCCATTTCCCCCGGAGCATCTCCACCCAGCCACGTGAGACACCTACTCCCCATCTGCACATTCCCAAAGCAGCTCGGCACATTTGTGATTCCTCCCGGGAACTCCTCCTCTCCCCCAGGTTTTTCTCACCCCAGGAGAAAGCCCAGCCACCGATGGAGGTGGATGGCTCCCGGAGACAAGGAGTTTTTCCAGCGCTGTGGGCTGGGTGTTTGTGATTCCAAAGCCCCGGATTATTATGGGAATCTGATCGTCAGGTGATGGGAGCAAAAATTGCTGGGCATTTCTTCCAGTTTCTCCAGGATTTGCTGTGGGAATCGGTGCTTTAAATCTCCTTTTTTATTTGTAGGTGATGTTTCCAAGTTTTCCCACCTGATAAATGCCTACTCTGAACCCCACTCTGACAAAATAATATGGAAAAATATTCCTGGGAATCAGGCACGCCACAGGAAAGGGGCATTGGAAATTCTCCACCTTTTTCAGAATGGCTGGTGAAATTTATTCCAGCTTCAGATCTGCTCAGCTGTCCTGGAGCTGCCCACTGCAGCTTGGATTTCCTGCAGGAAAAAGGGATTTTGGGGATAAAAACCAGTTCAGGGTGAGAGGAGAGGATGCAGGAACACAAAAAAATTGTCTTGAGAGATGGAAAAAAGGAATTTATTCCTTCTCTGTGTGCAAACCCTGACCTGGTGGGGAAGATCTGAGATGTGATCCTTTCTGTCTCCGAGCTCAGGGATTTTTTTTCCAAGGGTTTTTCCATTGTTGTGGAAAGTTTTATTTCCTCCCCTGATCCCAGTTCCAACCCCAGCACCTTCCACTGTCCCAGGTTGCTCCAGACCCCGCCCGACCCAGCCTTGGACACTTCCAGGGATGGGGCAGCCACAGCTGCTCTGGGAATTCTCTTCCAGAGCCTCTCCACCCTCACAGGGAAAAATCCATCCCAGCTACGCCCAGCTCTGGATCCTGTGGAAATGAAACGGAACCCGGGATCTGCTGGGATGAGCGCTGGGGTTCTCCCATTGTGCAATTCCTTTGTTGGGAATGGATCCCATCCCCGGCTGGATAATTCAACCCCAAATCCTGAACAGAAGAGGAAATGGGAGAGGCTGTAAAAGTCTGCTTTGACTTCACTCTTCCTGCCTCTCTTTTCCTCGAATTTTTGAATTTTTTGAATTTTGAATTTTGAATTTTCCTTCTAGGAACAAGATGCCCGTGAAGTTTAACCTCTCCTAAGAGGGGAAAAAACACGGAGAAAGGAAAAAAACCCCAAAAAATCATGGATCCTTTGTACTTCTCCAGCACTTTTAGCACGGAAGCCTCTCCCGGCGAGGCGAACTCCTCGCTGCCGCCCAACGCGACGGAGAACGGGACGCTCCCGGAGCCGCCCCCGTTCCAGTACATCCACAAGGTGCTCATTCCCATCTGTTACCTGCTGGTGTGCGCCGTGGGGCTGAGCGGCAACGCCCTGGTCATCTACGTGGTGCTGCGCCACGCCAAGATGAAAACGGTCACCAACATCTACATCCTCAACCTGGCCGTGGCCGACGTGCTCTTCATGCTGGGCCTGCCCTTCCTGGCCACCCAAAACGCCATCTCCTACTGGCCCTTCGGCTCCTTCCTCTGCCGGCTGGTGATGACCGTGGACGGCATCAATCAGTTCACCAGCATCTTCTGCCTGACGGTGATGAGCATGGACCGGTACCTGGCCGTGGTGCACCCCATCAAATCCACCAAGTGGAGACGCCCCAGGGTGGCCAAGCTCATCAGTGCCACGGTCTGGACCTTCTCCTTCCTGGTGGTGCTGCCCGTCATCATCTTCTCGGACGTGCAGGAGGACTTCCAGACGTGCAACATGAACTGGCCGGAGCCGGTCAACGTCTGGTCGGCGGCGTTCATCATCTACACCTCGGTGCTGGGCTTCTTCGGGCCTCTGCTGGTCATCTGCCTGTGCTACCTGCTGATCGTGGTCAAGGTCAAGTCCTCGGGGATCCGCGTGGGCTCCACGCGGCGCCGCCGGTCGGAGCGGAAGGTCACCAGGATGGTGGTGATCATCGTGGTGGTCTTCGTCTTCTGCTGGCTGCCCTTCTACACCATGAACATCGTCAACCTGATCCTCATCCTGCCCGCTGACCCCGTCCTGGAGGGGCTCTACTTCTTCATGGTGGTGCTGTCCTACGCCAACAGCTGCGCCAACCCCATCCTCTACGGCTTCCTCTCCGACAACTTCAAGCAGAGCTTCCAGAAGGTTCTCTGCCTCCGGAAAGGTGACGGGGCGGAGGATGGGGAGCCCGTGGAGCACAGGCAGGAGAACAGCAGCCGCCTGCAGGAGTCCATGCTGACCCAGAGGAACGCGGATGCCAACGGGCACATGCAGACCAGCAAGGTCTGAGGGCACGGCCTGGCGGTGCAGGGTGCCCCGGAGGACTCGGGGACTTCAAGGAGAGCTCAGTCCATGGGAAAGGACGATGTGGAGCCCCAGAAGCTCCAAGAAGTGCACACAGAGGGCTCTTCCCTGCTTTTCCCAGTTGGAAGTGCCAGGCTCTCGTGGCGTCCTGCTGGATCCGACGTTTGGGACCGCTTTGGGTCCTTCAGGGAACCATTTCCAGGCTTTGTACCCCCCTAGCGATGCAAACCAACGCTAAGCCAGCTCTAATTCCCTCGTTAAGCTGGGTTTAAGGCTGCTTTGCACTGCTGGGATCAGCTCCGAGCAGCAAACAGCTCAGCTGGGATCTTTGGGAATTCTTCAAGGGGATTTCTGAAAGGAAAATGAGATTTATTCGGAGTTTCATGCAAAAAAGGTGCCAGCACTGCTCTGGAAATGGGTTCTGATGTGCTGGAACCTCGCTGTTGTGATGTCACTGCCGATGGCCACGGGCTCCTGGGGAGATTTGGGGTCCATTCCTTGGTTCTGAGTGTAAGGCTGGACTCCAAACTGCGATTCCAGAAATTAAACCCAGCTCAATCTCCTCTGAGTGTAAGGCTGGACTCCAAACTGCGATTCCAGAAATTAAACCCAGCTCAATCCCCTCCTGACTGGTGCAGTGGCCAGGGCGGTGTTTGCGCCTCGATCCTGGAGGTTTTTCCCCATTTTAATGATTCCGTCATTCCGTTCATTCTGTTGGATGTGACGCTCGTGTTCCCAAACCCAGGAATTCCCAGGATACACCGAGACACAAGCACAGGATGTACCCAGAGCCTGGGGCGAGGCCCATAAGTAATTTACTCACAGGTTTCTCCCAGTAGCAGGCAGTGCCCACCTGCCCTACTCCACATTCCAGCTCCCAGCCCAGCCAGGTTTAGCTGATTAATTAATAAAATTAACTTCTCCGGTTGGTTCCGTGTGAGCTGGGCTGTGATTCCCTCAGTTTTCCACCTGAAATTATCCCTCCTGGGAGCTCCAGAGTGGGAAATGACTGGAAAGCTCAAGGCTGGGCTTTGAAAGGAACATCTGCCTTGGGAAGAAAAGGGATTTTAATAAATTCAGATTTCTGGGAAGGAGCTGAACCCTGGCTTGGTCAGAGCGAAGAGCGTTTCTCCCCTCCTTCCACGGAATTTGATCAAATCCTTGGAATTAACCAAAGGAAATTTTATCTGGAGGGAACAGAACCTAAAAAAAGAGGATGATAAACCCGAGCCTTGTTTTCCACACGCCCCAGAACAATCCCACCTCTTTTCCCACTCTCCCAGGTCAGGACTGGGATCCCAATTCCCAGAGAGCAGAAATTCCAGCCAGCCCATCCAATATTCCCATTGATAATGCTGCAATCCATCGTATTTAAGGAGGAAATTTAGGAGAGCTCCCAATGCTCCAATTCCCAGGAAAATTCCCTTTCCAACCAACAGCTCCCTGCAGAATTCAATGCCACGGGAATTCTGCTTTGGAGGAGTTTTTTTTTTCCCTGGTCCAAGGAATTTTTTCTGGGAGCAGCTCCTGCAGATCATCTCTCCCAGTTCCACACAACCTTTGCTCTATGGGATTCCTTCCCCATCCCCCCCAAAAAAGCCTTTCCTCGGACCCGCTCTGTGCCTTTGGAAGCTCCTCTGGCTTTTCCCTGAATCCCAAACGCCATTCCTGGGCTTTTCCTGTCAGCTTGGCAGTGGAATTTTGAGGAGCCAGCCGAGCTGCCAGCGTCCCTGCACGCATTCCATCAAAACATGTCATCCTTCCACAAAGACTGACAAATTCCCGGGAAAAATCTGTCCTCCCAGCCAGCCCTTCCCAGGAAGCTCCAGACAGCATCGACACTCCCCAAATCCCCTTTTTCTTTTTTTTTTTTTCGCACATTCCAACCCCAATCCCTCAGCCCCAGGGATTGAGTGACACTTTTAATACCTCGACAGACAATCCTTCCAAATTCCAGCTTATTCAGCTTTTCCTTTGATTCGTCCAAGGATTCCAAATGTTGGCTCTTCCCTGCTGAAAAGAAACAACAAAGCCACCCACGGGAAGATCATGGAAAATTTGCCTCCCTGACCTTCAGGAGGTGGAAAAATCATTCGGATAAAATAAAAAAATAAATAAAATAATAATAAAAAAAATAAACTGGAAATTCTGGTTAAGGCTCCAGCTATGAATGTTCATTCAGATCCATGGAATAAAGGGAATTCCAGCTGCTGGATACCAAAGGATGTGAAGGAAGGATGTCTGGAAAAATCCACCAAGCAACCTTTGGGATACAGGAGCAGCTTCCTTCAGGGATTCGCTTTTTATTCCGTGGAAAATGGGTTCAGTTGAGGGGGGGAAATCATGGATTCAGTCTGGACAAGTGGCGCTGGGACACGGCAATTCCAAAGGGCAGATTCCAGGGATTGGGATTAATGGGCTTCATGGGTTTCAGCAGGGTCACCATGGAATCCCCTGGATTTGGGATCTCTCCTGGCTGCTCTCCAAGGGAGGGAGAACCCAGGAATGTGCCCGAAGTGTGGAATTTATCCCAGGATCTATCAATGG
The DNA here is from genome assembly GCF_030490865.1 of Poecile atricapillus. Taxonomy (NCBI): domain Eukaryota; kingdom Metazoa; phylum Chordata; class Aves; order Passeriformes; family Paridae; genus Poecile; species Poecile atricapillus. The sequence goes on from NC_081262.1 coordinate 15,230,209, forward strand.
ATCGATGTTGGAGTAAGAGCAGGGCACGTATGGAATTTTTGCACCTTCCCTGACTCCCAGTTAAAGGCAGCTCTGTGTTCCCTGAGGTTCCAGGGATGGGATTATCCCTGGGATCCAAACATTCCCTGTGGCACAAAGTCCAGCCTCGATCCAACAGCAGCATCCTTAAAACCTGCAAATCCCGGTTTCCTGAGCTTTTCCCTGCTCCTTGGAACTGCAGCCAAGGCGGGAGAGGCTGATTTCATTCCCGGGATTTATTCCATGGATATTTTATCCAGCTCCATCCCCTCGCTCACCTGGAATGCCTCAGCTGCTCACCTCACCCCGCTCCTGGTTTTCCTGGATCGCTCATTCCCGCCCGTTTGGGTGTTGTTTGGATAACTCCATGGAAATCCGGCGCTGTTGCCATGGGATGGGCGACGCTCCGGGGTTTCTGTGTTCCCTCTCCCTTTCCCGCTGCAATCCCGTCACACTTAATCCTCCCTATCTGCCCATCATTCCCTGGAAAGTCACGGAAGGTGAAGCTGTCCCCGCTGGCTCCCTTCTCCTGAGCCTTTAAGCCCTGGATCCCGTTCCTGACCTCAGCCGGGAGTCATCCCAAATCCTGGATGTATCCCGTTCCCTCGGCCTGGGCTGAACCTGCAGGGCTTTCTCCAGGAGGAAAAGCAGCAGCCCTCGGGAAAAGCTGGGAATGAGCAATCCTGGCCGGTGGGGATGGGAGATAACGGAGGAATTCCCATCGGGATTTGACCCTGGATGCAAACACAGCCCAGCCCTGGAAGTGCAGTGACCTGGGAATCACCAAGGAAGGGTTTTCCCTTCACCTTCCGTGGATCACCTCTGCTGGCTGGGATTTGGGTTTGGAATCCTCCAATTCCCAACCCTCTGGGATGGGAGATCCAGGACTGCAGCCCCCACTGCTCCGGAGGATCCCTGTTTGATATTCCAGAGGGAGATCTGGGGCTTTTCCTCCCTCTGCTCCAGAGGTGAATCCCACCAGGGTTTTCCCTGGAGAATCTCTTGGAAAAATAAAGGATAAAAACCCCTCCAAGGCCTCAATGAATTTATCCTCTCACGACTTCTCCCAGCAAAACAAAGAACCGTGGAATGGTTTGGATTGGGAAGGACTCAAAGCTCATCCCATTCCAACCCCTGCCATGAGCAGGAACAATTTCCACTATCCCAGGCTGCTCCAAGCTCTGGCCTTGGACACTTCCAGGGATGGGGCAGCAATCCTGGGCACAATTCCCACACCCAGGAGGAACAACAGGGCCAGGCAGCACAAATCCCGTGCACAATTCCCGTTTCCAAGAGCCAGGCAGCACAAATTCCATGCACAATTCCCGTTTCCAAGAGCCAGGCAGCACAAATTCCATGCACAATTCCCGCTTCCAGGCACCAGGCAGCACAAATTCCATGCACAATTCCCGTTTCCAAGAGCCAGGCAGCACAAATTCCATGCACAATTCCCGCTTCCCCAGAGCAGAAGCGCTGGCTCCGGGAGCTGTGGTGACAGCAGCTCCCCTGGGCAGGGTAATTAATTAATTATGCATTCCCAGAATTAATGAGAGCATCCTGTTTGCACCCCTGTCCCGTTTTTCCACATTTTCCAGCCCCATATGCCGGGTGCCAGACAGGGCTGACGGCCCCGCATCCCACACTTGGAATTATTTTATTTCCCGACGTGTCTGTGCCTGGCTCCTGACAGGAATTGGAGGCATTTCCGTGGAATTAATTCATGGCACTCAATGGTGCTTGGATTTTTCCAGCACGTTTTCAGGGAGGGGGAAAAGCAGATCCGTGGATTTCGGACCTGATAAAGAAACCTGGAGCAGAGCTGGGCCAGGAAATGGGGATGGAGGGTTCTGCATCCCTGGGATCAATGAGGTGGGAAAAGATCTCTGAGAGCAATCCCTCAATCCCAGAAAAATTCTGACTTAAAAGGGATGAAAACACAGAAAATCAGGGAAAAATGATCTGGTGGAGGAATTGGCTTGGATTCTTCCTTACATGGAAAAAGGGAGATGATTCCAATGTGATTCCCTGGGAATTCGCAGGCTCTGTGCTGGGTTTGGGATCAGCAAAACCCCAGATCCAGTGGGAAAATCCTCAGTTTCCTGCACATGGAATTTCACTCCTGAAATGGCCTTGGGGTGGCTGAGATTGCAGCGTTCCAGCCTGGAGCCAGCAGAGAGGGATTTGTTTCCAGAAGGATCCAGGGAGGAAGCGATTCCTCGGAGAGCTGATTTTAATGTGATTTTCCCTGGAAATAGCATTAGGCTGTCATTCCCAATGTCTGGCAGGAATTGTCGGGTGCCCAAATCCCCGCAGCAGCTTTTGGCTGGAATACAAATGCAGCCTGGGAGGAAACATCCACAGCTTTGGGAACAGGGAAGCAAATCCCTCCTCATCCCACAGATCCAGCTCATCCCCCCTGCTTTCCCATTCCTGAGGGGATGAACCTCTTCCCACATCTCTGCTGGGGACAAATCCAGCCCTGCAAGGACACAAATCCAGAGATTTTCCCACAGGAAGGTCCTGCCCCATCAGAATCCCAGGGATTTTTTACAGGAAAACTTGGGAGAGAACAGGGAATCTCCCAATATTAAGCAAGGAAAAATTGCTGAGGGCAGAGGGCACACATGGATTTGGCCTTTCCAGGTGCTGCCGCCTGGATTTTGGGAATTGCCATTCCCAACCTGTCCTGGCTTTGGGAATTGCCATTCCCAACCTGTCCTGGCTTTGGGAATTGCCATTCCCAGCCTGTCCTGGTTTAGGGAATTGCCATTTCCAGCCTGTCCTGGCTTTGGGAATTGCCATTCCCAGCCTGTCCTGGTTTAAGGAATTGCCATTCCCAGCCTGTCCTGGTTTAAGGAATTGCCATTCCCAGCCTGTCCTGGCTTTGGGAATTGCCATTCCCAGCCTGTCCTTCCTTTGGGAATTGCCATTCCCAACCTGTCCTGGCTTTGGGAATTGCCATTCCCAACCTGTCCTGGTTTAAGGAATCGCCTTTCCCAGCCTGTCCTGGCTTTGGGAATTGCCATTCCCAACCTGTCCTGGCTTTGGGAATTGCCATTCCCAGCCTGTCCTGGTTTAGGGAATCACCATTCCCGGCCTGTCCTGGCTTTGGGAATCACCATTCCTGGCCTGTTCTGGCTTTGGGAATTGCCATTCCCAACCTGTTCTGGCTTTGGGAATTGCCATTCCCAGCCTGTCCTGGCTTTGGGAATTGCCATTCCTGGCCTGTCCTGGTTTAGGGAATCACCATTCCCAACCTGTCCTGGCTTTGGGAATTGCCATTCCCAACCTGTCCTGGTTTAAGGAATCGCCTTTCCCAGCCTGTCCTGGCTTTGGGAATTGCCATTCCCAACCTGTCCTGGCTTTGGGAATTGCCATTCCCAGCCTGTCCTGGTTTAGGGAATCACCATTCCCGGCCTGTCCTGGCTTTGGGAATCACCATTCCTGGCCTGTTCTGGCTTTGGGAATTGCCATTCCCAACCTGTTCTGGCTTTGGGAATTGCCATTCCCAGCCTGTCCTGGCTTTGGGAATTGCCATTCCCAGCCTGTCCTGGTTTAAGGAATTGCCTTTCCCAGCCTGTCCTGGCTTTGGGAATTGCCATTCCCAGCCTGCAGGGAGGGTGTGGAAGGCCAAAGTCTCCATCCAAGCTTTTAGCCGGGATTGCTCCCTGGCTTGGAAGCTCTCTCTGTTTGTTTTCCCATTTTCCCCTCCCATCTCCTGCATTTCCTCCCAATCCTTGGGAGCGGATAGATCCTTGCTGGAGTCATTAAATCCCATTCCACTCATCCAGAGGCAATCCATTAGCCTGATTTGTTGCCTGGTTTCCTTATCGGCCTCGATGTTATCTCGCCGTTCCTGTCGTAAATCCCAAGTTTCCTCCTGGAGAGAGGAAGGGAAGGGTTTGCCCAAGGCACCGGTGCCTGCTGTTATTCCCAAGAAAAATCCATCCAGAGGGATGAAACCACACCCAAACAAGCTCTTTATCCCCAAAATAGGCCGGGAGGAGATGGGAATGAGGGATTGTGGCATTCCCGGGATAGAGGGAGAGGAAGGACACAGAGCGGAGGAGGCTGAAGTTGGATTTTAGGGATTCCAGCCTTGGAAAAGGGATTTTAAAAGGTGTCACTGGGAAAACCTTTGGATATTCAGCTTTTAGAGATTCCAATTAATTCCCCAAATAAAAACCTCGGCAGGTTGAGATTCCTGGGGGGGTTTTAGGCCATCAGGATCCTGTGGGCACCCTTTGGATTTTGCCCCTGGAATTGATGTAGATTTAATCATTTCCCTTTTTATCCCCAAAATATGCTGGAAGGAGCTGGGAACGTGGGATTGTGACATTCCTGGGATAAAGGGAGCAGAACAAGCAGAGCAGGGGAGCTTTAAGTCAGATTTTAGGGAAATTTCCTTCCCAAATGGGGTGTCCAGACCTGGAAAAGGGATTTAAAATATGGGAAGTGGGAACATTCAGCTTTGACATATCCCAGTTTTCCCCCCAAAACCTTGTCAGGTTGAGATTCCCGGTTTTTAGACCATTAGGGATAATTTAGATCCTGTGGATCCCTTTGGATGCTTGGAAAGGTCGTTGTGCCCCTGGAATCGATGTGGATTTAATGATTTCCCTGCTTCTGGCACTGGGATGAGTCATGAGGCCTCTAAAATCCAAACATCTCTCCTGGAGATGTGTTTATTCAGGGATAAAAATGACGGATTTTTGCTGCTTCCAGGGAGAAAGGGAATTCTCCAGAATTCCGTGGATCGAGCAGGTTCTGGGTGGGATTTTTCCAGCCCTGGCAATAATCAGGGAATGTTTAAATTGTCATTTTAGTCAGTGCAGGGAACAGGAGATGGGAATGAGCCAAAACTGTGGGGAAACTGCTGGATCGGTGAGGAATTCCATCTGGGAATGCTCCTGCCAGCAGCACTTCCAGCTGGGAATTTGTTCTCCAACCTAGGGATGGGAAAGGGAGGATTTAGAAGTGGGAAAAGGAGGGAAAAAGATGATGGGAAACGATGGAAATTTCCCAGATCTCCCTTTCAGGATGCAGGCTGAGGGAAGCAGGAGCACAGTTGAGGTTTCAAGGCTTGGGATCCATTTTTATCCGGAATTTTCTACTTAAAAATCCCTGTTTTCAGGAAAGTTGGGAGATCTTGAAGGTCTGGGATTGATTTAGAGGAAAAGGAGTTGGTGACAGCTTCCTTTTGGGAATTCTTTGAATTAAAGGAGCTAAAATTGTCCCCAGAGACTTTCCCGGGGTCAGTGTGGTGTTTTTACCTAGGGAATGTGGAAAAGTTATGGAAAAACTCATGGAAAAGAGAGAAACAACCCCAGGTACTGAAAGCAAAATCTTTATTTCATCTACTTTTCCCAAAGCTGGGGGAGGTGAGATCCATGGAAAGGTTTTCCTGGCAAGAATTTCCCTGGATTCTTTGTACAAAAGGTTTGGGAAGCAAAGAAGAGACTGGGAAAAAGGAAAAGAAGGAATGGGATAAAATGATGGAGTTTTGCTGCACGCACCATGGTTCTATCCATGATTTTTTTAGGAGAAAAAAACCCAAATCCCTAAAAACCACTGCTTGAAGAAAAGCTCCTTTTCCTTTCCAGTTTTTCCTTAATTTTCCAGAAATGATGGTGCTCCAAGATGGTAATTTCTGGGGAAAAAAAAAAAAAAAAAAAAAAATCCCAAATCCCTAAAAATAAAAATAATTTTAAAAAAATCCTTTTCCTTTCCAGTTTTTTTCTCCATTTTCCAGAAATTATGGTGCTCCAAATGGGAATGTCCAGAGGGGAGCACAGCCTGAAATCCCAGCTTGGAAAATCCCAAATTCCCACCAATTTGTTCCAATTCCCAGCCGGGTTGGATGTTCTTATGGGAAGTTTTTCTCTGGAGCTCGTGGTGGTACCGAGTTCTGTTTCCCTGGAAAAGCTTTCCCGAATCCGTGTGCTGTCATTTCTCTAATTCCACCATTCTGCTGGAATCATGGAATGTGACAGGGAATGGAACCAAACCGGAATTTGGGATTAATTCCCGTGCAAAATACTGATTTTAATGCCAAAATCCCTGCCTGAGAGGAGCCACGTTGGTGCTGCTGAGGGGGAGGGGGCTCTAATTAGCCGAGATTTTTGCGGGAATGATGAAATTCCATAATTAGCACCTGGATAACCACTCTGGTCCTTAGGTATAATTATTTTATCATAATTATATCCTAATTATTATAATTCCTTCTCACATGCACAGCAAAGGAGGGGAATTTTTCCGCCAACTTGGCAAATTTTTGGGGATGTTCCAGAGGGGCTACACAGGGAGCTGGGGATCTTCTGGAATTCTTGTGCAGGTGGAACATTTCCCTCCATGGGATGGGGGAAAACCACCCTTCAAATATTCCAAATGGGACAGGAGACGCAGAGCAAAGCGAAATTTTTGCTGTCAACGTGGCAGAATCTTCCAGGATGTTCCTGAGGGTCTTTGCAGGGATCTGGGAACCTTCTGGAATTCTTGTGCAGGTGGAACAGTCACCTTCATCCACACAGGGGTGGAGAACCACCCTTCCAAGGGCTACGGATATTCCAAATGGAATGAGGGATCTGGAGAAAGAAGGGAAAGCTTTGCTGCTAACCTGGCAACTCTTCAGGGATGTTCCTGAGGGGCTGCACGGAGAGCTGGGAAACTTCTGGAATTCTTGTGCAGTTGGGACAGTCCCCTCCATCCATAACGAATGGGAAAAACACCATTCCAAGGGCTGCAAATATTCCAGATGGAACGGGAGAGGCAGAGAAAGAAGGGAACATTTTTGCTGTCAATCGGACAAACTCCAGGGATGTTCCTGAGGAGCCACAAAGGGAGCCGGGAACCTTCTGGAATTCTTGCACGGCTTGGATCCACGCAGCTGTGGAAAACCAGCTCTTCCAGGGCTGCAACCATTCCAAAGGGAATTCTAGAGGGAAGACACCGCTGGATGAGCCGAAGCTTCCCCCTGGAGCCGAGGAGCTCCTACTCCAGGGCGGGTTTGATCAGGTGCCCGTTGAAGATGACGTAAACATCCGACTCCTCGCTGTAAATGGCGTTTTCCCGCTCCCTCTTGAACATCCGGATCCAAACCTCATCCCCTTCCTGCAGATCCAGCATCAGGCTCTGGCTCTGCATGATGCTCCTGTCGCTGGGCTGGGCGTACAGGATGGCCACGGCCTGCTCGTTCCTCATCAGGTGCACGTAGGTCTCCTTGAAGTTCCAGGTGTGCACGTTGAGGCTGAAGTAGTAAACCCCCGGCACGTAGCAGAAGAACTTCCCGGAGAACATGTTGAAGTGCTGGTAGAGGTTGACGAATTCCGTGTCGAAGGTGACGTGCTGGAAGTAGTCGGAGCTGTGCAGGGGCTTGCGGCGGCCCACGGAGAAGGCGGCGAAGAGCTGCTTGCAGGAGTGGCCCTGGGGGCCGGGCTGGCCCTTCTGGCCCTTGCGGCCGCTCAGGCCGCGGGATCCTCGCTCTCCCGCCTTCCCGGCTGCTCCGGGGAATCCCCGCTCGCCCATCTCGCCCTTCTCGCCTGCCAGGGTGAGGGAAAAGCGGGTGAAACGCCAGGATGGGAGGCCCCGGTTCCTGGAGATGAGCAGCGGAGGAGCTGCTGGGGCTTGGTTTGCCCAGCCTGGGAATATCGGTCAGGTACCGGCAGCTTCCCAATTCCCAGAGGAATCAGTCTGGGAATATTGATCGGATATCAGCAGCTTCCCAATCCCCAGAAGGGTTAATCTGGGAATATTGATCTGATATCAGCACCTCCCCAGTCCCCAGAAGGATTAATCTGGGAATATTGATCGGATATCAGCAGTTTCCCAATTCCCAGAAGGATTAACCCAGAGATATTGATCGGATATCAGCACCTCCCCAGTCCCCAGAAGGATTAACCCAGGGATATTGATCTGATATCAGCACCTCCCCAATCCCCAGAAGGATTAATCTGGGGATATTGATCGGATATCAGCACCTTCCCAATTCCCAGAAGGATTAATCTGGGAATATTGATCTGATATCAGCACCTTCCCAATCCCCAGAAGGATTAACTTTGGGAAATATTTGGGCACTCCACATTTTGGGGACCCTCTGACCTTATTTTGGGCACCCCTTGACCTCCTTTTGGGCACCTTTGGGCACCACCACGTTTTGGGGGCACCCTTTGATTTTATTTTGGGCACATTTTGAGCATCCCTTGACCTCATTTTGTGGCACATTTTGGGCACCTCTTGGCCTCATTTTGGGGCACATTTTGAGCATCCCTTGACCTCATTTTGGGGCACATTTTGAGCATCCCTTGACCTCATTTTGTGGCACATTTTGGGCACCTCTTGGCCTCATTTTGGGGCACATTTTGAGCACCCCTTGACCTCATTTTTGGGCACATTTTGGGCACCCCTTGACCTCATTTTGGGGCACATTTTGGGCACCCCTTGACCTTATTTTTGGCACTTTGGGGCACCCCTTGACCTCGCTGTGAATTTGGGGCTGAGTTTGGCTGTCGGGAAGGACCAAGGAAGATCAGCGAGGAGAAGGCCGGGGGTGAGGCACACCCACCTTTGAGGATGGTGATGTCGATGGTGGGCTGGATTTTGGGCAGGGAATATTGGGGATCTCCGCTCATCCTGGCGGACCTTTGGGAGAAGATGGACACGGGCTGCTCCGAGGGCCCGCAGCACCTGACGCACGAGAGGCGCCGCCTGGGCAGGGCCGTGTCCGGCTGGGATCCGGCATTCCCGGCGGAAAGCAGGAGCAGCAGGATCACGGCGCTCATCCTCAGGAGCAGCTGGAGAGGAGAGGGAACACAAACCATTAACGGGGCGATCCCAATCAGGGCCACCTGGCCGGTGCTTTCCTTGGGGTTAATTATTAACGGATCCTGGAGTGGCGCCGGGAGACTCCGGGTGGGAATGGTGCCCCTCGGAGCGCCGGAAAAGGCAATTCCTGGCTGAAGTTACCTGTGACAGCTGCCAAGGGACACCAGGTCAACAAAACAACGGGGACAAAAAAAAATCACAAGCCAAATAAAACCTGCTGGGAGCAGAAACTCCCCTGGAAAAGCTCTTGGAACAACCCCTATGGGAAATTTCTGCAGAAAAGGCAAAAGTGATGGTTTATTTGGTGCCTCAGAAAAATCCCAAAAAATCCAAATTAAGGGCAAAATATGGATTTTTTTAATTTATTAAATATATTTAATAAATATTTAAATATGGCTCTATTTAAATATAGAGCCAAAACCTGAATTTTGGGGGAGGAAGAGCCCAGAAGGAATATAAAACAGAAAATAAATCAAAATTTCTATCTTTAAATCTTCTCCAGAAGCCTCCTGCTGGTGACTTCTTTCCATGGTTTATCCATTCCCACATTCCCTTCCAACCGGAATTCCTGGGTGTATTTTCCAGTTGGATTTTCCCATGTGTGGAATGGGAACCCAAAGAGCTGCACCAAACTGGACCGAAGTGGGATTTGCTCTGCACAAACCCTGGGGTTTGGGGATCTTTGTTGGATTTTCACCTGCTCCTGGTGAGCTCCAAAGGTTCTGGATGCTGGGAGAAATCCAAGGACAAAACGTCTCAGATGGCGAAAATAGAGGAATTTCCACTGACCTGTTCCTAAGGAAAATTGGAGATGGTTCTGGGAGAAAATTCCTCTTTTTTCTCCATCCGAGGCATTTTTTTCTCCCTGAATTTCTCCCAGAATCAGCTCCAAACCTTCCCTAGGAACAGGTAAAGAGGAATTTTCTCTGGCGCCTGTTCCCAGGGAAGGATTGGAGCTGGAGATTGGACACTCATTCCCATTCCATGTGTAATTAGTGTCATTCCACTGATTGCAGTGGAGCCTCATCCAGGACAGATTTCTTGGATCGATGCCTCCGTGGATCTTCTCCAAAGCCCAATTAGTGAGATGGACTCGGGCTGACCCTGGGCTGGGAATGGCTCCTCTTCCACCAGCTGGAATTCCTGGAATTGGTCGGGAAGGGGGTGCTGGGTGGCCTGGAATTCATTGGAAATCCAGGATTCATGGATTGTGTGGATTTCATTCCATGGGCACCAAGAGGGAGGGAAGGAGGGAGAACTTCCAGCCTGGGAGCTGCTTCCCTGGGAACAAAATGAGCCAGGGTTGGGGGGAAAGGAGGAAAATCCTGTCAGGAGTGGGATTGGAGCAGCATTCCTGGGAAATGTTTTCTTCCTGTTCTTCCCTGCTCCAAAAGAAGTGTCAATCACACCTTTCCAGCTTCCTGGAAATCCAAGAAATTCTTATTGGGAGGAAAAGAATGATTTTCCCTCTGAGAGCAGGGAATGTTCTTTCCTGAAATCCATCAGAACTGGAAATAGCTTTGGATTTGTAATTGTACCTCATTCCAGTGGAAGGAGGGATCAATCCCCCTTTTCCACCGGCATTCATGGCTTCAATTCCATGTATTTCAATCCTTTTTAATTTCCATTCATTTTTAAAGCCGTCTTTGAGTTTCCAACCGGGAATGGAAAGATAGGAAGATTAAATGGGCAGAAAATCCTAAAAACCAGCCCGGGATGGACTTGAGGGTCTTGGAGGGCTTTTCCAACCTCAGGAATTCCAGGATTCTCTGACCCACGCTCTGAATTCCTGCTGATATTTTCCTTCCCATTATTCCTAGGGCTTCACTTGGAAAAGAAACACATGACCATCCTTGCTTTAAATTCATGGACAACACCAGGTGCCGCCCCTTTGAATTCGGGACAAACCTGGATGAAAACCCCACAGTGAAACCCAAAACCTCGACGGAAAACTCACGGATGTGCCAGCCCCGAAACTCAGCGTCATTCCAGACAGGGAAAATATCCCAGTTGTGCCTTTTTACCTTTTATCTTCTCCCCAGCCTCAATCTCCTCACGGCTCCGGCGCTCCTTGGATCGGGAGCAGCAGGAAACGAGGCATCCTCAGGGCTGGGATTGTCCGGACGCTGCGCTTCCTCTTGGAAAGGATTTCTCCGGGATTTGTTTAATTTTTCTCCCCCAGGAGGATCTAAAATTTCTTCGTGGGCAGCTCCTGGTGGAAAAGCCCAAAACACTGGAGGATTTTGTGTGTTTTCCAAGGAAAACGCTGCTGGATTCCGGTGCCGAGCTCCGGCAGCTCCTGTCGGACACAAAATATCCCGGAGATCCTTCAGGAGCTGCTCGGTGCCAGAAGTGATTTGAGATCTCCCAGGAATCTTTGCATCCCAAAAAGGAAGTGGGTTAGGAATTCCCACTGCCTGTTGTGATGTCCTCGTCCTGGGGAGTTTATCCAACCCTGGGATGGTGGAAAAGAGGGGCTGGAAGTGCTGCTGGAGCTGTGAGAGAGGCAGGAGTGGAGGGAAAACCGGGATCCAGCCATGGAGAGATCCAGGAGTGGAGCTGCATCTGGATTTGCAGTGCTGGGTGAACATTTGTCCAGGAATTTGCGGCTCCTTTCCCAATTATCCGGTTTATTTTAAATTTTCTGGTGCTTTTTTAGCCTGGGCCCTTTTCCAGTCGGGGTAATTCCCTGAATTCCTCCCTGAGCAGCAATTACTGGGGTGCTCACCCGCTGGGAATTCACCAGGAATTCACCAGGAGTGGGAAGAGATGAAATTCCCAAGGAAATATCCCTGCACACCTGGGGGATTGGATGGATTTAACCCAATTCCATGGGGCCGTGCCTGGATTCCTGCAAATTCCCAAAGTTCCACGCTGCCCTAGCAGGAGGATGCTCCCGATTCCCAAGGGAACAGCTTTTCCCTTTTCCCTTTATCCCAAGGTTCCACCCTGCCCTGGGACAGGGAGCAGGAGGTTCCTGATTCCCGAGGGAACACAGACAAGGAGCACGAGAATGTTCCCGATTCCCGAGGGAAGAGTTTTTCCCTTTTCCCTTCTCCTTATCCCAAGGTTCCACCCTGCCCTGGGACAGGGAGCAGGAGGAGGTTCTGGATTCCCGAAGGAATGGACAGGGAGCAGGGGAATGCTCCCGATTCCCAAGGGAATCCCAGCTCTTCCCTCTCTCCTTCTCCATGTCCCTGCCCGCAGCTCTGACCCCTGCAGTGTCCTGGAATTGTCCCTGCTCCAGGCTGGGCGGCTCCCTGGCAGAATTCCCGGCTCCCGAGCCGGGGCAGGCGGTGATTCAGCAGGAATTACAGTAAAAGTCATTCCCAGGGCAGCTTCTCCCGCAGGACAAACCCCGCCGATGGAAGCGGCCGGCACCGATCCCTCCTTCACCCTTCCCGATGGGAAAGCAGCTTTCCCGGGATTTGCCAGTGCTGGGAATTCTGCCAGGAGCCGTCGGGGTTGTCCCGGGTGGGATTTTCCCAGCAGGATGCGGTGCCTGGATCCCGGCCGGCCGCGCTCCCATCCCGGAGCCAGCGGCGCATTCCAAAGCGCTGGAGGAGCGCAATTCCCTGAAAGTTTCCAGGGAATTGGGAATGTTCCTGTGGAGACTCCAGGAAGCGGCTCCTTCCTGCCCCGTCTCCCTCCGTGGATCCACACGGGATCCATCCCCATCCCGCTGGGAAAAGCCCCCTCCTGGGGTGTCCGGGGTGGATAACGGGATAGGGAATTTTTACTGGGACAAATTCCAGCCCAGCACTTCCAAACCCCTTCATTCCTGCCTCTCCCAAGGAATCTGCTGGGCAGGGTGGGAATGCTGTGATCCTTTTATCCCGATGCCTGTAACTCACCTCGTCCCTCAGAATCCCTGGATTTTGCTTGCCCAGCTCTTCCCCAGCTGCCGTTCTCCGGGCAGGCTGCAGCCTCCGTGCTGGGATCCAAGAGAAACACGGAAAGTCAGGAAGGATCCTTAAGAAACCTTGGAAAAAGGAATTTTTTTATTCCCGGGTTTTCTTTGCTTGCACCAACTTGTGCCGGGCTCCTGCGCCTTTGTCCCACTCCGGTTTCCTCGGGATTCGCTGCCAGTCTGGAATTCTGCAGGGCCTCTCCCAGGGATGGAAATAAAAAGTGAAAAAAAACAAAAATTGGGATAAAAAAAAATAAAAATAAAGGATGAAAAAAACTCCACCACTGAACCCAAAACCACATCCAGAGTCCCAGCCAAGAGGGAAAATGCTGGGATCACATGGAAAGAATTTTTCTTTGGGAGTTTTCAGCATCTTTTGAAGCTGGAGAAAGGGGAAAAAAGGAAAAAAACAGAAGCCACGATAAAATCTCTGGGATTTGTGCATGAGCTGGAAAAGCTGGAATGGCTTTGTGCTGAAAGAGGGGAGACGTAGATGGGATATTGGGAAGGAATTCTTCCCTGGGAGGGGCGGGAATGGATTTTCCAGAGAAGCCAGGGCTGCCCCTGGATGCCTGGGAGTGCCCAGGGCCGGGCTGGATGGGGTCTGGAGCAGCCTGGGACGCTGGGAATTGTCCCTGCCATGGGACTGGATGAGCTTGAAGGGCCCTCCCAACCCAAAACATTCCAGAATTCCATGATTTTCGTGCCCACACTTTTTTATCCTTGGGAAAAGCACTTTGGGGATTTATTTAAAGTCACTTTGGGCTCTGAATTTATTTTTCTCCTTTTTTCCTTTTTCCTTTCCTTTCCTTTCCTTTCCTTTCCTTTCCTTTCCTTTCCTTTCCTTTCCTTTCCTTTCCTTTCCTTTCCTTTCCTTTCCTTTCCTTTCCTTTCCTTTCCTTTCCTTTCCTTTCCTTTCCTTTCCTTTCCTTTCCTTTCCTTTCCTTTCCTTTCCTTTCCTTTCCTTTCCTTTCCTTTCCTTTCCTTTCCCCTTGCCCTCGGTGCTCCCAGTGTTCCCAGTTCTCCCAGTGTTCCCAGTGTTCCCAGTGTTCCCAGCTTTCCCAGTACCCCAGTGTTCCCAGTGTTCCCAGTTCTCCCACTTTTCACAGTGTTCCCAGTTTTCCCAGTTTTCCCAGTGTTCCCAGTTTTCCCAGTGTTCCCAGTGTTCCCAGTTCTCCCAGTGCCCCAGTGTTCCCAGTTCTCCCAGCGTCCCAGTTCTCCCAGTGTTCCCAGTTTTCCCAGTGTTCCCAGTTCTCCCAGTGCCCCAGTGTTCCCAATTCTCCCAGTGTTCCCAGTGCCCCAGTTTTCCCAGTGTTCCCAGTGTTCCCAGTGTTCCCAGTTCTCCCAGTGTTCCCAGTGTTCCCAGTGCCCCAGTTCTCCCAGTTCTCCCAGTATTCCCAGTGTTCCCAGTGTTCCCAGTGTTCCCAGTATTCCCAGTTGTCCCCACAGCTCAGCCCTGGAGCGGAGGCGGGGCTGTTTCCATGGAAAAGCTGACACAGCTTTTCCAAATAAAAGAAGGAAAACAACCTTTAAATCCATGGGTGGAACCGGGAGGAATAAAGGGGAAAAAAATCCTTGGTGGAGGAGTTTTGTCAGGAATGGTTTGGAATTGGAGTTTAATGAAAGGAGAAAGTGATTAAATTTTTAATGAAAAAAAAATATTTTTAAATAGAAATGAATTCAAAAATTGAAAAAAAAAAATTTAACAAGGAAAATATTTTATGAGCACAAAATTTATGAATAAAATTGTTTTAGAAATAAAATGGTCTTAGAAATAAAATAGTTTTATAAATAAAATAGTTTTATAGAGAAAATGTTTTTATTAATGGCAATATTTTTCATATAAAAAATGAAAATTTAATTTATAATTCAGAAATCTGCATCCCAACTGACAGGGAGAGAGATTTTGGAATGTTGGAGTAAAGTAAAATATTTTTATAAATAAAATAGCTTTATAAAGAACGGTTTTATTAAAAACCCATGTTTTTATTAATGGAAATATTTTTATTGACAAAGTATAAAATTCAATTTTTAATTCCAAAATCTGCATCCCGAGTGACGAGGAGAGGGATTATGAAATGTTGAAATAAAGCAAAATATTTTTATAAATAAACCTGGTTTATAAATAAAATATTTTCATAGAGAAAATATTTTTCTGAAGAACAAGGTTTTTTATTAATGGAAATAATTTTATTGACAAAGTATAAAATCTAAATTTTTAATTCCAAGATCTGCATCCTGAGTGACGAGGAGAGCGATTATGGAATGCTGAAGTAAAGCAAAATATTTTTATAAATAAAACTAAATAAAATATTTTTATAAGGAGTTTTCATTCATGGAAATACTTTTATTAAAAAAGTATAAAATTTAATTTTTTAATTCCAAAATCTGCATCCTGAGTGACGAGAAGAGCGATTATGGGATGTCCCAAAGGCTTTCCTGGTGGCACCGGTGCTGGACTGGGAGCAGATCCCAGAGTTTTCCTGTTTTCCCGGAGTGATTCCAAGCAGGATCCAGCTCTCCGTGGGTCACCCTCTGGATCCTGGCTCCTCCAAGTTTTCCAAGGCCAAAAAAAACCTGGAATTGGAGTGGGCACAGCTCTGCTTCCACAGGGGGTGCAGCTGCTGCCGGGAACTTCCAGCCACGGAGAGGAAAACGGAATTTTTCCAAATCCAAAAGAGGATTTGGGGGTCTGAAAACCTGGAAAACTGGTCCTAAACTGTCCAGGAATGTCCAAACGGGAGTTTTTAATTTAGTCTGGATTTTATGTAAGCAGAGCTGGTGTCTCCAGAATAAACAGGATTTCTGCCTCTTGGAATGCCAGCTTTCTTTTTGGGAATAATAATCCCATTCAGGGAAGGATATTCCTGTTTACACGGTGGATTTAAAAGAGCTTGGATTTTGTCCATGTGGGAGGAAAAACAGTGCAGAAAAATGAGGGATGGGGAGTCCAAAAAAGAGGGAATTCAACAATATCCAGGTCAGAAAGAGGCTGAGAAAATTGGGAATATTCCCCCGGAGAAAGGAAGGTTTGGACACCTCAGAATTCCCCCAGAGAGGCTGCAGGGAAGTTGGAGAAGGAGCTGGAGAGACAGGAAAAGTGGGAAATGCTTCACAGCTCTAAAATCTCCTCACGATTTCCTGGATTTTGGAGCAGGGAAAATCCAGGTAAACAAAGGTTTCTCCAAGGAGCTTCTCCAAGGAGCTCGTGGTCTGAATTTGTATCACAAACAATGGGAATGTGGGATTTGCTGTTGTTTCTTGGAATGTCGGATTTAATCCATGGAAGTTTTATCCGAGCTGAGCTTTATACGGAATTTTGGGCACCACCAGTTGTGCTCCATATGGATTTAAAATATTCCAAGCCTCACTATTCCCAACAAAATAATGAGGCTGATTTTGTCTCTTTTGGAGCTTGGAATCCCAGTGAATTCCTGCAAACTGGATTTAGAGGCTTCAGTGGCAGGGCAGCAGCACAGGAGGTGCCCTGGGATAATTCCCTGTTGGAATTGTGTCCCATCATTCCCAGTTCCTCCAGATGGACACACCCGAGGCTCCCACAGCTCCAGATGTGCCAGGATGGGGTTCATTCCCAGGGATTCCCGTCCACCCTCCTGGATCCTCAGAATTATCAGGAATAATTTGATTCCCAATGTCTCAGGGAGGGTTTGAAACATGACACGAACCCTGCTCACCTTCACCAGCATCCCAAAAATCCTTGGATTTTATATTCAATGTTATTTTAAATTCCTGAGAGGACCAGGAATCCTCCAAGACTCCGAGTCGAGCTCGTGAAGCTTTTCCCAGGCAAATTTCCCAATCCGACTGCGATGCTCAGTGCAAAAGGGACTTTGTGGAGCTCCTGTTTTTGTGGGAACAGCTTGAGCTGGAAGGTCAGGGAAGATCATTGTGCTCCCGAGGAAAAGGAGCTGGGACACGCCTGGAGGAGCAGGAGGAGGGCACAGCTTGCCCTGCCACGAGTCACTGCTGGGCAGCCAAGGGCACCTCGTCCTGCAGCTCCAAAAATAGGAATTCTCCACTGGATAACGGAATGGGTTTGACTGAAAAATGGGTTGATTTGGAGGAAATATTCAGGAGGTTTTTTTGCAGTGAGATGGGGAGGCCCTGGCACAGATTCCCAGAAAAGCTGCTCCATCCCTGGAATGTTCGAGGCCAGGCTGGATGGGGCTTGGAGCAGCCTGGGATAGTGGAAGGTGTTGGGGTTGAAGGTCCCTTCCAACCCAAACCATTCCCATTCCATATAAAATGGACATCTTGTGATTTCCTACGGGAAATTCCTCCTCCTGCCTGGTCCAGAGCAGAGCTTGGCCACAAATTCCAACCCACACCAGTTAAGGGAGGTTTCAGATGTAATTCCCAGGAGGTTTTGCCATCATTCCCAGGAGGTTTTAGCCAGAATTCCCAAGAAATTGGAAAAAAATGAAAAAAAAACTTCAAGAGGTTTTTGCCATCATTCCCAGGAGGGTTTTGCTGTAATTCTCAGGAGGTTTTTGCCATAATTTCCAGGAGGTTTTGGCCATAATTTCCAGGAGGTTTCTGCTAAAATTCCTGGGAGGTTTTTGCCATCATTCCCAGGAGGTTTTGGCCAGAATTCCCAAGAGGTTTATACCATCATTCCCAGGAGATTCCTGTCATAATTCCCAGGAGGTTTTTGCCATCATTCCCAGGAGGGTTTTGCTGTAATTCTCAGGAGATTTCTGCCATAATTCCCAGGAGGTTTTTGCCATAATTCCCAGGAGGTTTTTGCCATCATTCCCAGGAGATTTTTGCCATAATTCCCAGGAGGTTTTTGCCATCATTCCCAGGAAGTTTTTGCCATAATTCCCAGGAGGTTTTTGCCATCATTCCCAGGATTCTCCTGCAGGTGGCTGGGCTGGGTTTGTCCTGTCATTCCCTGTGACACGGGAAGATGTGAGGAGCAAGGACCAGCACAACACATCCACTGCATTTTCCTTCATACAGATCCATCCTCAGGGCAAAAAGTTCAAATTTTCAGCCCCTAAAGCCAGATCCAAACATTTCTATAAATCCAGAAAGGATTTCTATGCAGCTCCTCTTCCCACATTTTCCCTCTGTGATTGAAGGGCTCTCACTAGAAATAAATGATGTTTTTTGTGTCTATTCCTGACAAAACCTTGCCAGGAAACACCATCCTCACCCCGCCCTTTTCCCTCAGTTTTGAAAGGGAATTTGTGGGATTTGCTGCTTTACCCAAACCTCCAGAGCAGCTCAAATCTTTGTCTTTTTTTTTGGCACAATTATTTCTCATCGTTTCCCTTCCTGCCGAACCTGAGAATTGCCAGGCAGTTGCACAAAGCAAGGGCTGAAGTTGGCAGCAAGAAAAGAGGGGAATAAACCAGGAATAATCCAAATAATCCCCCAGAGTGATTGGCACAGCTTTGGACAGAGCTGGCGCTGATCACTGCTCCCTAAAGTGGTTTCTCAATGCTTTAAAATCATTTATTCAGGCAGGGTTTGTCTGATCAGGTGGGACTCAAAAGCCACTGGTGAGCGAAGGAGAATCCAGCTCGGGGTGTTCCTGCAAATGTGGGATGTGTGGATTTATCCTGGAAAAAAATGATTGTACAGTGTACTCTGTAAGTGCTGCATGAGAACTCTGCAGCTGGGCCCTGGAGATGGCCCCAAACCAGACCAAAACCAGACCAAAACCAGACCAAAACCAGACATAAACCAGACATAAACCAGACTTAAAACAGACCAAAACCAGACCAAAACCAGACATAAACCAGACATAAACCAGATCTAAACCAGACCTAAACCAGACCTAAACCAGGCCCCAAACCAGACCAAAACTAGACCAAAACCAGACCAAAATCAGACCTAAACCAGAACAAAACCAGGCCTTAAACCAGGTCCAAACCAGGCCTCAAACCAGACCAAAACCAGACCCCCAAACAAGACCAAAACCAGACCTAAACCAGACCAAAACCAGACCAAAACCAAACCTCAAATCAGATCAAAACCAGGCCCAAACCAGATCCCAAATCAGACCCCAAACCAAGCCCCAAATCAGGCCCCAGACCCCAAACTAGACCAAAACCAAACCCCAAATCAGACCAAAACAAAACCCCAAGCCAAACCCCAAATTAGAACAAAAACCAGACCCCAAACAAATCCCAAATCAGACCAAAACCAGACCCCAAACCAAACCCCAAACCAAACTTTGTTTCAAGTCTTAATTGATTTTAAAAATATATTCAGGATTAACTTTATCTTCCATTGTAAGAGCATTGATCATCTCAAGTAATATTAATTTAAAATTCCCCTCATTTTAGTCTAATTTCTGATGTAAGGCTAGCTTGGGAAGATCCGGATTGATAAGGAGCAGAAAAACAATTGAGAAAAGAGGGTTGAGTTCCCAAAAGAGTTCTTAAATTTTCTAAGTTTGTTTTATTGCTAATTAGTAAGTCCGATATGAATTATTTATTACTAATTAATAAGTTCCAATCACTTGTTTTTCATAGCCTGGGAAGAACAACTCAGGAGATGACACCACTAGAGGCCACTCTTGTATTTTAGGAAAACAATTCCAAAGGAAATTCTGCTGTTAATTCCATCATTTATTAATTTTTTTAAAGGAAGACTTCAGTAGGTGCTGACCCTGGAGCTAAAAATTTTGATTGTTTCTCTTCCCAAGGGAATTGAGACTCCATGAGCTTCCCTCTTCCACTTTTCCTGAAGGAATCAAAGCAAAAGCTGGAAATTGGGGAATTCTGGATTCAACCAAAATTGACACAAAAACTTTAAGAAGAGGAATATTTTACATTTCTCAGACAGCAGGATTTTCCCACTGATTTTATTCCCTCTCTCCCATCTCTGCTGGGTTTCCACATCTCTCTCATTTTCCAGGTTTGCTTTAGAGGATGAACCTGTCCTGGACATTCCAGGAGTGTTCCCAGCCCTGGATCCCGGTCCCCTCTCCCAGTCCCTCCGTGTGGGCACCCAGGCTCAGACGGGCTCAGCCTCCAGGATTAAAAGTCCCATCAATCCCAGCAGAGTTTCCCTCTAACAAATTCCTCCCTGGGAGCCCCCCAATCCCATTTTCCATGCAGGGATTGGGATCGAGTTGCTCTCCCAGCACCTTTGAGGTGGTGCTGATTCTCCCAAATGCTCCTCTTCCCATCAATTCTCCTTCTCTAACTCTAAATGATTCCTGATTTTATCCTGTGGTGAGCGACAGGTGAAGCTCTTCCGGGAAAGTGTGATCCCCACTCCCATCCTGGAAAAAGTGGGAGCTGAAAATGCCTCCTCCACACTAAATATCAATTTGATAATCAAATATCTCCAGGATATTTAGACTGGGAAGCAAAGCAATAAAAAAAACCCTGATCCCTGAGGAAGGAGTTTGGATATTCAGCTGGATTTTTGTGGATGTGCCACTAGAGGGGAATAAAGATCCGTAATATTTCCCAGATTTGCACTAAAAAACCCTCTGGAATGCGGGGCCTGGAGACGCCAGCCCCGTGTGGATGCTGCTCCTTATCTGCAGCAGGAAAACAATCAATAATATTAATTGCAATTATCCCAGGCAAAGGAGAGCAAATCCAAGAATTCCCAAGAATCCCTGAGCTGCCTTAACCCTGCCACCTGCAGCAGGTGATAAACGAAGGAAATCTGCCCTGATAAGGCTTTGCTGATAACGTTATCTCCGAATGGAGTGTTTGGGATAAACATGGGAAAAACACATGTCAGACACAGAGGGATTCATTCCAAACCATCCATCATTTCCATGGAGAGCTTCCCAAAGGAAGGAATCCTCTCCGTGCAGTTTGTCTGGCAATGGCAGAGGTTGATAACGTGATTAAGATGTTATTAATTAGGGAGGCATCACTCATTTGCAATAATCTGGAGGCGTTGAAGCTGACGATCATTAATTAGGATGCTCTGGAGGAAACATGCGGGAAAGAAAAGTAGGAGGGAGTTTGGAATTCTCTCCGGAATATGAGTTCCCAGATGAAAAGGAAAGGGTCATAAAATTAGTGACTTAATTAATTTAGAGGAAAATGTATCTGAAATGATAATGTTGGGATGTTTAAATACTTCTGGAGGGTTTGGAATATGGGTAATCCCAGCAGAGATTGGGATTTGAGTGGTGTGGTGGAGAGGATATGGAGAGGGGAGGAAGCAGCCTATGGAATGGACTTGGAGCTCAAAGGATCTCAGGGACTGAGGAGGAAAACTCAGGAGAATCCTGCAATCCTCCAGCTGCTTCCCAACCCTTCATCCCAACTTTTTCTGCTCTCTTTAACTGGAATGTCAGGAGGGAGGGAATGGGGTGTCCTTGCTGGATTGGCACAAACGGGAACTCTGCGCTTGTCTGGATATTAAAATAATGGAAAGGGATGTTCCTGAAGATCCATCTGATTTGTCCAGCAAAATGACAGCTTTTTTTCCCAGGATCAGGGGAAATCCTGGTTGCTGGAGGCACAGGTGGAAGTTCCCTGGGAGATTTGAAGGGAGGAGCAGGAACAATCACCTGGATTTGGTGCAAGAGGAACTTGGAGCTGAATTCCTCCCTCCCTGGTGTGTGATAAAGCAGCAAATCATCCCTCGGTGTGCTGAACTTCCCAAAGGCTCCAGGGGGGAAGTTTGGACCCACAGCCCAAATCCTTCATGGCTCTCACCCCAAAATCTGGGAGATTCCCAGACTGGATGAGGCTGGGATCATCTCAGCCTGGCATCAGGTGCCACCTCTAAATTAAACCATCACCCCAAAAGGTCTCCATTTATTCCCAGAGAGAGTCCAGCTCTGCTCCAAATCCAGAGGGATTTGTCCCTCCCAAAGCATCCAATCTAAATTTCCAGAGCTGGAAAAAATTCCAAGGCTATACAAACACACCTCTAAATCCTGAAAAACTCCATCCCTGTGGCCACGATCAGCTTCCCTGATCCTAAATCCTTTTCCCAACATTTGGACCACAACTCTCTGAAAACCATAAGCAAAAGGACCCTTTGGAAGTGACATTTCCTCCTTCCAGCGATGGAAACAATCCCTGATCTGCTAAAAAAGGGCTGAACTCCTTTGGGATGATCCCCGTGGGTGAGGACACCGCACTGGGCACATTTTTTGGGACACCCAAAGACTCAGCGTGGAGTTCCTCTTTCCCAGAGGGCCGCAAAATTAGCTGGGAATCAAATCCCAACCCTCAACCAGCCAAGAGTTAATGTTTATCTCTCAGCAGAGGAACGGGAAAAGTTGGAGCACGGCGGCTCCGCTCAGGGTGAAGTCGAACTCCCAAACTTTCTCTTAAATTAGGCCCGGCGGGGGCGGCAGAGCTTCCTTGGGGACCACAGAGCTGAGCAGCAAATGATGGCAGCTCCACCAACTCGCGTTCATTATCGGTGTCGCTCACTCATGTCACCTCCACAATTATTTTAGGACCTGTCACCGGGAACATTCTCCCACCAGCAAATGCTTCCCGCTCGCTCTTAATGGGGAGGCTGAAGTTCCAAGCAAAAGTTCCCTCCTCCCTCGCACTTGCCGCCTTTTCCCAAAGCTCCGGGAGGATTTGGAGGGAGGGGATGTGGGGCTGAGCAGCTTCCCAAATTCACATTGAGGGGGAGATGGGATGGATGGGCAGTGCTGGGATCTGGGAAGTGAACCCAGGTCTGTGATGCCGGAATTTCCATCCAGAAAGCCCCAAATTGGAGGGGGAATCAATGCCAGGCTCCTGTGGATGGGAGGACAAGGAGGAGGTGAGGGAAGAATCCCCTGTTCAAGGGTTGTCATCCTGGTGGCTTGGATGCACATTTTGGAGCTTCCAGATTTTTGGAATGTTGTGGGAAATTGGAAAGCCCTGTGTCAGGACTGGTCTGAAGAGACCCCACAGCTCCCTAACCCAGCCCCAAAGGAGGCACAAGCTGAGGAGGAAATTCCAGGGCTTCACCTGGATGAGCATGGAACAGCTCCAAGGATGGAGTATCCACACTTCTCCTGTGCTCCTGTGCCAGGACTTCTCCCTTCTTTCCCCCTTTTTTCCCCTCTTTCCCCCTCTTTCCCCCTCTTTCCTCCTCTTTTCTCCCCTTCTCCCCCTCTCTTTCCCCTTCTTTTCTCCTCTTTTCCCCTCTCTCTTCCCATTTCATCCAACCTGGGAAGGCTCCGCTTCCATCTCCCCTCAAAGTCCCCCCATCTCCTCCCCATCTCTGTCCCTCCCACGCTCCTGTCCCCACTTTGTCCCCACTTTGTCCCCACTTTGTCCCCACTTTGTCCCCACTTTTTGGCCTCTCTGCTCTCACTCCCGGAGCTGGGAGAGGCTCCGGCTCCAACGTGGACGTGGCCGAGGAGCCACGGCCGGAGGCTCCGGGGATGAGCGGGAAGGGAGCAGCTCCCATGAAGTGGATGATGCTGGGAATCAGCCCCGGACTGAAAGGAAAGCCCTGAAATGCTGAGGAGAGCTGCAGCACTGAGGGGAGGCAGTGATTAATCAGGGCTGAATCAGTGTTTGCAGGAACTTTGGACCTGGGAAGCATCGGGCTGAGAAATGTTGGGAATGTTTTCTTCAGGATGTTGACAATCTGTGTCGGTATTTTCACAATTTTATTGATGTCTTCCCAAATTCCATTGATGTCCTCACAAATTCCATTGATTTTTTTTTGCAGATTATATTGATATCTTCACAAATTACGTTGATAGCTCCCCAAATCTTATGGGTATCTCCACAGCAGGGAAAAGGGCTGATGATTCCTGTGGTGGATGAAATGTTTTCGTGGAATCACAGAATATCCTGAGCTGGAAGGGATTGGAATCATCAAAGCCAGCCCCTGGCCCTGCCCAGGACACCCCAACAACCCCACCCTGTGCCTCAGAGCATTTTCCAACGCTCCTGGAGCTCTGACAGCCTTGGGAATGTGACCATTCTCTGGGAATCCTGGTCAGCACCAGGAGTCTTTCCCTGATATCCAAGATTTTAGTGATGTTTCATCCATGCAGGCTCCCCACATCCTCATCCCAGCTCCACGGCTCTGTGCGTGTCAGGATTTTGGGATCCCACTGTGCTTCCAAGGGATGGGATGCAGCCAGGATGGAGTGAGGTGTGTGGCCCACAGGACGCTCCCTGTGCCAGGATTTCTGTTCCATCCCTCTATTCCCTCCCATCCCATCCTCCAGCCAGACATTTCCATGGTAACCAGGACAAACAGATTATCAAATTATGATTAATCATCATTATCATTATCAAATTTTCCTTCACTCCAAGTCGAGCTGGAATGGGATTTTCTAGGGAAGAACACCCAATTCCATCACTCCATAAGCCAGCAAATTAAAAACCCTATTGCTGGCGAGAAATTTCCATCTTTTTGGAAATATTTCTGGGGAAGAGAATCCTTGGAGTCAAACCAGTGGCCCCATCTTGCCCCCACCAGCGCAGACATCCCCAGACACCCAGCCTGAGACAACAGGTGAAAAGCCAATTCACGGAGAATTTTTCCTTCCTCCAGTTTCCCTTTTCCTCCCCTCCCGCCTTTTCCAGCGCAACACATGGCGGGGGTCATGTAACAACAAGAATTCCCAATGTCAGGCAAATAATTTTTCCATCTGTGGGGTGTTTTTTTCCTGCCCAGTTTATGTTTTTTAACGGAAGTGGCATCTGCGAGGTGCTGGCTGTAAATGATCCCTGCAGGAGCTCTGCTTCATGCCCAGCATCCCATTTTTGGCTGCTCCAGCTGTTGTTCTGGAGAGGGCAGGAACGGGTTCAGCTGACAGCTGCAGGCACTCCGAGAAAAGGAAAGTTGTTGTTTTTTTTCCTGGTCTCCAGTTGTCTCTCCCTTCCCAGACACCACGGAGAGGTTTTCCAAGAGGCAAAGGTTGAAAATGATGAGGAATAAACACAAGTGTCCTCTTGGTTTGAATCCTGAGCCTTTTCCCAGCCTGGTTTACCTGGAAATGTTTGTGGTGCTGGGAAGGTCTGAGCTGCTCTGGGTTGGGATAATTCCCATCAGGAATGGGATAAGCGAGAGCTGGGGGAAGAAAGTCCTCCAGGTTCAGAGTTTGAAATGTTTCTGTGGAAACCAGCTCTGAGCAGCACAAATTAAGGAATTGGTGCTGTTTCCCTGGAAATGGACTTCACTGGAGAGCCCCTGTGGGAGCTGGGAAAGGGGATGAGAGGATTTGAGCTCCCCTGCTCTGGACCCAGGCTGAGAAAACTGGGATTATCCAGCCTGGAGAAGGGAAGGCTGCAGGGAGATCTCAGAATCCCTTTTCCAGGGCCTAAAGGGGCTCCAGGAGAGCTGGAGAGGGCTGGAGGGACACAGGGAACGGCTTCCCACTGCCAGAGGGCAGGGATAGGTGGGATACTGGGAAGGAATTCCTGGCTGGGAGGGTGGCCAGGCCCTGGCACAGATTCCCAGAGAAGCTGTGGCTGCCCCTGGGTCCCTGGAAATGTCCAAGGCCAGGCTGGATGAGGCTTGGAGCAGCCTGGGACCATGGAAGGTGTCCCTGATCATGGCAAGGGTGGCACTGGATGATCTTGGCATTCCCATGGCCCTGCCAGGGGTCACCCACATCCCCCCCATTCCCCAGTCCCCATCCTGCAAAATTCCCTCCCTCCTCCATTCCCTAATCCCCATCCTGGGAAATTCCCTCCCTCCTCCATTCCCTAATCCCCATCCTGGGAAATTCCCTCCCCACTCCATTCCCTAATCCCCATCCTGGGAAATTCCCTCCAAGTGTGAAGGACCTGGCAGAGCTTTCACCCATTGACACATCTGAGAAATCCAAGGATTCAAGTTGTGCAAGGAGGGATTCAGGATGGACATCAAGAGGAATTTCATGGGAAGGGTGGTCAGGCATTGGAATTCCAAGGGAAGTTTGGAATCCCCATCCCTGGAGGTGTCCAAGGAATGCCTGGAGGTGGCACTCGGTGGTCTGGCCTGGGGACAAGGCGGGGATCAGGCACAGCTCAGACTCCAGGATCTTAGAGAGCTTTTCCAACCTCAGGGATTGTGGGATTGTGGGATTCTAAACCCCTGGACAAGTGGCTCATCAGCTGTCCCACCACCCAGTGAAGGAGAGGCTCTGGGAGTGCTCCAGCCACACTTTGTGCTCCTAAAAGCACCTTCCTGGAGACAATTCCCAAGGTTTGCTTGGAAAACCTTCCTGCACCGTGGAACAGCTCACCAGCCGGAGCCTGTGCCGTGACCACATCCAATGGGAAGCTGCCATCCCTCATGGATCAGCCCCAGCTCCAGCAGGATCCTCACCTGGAGCCCTGTGTGGGGCAGGGGGTGACACATCCCACGTCCCACCCTCCGCGGCGCTTCCATCCCGTTACACAACCCCAAACCTCGCCAGCGGCTCCTTCTCCTTCCAGGCAGGGTCTGATTCCTCCCGAAATGCCGTGTGGGGGTGGGAACGCTCCTTCCATCGCTCCCCTGCCCACGCTCCTCCTGTGACATCCCACACACGTGGCAATCAAAGCCGGGAATTCAGCCCGGCTTCCCAAGCGCTTCTCCCCCAGCCTGGCAGCGGGGAGCACTTGGGAATATTCAGCTCCAAGGTGTCCAGGGGCTCTCTCCTCCATGGGAATGTCAGATGGAATGATTTGGAATCTGGATACACGAGGAATATTTCTCCTCAACATCATCAGGCAAAAAAAATCAAAGATATTTGTTTATTTTTCCGACACGTGCATCATGGAAGGATCATTCCCTACCTGCTAAAAACCGGAGAAAATGGAAAAAAAATATTCCTCATCTCTCTGGAAAAGCATTCCCAGCATCCTTCTTTTATTAAATGCCTTTTTTTTTTCCCAATCCTTCATGTAAAAAAAAAAAAAAAAAGACTTTATTGGGTAAATATAATGCAACAACCATGTGTTGTTTCCCACTCCACGGCAAATGTTTCCACTTCCTGCCAGGATTGATTCCAGATCGAAAAGTGCTGCTTCATCCCAGGATTTTGCACACAATCTGTTCCACCCAGCCTACGAGCCGTGGAAAATTTCCTTTTCCATCCTATTTCCCTGGGTTTTATCTCAATATTTGGGGAGCCAAAACTCAAATTCAAATATTCCTTCCAAATCAATGGATTTTCCCTTTGCGCTTCCTTTTCCCGGTTCCGTATCCATGGAAAGGGAATTTCCTGATTGTGGAAAACAAAGGAGAAAGGGAATTTTCTGGAAAATTTATCCCAAACTGGCCGAGTGTTGATGCTGACCCTGACAGACCCGAGAGTTAAAGAGGAAAACCATAAAATCCTGGAGTGTGGACAGCTTGGAAAAGGCTTTTCCCTAAAAAGATATGGATCCTCAGGATGAAATTTCCTCTGTTTGAAGAGAAAAACCTGAAATTCCCACATCCTAACTCCATTATTTTGGGGGTAGATTCCATGGAAAATTTCCCATGGAAACCCTGATGGAAATGAAGCTGAGCACCCAAACCCTCTTTGAAAAAGCAAATTTCCAATGATGTGGGATTGTGTTTTCCTCCAGGAAAGCATCCAGAGAGCCCCAAATTCCTATGGATTTGCACAGATCTGATTGAGCCACCTGGAAGGAAATCCTGGGATGGTGAAATCAGGTTCCTTTCCTTGGGAATCTGCTTTGGGATGGCTTCTGAAGAGGAAAACCTGGCAAGACTGAGGTCTCAAAGTGCTCCCGTGCCTGATTTTTTGTTTTCCACGTGTAATTCCAGGTGAAAAAGAGGTGGGAAAAGAGCTGCTCCCACTCTCCATCCCCGGGTCCTGCCGCTGAGCCAAGCTCGGGGTGTGGGAAACGGCCGCTCTGGGTGACAAGGGGTTAAAACATTCCCAAACATCCGTCATTCCCTCACCTCTCCCATATTCCTGGAGCAGGAATTCCACCGGCATGGGTGGCTCACCTCAGCACCCACTGCAGCACTCCTGGATCTTCTCCCTGGCTTTCAAGACTGGCAAACTCCAGGCATGGAAATGAGGTTGGGAAGAGGCAATTTAGACTGGGAAAAGTGTGAGGATGCTGGGATTAGGGCATGGAATATCTCCCATCCATGGAATATCTCCCATCCATGGAATATCTCATCTCCCATCCATGGAATATCTCATCTCCCATCCATGGAATATCTCCCATCCATGGAATATCTCCTATCCATGGAATATCTCCCATCCATGGAATATCTCCCATCCATGGAATATCTCCCAGCCCTGAATGCCGGAGGGTTTTCCTCCAGCTCTTGGTCCTGGAGGGATTTTCCACCCTACCCCTCACAGCTGTTCTGGAGGATCCCATTCCTGCTGGACTCTCCTTCCTTGGTTCTTCCTTCCCACGTGTCCAACCAAACCTGCTCTGATCCATGACATAATCCCGGATCCATTCCCATCTTTTTGTCCCTTTTAACCTCGCTCTGGAACAGACAAATTCCCCACCTCCTCCATCCAATGGCTTGGGACACAACTTCCTCCAGAATGGGAAAATCTTGGCATCCAGATCCCAATAAAATGATTTTTTTTTTTCCCCGCTGTCGTTTTAAGCTGTTGATTTCTCCAAGGCTCCACATCTCCTCAGCATTCCCAAACATCCCATGGTTTTATTCCAGCTGCCTGGTTATCCAGGGCCAGGCTGCTTTTCCACTCACCCAAACCTCCTTCACTTATGAAACACAAAAACCATGGAATGCTGGATGTTTATTTGATCTCTTTTCCCTGGAGAAGGAGTTTAATAATTTAGCAGCAGATCTGAAACTGCTCCGTGAGGAATAATTTGCTTTAGGGGGGAAAAAATGAGAGGATTTTTTTTTCCCCTTCCCTCTCCCAGATTCCCAAATAAAGGTCTGGTTTGCTTTGGATCGTGTTCGCTCTCCGAAGACTTCGTTTTCCCATTAAAATCTTTATTTCACTCCAGATTATTCTACCATTCCTTTGTCTCTCTGCCTTTGGAATGCAGCTGTCACCATGGCTTTTAGGATCCTTCTTCCCATTGGTTCCTGGGAATGCTTTATATCCCCTCGGAAGGAGCCAATAAAGGAATTCAGGTGCTTTTGAACCTGCCAAGTGCAGCTCATCAAGGGACGCATGGAAAAGAAGGGCAGGAAGCAACAGATTTGGGGTCATGATTTATTTACTGAGAGCAATTTTCTGGGAGTTTATGGCTTGTTTGGGCTCTCCAGGAATTGTTTTTCCTTATGGAGCAGCACCTCCATGCCTGGAATGTCGCAAAATGAGGGATATCTGTGCCCATGAGCATCCAGAATATCCCTGAATCCCTTCCGTGGACAGCAGGGATCCACAAACCACATTTTGAGTGTCAAAGCCCTTCTACGCAATTCCTAAAAATTTTTGAAGTTTAACAACCTCTGAAATCACCCAGATTTTCCCAAGATCCATTCCCGGAGGATCTGTAACTCGGAATCTCAGCAGCCTCAGGGACAGAGCCACACAGGGCTCCTTCCACCAGGAAAAATCCCAATCCCTGCACATCCATGCTCTGCTTTTCCCCAGGATCCACAGCCCAGCCTAAAACATCGATCCCTTTGCTCCCAAAGGTTTCCCCTCTCCCTGAGGACACCCCCAGGGAAAAAAAAAAAAGCAGGAATAAATCAACAAATCAAAGCTTTTCCAACTGCAAACTCCTCCATAAGATCCGGTTCCCATCCTTCCCAAACAGAAACTCAGATTTTATTTTATTTTATTTTATTTTATTTTATTTTATTTTATTTTATTTTATTTTATTTTATTTTATTTTATTTTATTTTATTTTATTTTATTTTATTTTATTTTATTTTATTTTATTTTATTTTATTTTATTTTATTTTTATTGAATTGCATTCTATTCTATTCTATTCTATTCTATTCTATTTTTTGCATTATATTGCATTATACTTTATTGTATTTATTTTTTGTATTGTATTTCTCTGTTATTTATTATTATTAATAATTAATAATAATTTAAAATAACAATTTATTCTTAATCCATTATCTATATAATTATTATAATTTTTAATTATCTTATATAATAATTATAATATATCTATCTATTTATTTTAAACTTGCCGCTTTTTATTTATCAATATTTCTCATGGGTTCCCTCCTCCCCTCAGGGATTTTTAATGTGTGGCAAATAAAAATTTGAAGCTGAGGATACCGGTCTGATAATTCCTTGGAAAACACTCTCCAGATGTGTCGCTGCTTTTCCACAGGGGGAACGCATTGTGTGTGTCTGGGGGAAAAAAAAAAGGGGAAAACAGGGAATTTCTCCCTAAATTTGGCTTTTGGTTTGAAATAAAGGAAGATGAGCCACAATTTGGGGCTGGAGATGAAAACCAGCACACCCAAAACTTCCAGCACATGATGAGGATCCAGGAGAGGCCGTTGGAGGAAGGAAAAGTGGGAGAGGGGAAAAAAAACCAGGGAAAAAAAATCCCACCCAAGTTTAGGAACCAGGAGCAGAAATAGGAGCCTTGTTCCCTTTAAGCTCGGCTAATCTGAGTCAAAACCCACATGAATCAAGTTAAGCTGAGCTCAAACTGCTGCTCCTGCCCACTTGGATGCACTCACACAAATTTCCCAACATTTCAGTGGCTCCTGTTTTCTTGGGAATCACATTTGCTGTGTTCCCGCTCCCTAGGAGGGCTGGGATTGTTCGGATTTTCCAAGAATTGCTCTTTCACCCCCCCCGAGTGTTTTCAAAGCATTATCTAATAATCCTCCAGGGAGGTGGGAAAAGTCGGGATCACCATCCCTGTTTTCCAAAGCAGGGAGAAGCCAGGATAGGGGGAATCCCTGCCTTGCCCAGGGAGAGGGCAGGATGGGATTAATCCTAAGAATCTGCTGGCTCATGGCCCGGGATCCACTGCCCCGAGCTTCCCTTGGGATGGGAATGCAGGGAAAGACGGGACAGAGGGAGGGAGGGTGGGATGAGCAGGAATTCTGCGCCACGAGTCGCTCCAAGGAATTGTTTGCACCAAAAGGATGCGCCGGGAAGCTCAGCGGTGCCACCCCTATCCGATCCCGCAGGGTGCTGATGTCGGCATGGAATGAAGGAGTTTTCCCAAGGTTCTTTCTGCCCGAGCTCCTTCGGACAAGCTGAATTCCAAGAGGGAATGAGCAGCAGGTCCGCGCTAACGGAGCTCTCCGGACAGAGATGGATGAGGGAGCGCTGACCCCGGCGGCCCCGCTGGCAGGGGAGCAGGGACAAACAGCTGGGAGCTGCAATTCCCTCCCCCGGAACAGCTGGATCTGAGGGAGGACATCTGTCCGCACTCTGGGTGGTTTGGGAGGAACAACAACCACGGAGCGAGCCGGGATCCTCGGGATGCAGAACGCGGATCCGCCACCGGGATGGGGCCACGGGGCAGGGATGGGGATGGATGGGGCCTCCCACGGAGCAGAGGTGGGAGGAAGAGCCCTGTTAGGGGGTCACGCACTCCGGACCCTCCTTCCTGTCCCGGGATTGCACATGAACCACCAAAATTCCATAAATCCAACGGCACGCATGGAGACTCCGCACCCTACCAGGGCCAAAGAGCCAGACAGGTGGAGGGAAAGTAGGAGATCTCTCCAAACTGTTTTCCACAGCTGCCGGTCCTGGCTTAGCAAAGCTGCTGGAAACTTCTGCGGCTCCAGGAGGGACATTTCTTCCCCTTGGATGTGCCAATCTTGCATCTCATGGCTGTGCCTGGAAACTCGTGGGTGATGCAAAAGCACCTGAGGATCCCAATTCCAGGAGTTTTCCAGCCCCTCCCTGGTTTCCAGCAGCAGATGAAGCTCCACAGTGTGAGCACCTGCCCAGCCTCTCCATCCCAGCTTTTGGGAAGCTCACAGCCGCTTCTGCCGAGCTTTCCCTGCTCCAGAGCTGCTTCCTGACTTCCCAGAACAAGATCCTCAAAAATCTCCGTAAGAGCCAGAGAATCCAATTAGTGCAGGTGCTTCATCAGGGAGGAAAATGAAGGCAGAGTTTGCACCTCCTGAGACATCAAAGCCTCATAAGAGCAAGAAATCCAAGTGGGAAACCAAGTTCTTGAGCTCAGGGTTGTTTCTTACCAAGATTTTAGGAAATTCCCTTGGGACATCCTTCACAGGAGCAGGAATGTTGGTTAAGGATTAAGTTCAGCTCTGTTTCCTCAGAAATTTTACTGTCTGGAGCAGTATTTGCATGGAATTGCTGAGTTTGCCCTGGGAGAAGCCAAACATTCCCTGTTGAGGGCACCTTCACCTCAATCCCAGGTGACAGCATGTGAATGACAAACCTTATTCCAGCCAGATTCCAAAGCCGGGAACAGCTGGACATAGGAGTGTCCCACCAGCTCCACCAGCCTTCCCAAACTGGCACCAGAACCCACCAGGAATTCAGTGCAGGAATTTATTGAACACAAATCCATGTAAAGCTGAGCTGGCCAGGAGTCAGGACCGGTGGCCACCACACCAAGCAGCTCCCAAAAGCTGGAATTCCTTCTCCTAACTTTGTCTGGAAGTTCATCCCAGTTCACAGCAGTTGTGTTTTCCCTTTGTTCTGCTTCCCTGCGCACGAGCCCGTGGCCTGGAGGGAGAAATGCTGCTTGAATATGCAGGAAACCTGGGCTAGATTCCCGTTCTTTTGCTCCTCCAACTCCTTGAAAAGGAAAAGGAGCGGGGTTTTCCAGCCACACGGGTGTCACATCCACGGATCTCTTTGGGAACTCGCTCTCCAAGCCTCATTCCCTTTTGTCTCCCTCTCCAGGAGTGGGGCCGGGGGTGCTGCCAGACCATGGAATGCAGCGCTCACCCCTTGAAAAGTCTTTCAGGAATTCCAAATTCGCACAGGCGTTTGGAGCTGGCCCCGCTGCCAATTCCACATGAGACAATCTGGAGATAAAGGGATGTTTGTGATCCTCCAGGTGCTGGAAAAGGGAGGAACCATTCAGGTGAGGAGTTGGTTGAATTTCCCTGCTTGGGGTGATTGAGCTGCAGGGTTCACCCACAGCTCTCCACGCCTTTTGCAGCACCACTTCTGCCCTGCTCAGCACTGCAATTACCTTGATCCCCTTCCCTTTCCTGGTGTTCCCAGCTTTGGGAAGCCTGGAGAGTTTTGCCAGGTTTCCAATCAATGATAGGATTGGGAAATGGTCCTGAAACCGAGAATTTGGGTTCTTTGTCACTGTCAAGGGGAGGAAATAGCTTAAAAAATTAATGAAACAACAATTTGGCTTGAGAAATCCTGCAGCAGATTTCTGGGATGCTTCTGGATCCTTCCAAGGGAAGGAATGAGCCTCCCTGGTGACCCTCCTGGCCCCGGAGCACACGGAGGAGAACTTCAAGCAGGTAGAACTCACCTGGCATGGGGATTTCATGGCAAACCCATCTCCAGGGCCAAAAGTTGGCTGTGTGGGGGGAATCTTTCTGAAGTGGGATTTGCTGGCAGGGAAAGGCTCAGCCCCGAACTGCCGGAGCCCTCGGGCTTCACTTAACCCCTGCCTGGCCCCCTCAGTCTGAGCCCACGCTGAGCCTGGCTTTGATACGGCCCCACACCCCCCGACAGCTCAGGGGGCATCAAATAAACCCCAGAGCCCCGGGGGATCAGCCCTGGAACAGCCCTTGGAGAACGTGGAGCACATGGAGCATGTGGAGTCCATGGAGCACATGGAGCACATGGAACATGTGGAGCACATGGAGCACATGGAGCATGTGGAGTCCATGGAGAACATGGAGCACATGGAGTCCATGGAGCACATGGAGAATGTGGAGCACATGGAGTAAATGGAGTCCATGGAGCACATGAAGCCCATGGAGCACATAGAGCACATGGAGCCCATGGAGCACATGGAGCACATGGAGTCCATGGAGCACATGGAGCACATGGAGTCCATGGAGCACATGGAGAATGTGGAGCACATGGAGTAAATGGAGCACATGGAGCACACGGAACATGTGGATCCCATGGATCCCATGGATCCCATGGAGCACATGGAGAATGTGGAGAATGTGGAGAATGTGGAGCACAGGGAGCCCATGGATCACATGGAGCACATGGAGTCCATGGAGCACATGGAACATGTGGAGCACATGGAGCACATGGAGTACATGGATCCCACAGAGCACATGGAGAATGTGGAGCACATGGAGTCCATGGAGCACATGGAGCACATGGAGCTCATGGAACATGTGGAGCACATGGAACACATGGAGCCCATGGAGCTCATGGAACATGTGGAGCACATGGAGCACATGGAGTCCATGGAACATGTGGAGCACATGGAACATGTGGAGTCCATGGAGCACATGGAGCATGTGGAGTCCATGGAGAACATGGAGCACGTGGAGCACATGGAGCACATGGAGCTCATGGAACATGTGGAGCACATGGAACATGTGGAGTCCATGGAACACATGGAGCATGTGGAGTCCATGGAGCACATGGAGTCCATGGAGCACATGGAGCGTGTGGAGTCCATGGAGCACATGGAGTCCATGGAGCACATGGAGTGTGTGGAGTCCATGGAGCACATGGAACATGTGGAGCACATGGAACATGTGGAGTCCATGGAGCACATGGAGCATGTGGAGTCCATGGAGAACATGGATCACATGGAGTACATGGAGTCCATGGAGCACATGGAGCGTGTGGAGTCCATGGAGAACATGGATCACATGGAGTACATGGAGTCCATGGAGCACATGGAGAATGTGGAGCACATGGGGCCCATGGATCCCACAGATCACATGGAGTACATGGAGTCCATGGAGCTCATGGAGCACATGGAACACATGGAGCACTTGGAGCAGGATTCTCCACCTAGCTGAGCAAGGTTTGCCAAGAGGGAGATATTGGGACAGGGAATTTCCCAAGAAGCCTCTGCCATGGACAGATGTTGGGACAGGGAATTTCCCAACATCCCAAGAATCCTCTTCCATGGACAGATGTTGGGACAGGGAATTTCCCAACATCCCAAGAAGCCTCTGCCATGGACAGATGTTGGGGCTGAGCATTGCTCTGCCCTTGGTGTGTATCCCACAACGTCCCCTGGCTGCTGCTGGCACTGATTTTGTGGGATATTTGCAGGTTTGGGGGTCAAACTTCACCCTGCTCTTTCTGAGCATCCTGCAAGGTCCATTCCCTGCTGCTCCTCCCAGCTGGAGGAGATTTGTGGGAACCAAGTGCAGCAGGAGCAGATGGACACGGTGAATCCAGCTCAGAGCATTTATGGAGCCACAACCTCAGTTAACCACACGTGGCTTCCCCCAAGCTGGCACCTCCTGATGGTGAAAATTTCCTGCAATTGGATGGGCAAGAGATGGGGAAAACCATCAGAAAACCATCAGATCCTGGAATGGTTTGGGTTGGAAGGAAATTTGAAAGATCATTTAAGTTTCAACCCCCCACCAACACCTTCCACTGTCCCGGGTTGCTCCAGCCTGGTCTTTTCCAGGGATGGAGCAGCCACAGCTTTTTTGGGAATCTGCTCCAGGGCCTCCCCAGCCTCTGGGTAAAGGCCTCAGGTGTCCCCTGGGCAGGGCTGGGGAGAGCAGATGTCACTCTTGCTGTGAGGGGACACCGATCCAACCACGGCCACGCTCCGGAGGGTGGCCCTGACCCCCTGGACAGGCTGCAAGGCTTGGGTCTCTCTCCTTGTCCTAATCCACGCTGGATCAGCTGATTTCATTTCTAATTTCCTCACACATGTGCTCCGGCACAGCTGTGGAACATGAGCCGAGTCTGCAGAGGAAATCCTGAGATTTACACAGGCCCCAGTGGATTATAAAAACCTGGAAACCGGACAGATAACACTCATGGAACAGACTCGAAACATGCTGGGGAGAAAAAAACCCTCACAACAGATTAAAACCTGCTGTTCCCTGCTAAATGTAAAAATGTCTTTTCCAACACTTTGAACTACTGTGGTGAAACTTTGTAGGTAGCTGTCGTTTCAAAGGTGCAATCTTCAGGAGGATTGTTTTCCTTTTTTTATTTTTTTTATTTTTAAATGGATTTGCGAAAGTTGCAATAAAAGAGTCCTTAAAAGGCCTTGACCTGGAGGGCTGCAAGCCTTTAGCCTGACAAGGTTCAGCCCTAAACCCTGTGCAGCTTCCAGAGCTTCTGAGAACTTCCAAAACCCGAGCTGGCTGCTGATGTTACGGCCCAAGGTGGTGGGAGGAAGAAGTAAACAGCCCCTGTTGGGAGATGTTGCGTTTTCCATCCCACCGGAGCCAGTTGGACGCTCCGTGGGTTTCTGACAGGGGACAGGGCTGTTTTCCCAGCTTCCCCCTGCCTATGGAAAGGCAGCTGGAGGGGGAATTATCCCAGAGAAAAGGAGGCTCAGGAGGAATATTCTGGCTCTGCACAGGAGGGGGAAGCTGGGGGGATCGGGCTCTGCTCCCAGGGAACAGGGACAGGAGGAGAGGAAAAAGCCCCAGGCTGCACCAGGGGAAGTTCAGGTTGGACAGCAGCAGGAATTTCCCCATGGAAAGGGCACTCAGGCCTTGGAACTGCCCAGGGAGGGCTGGAGTGCCCATCCCTGGAGGTGTCCAAGGAATTCCTGGATGTGGCAGTTGGAGCTCTGGGCTGGGGACAAGGTGGGGATCAGGCACAGCTGGGACTCGATGGTCCTGGAGATTTATTTCCAACCTCAGCGATTCCATGATTCTGTGATTTTGAATAAATTCAGCCAACGATCTCAGGGATGCTGCTGTCCTGGAGAGACATTTTCCTATTCCCCATCTCAGCAGGAAGGATTTTTTCCACCCATTTTCCAGTTGTCTGCTGGCTCAGAGCTGCCATTTTTGGGCTCCTGCTGGTCTCCAGCTGCATCAGTGGGATCAGAACGAAGCCCAAGGTCAGGCTGGGTTTTCTTGAGCTTTCAAGTGGGATTTATTGCTTTTCCTAGGATCAATGACTTCAGCATTTGGGCTGCCAAGCTGTGCTGGGTCACGTCCATCCAGGGTCAGAGTTTCTTGTTTGGAGGCCACTTCTTCCCCCAAGAATTGTGGGAACCTCACTTCCATTTTATCTTGAGCATCAAAAGAATTTCGAGGAGGGGTCAGATGAAAGTTTGGGGGCTTTCCTCCCTTATTTCTGTGAAGAACAAACCAGGATGGTTTGGGGTTTGTGAAAGCAAAATCAGCTTGAGCTGGATCTCAGATCTATTTTATCTCAGTCCCTAATCTTTCATTTGAATTTGGGGTTTCCAAACCAAAACCCAGGGAAGACTTTGTGAAAAAAACCAACCTGAACTCCAACCTCCTCCACACATTCCAGGCGGTTGCTGAGAGGAATTCTCCTCCGAGTTCATCTGAATCCAACTGCGACAAGGAAAAACCTCGGCTGGCACCCACCTCCCCTCAATAGGATCAAATCCCACCCCGAGAGGGGCAGGAAGAGAAACAGGGAAAGGCAGACAAGCAGGGCTTGAGACACTCAAAACATTGCAGTATCCTAGGACGAGACAAAGGAGAAGCTGCCGAGATTTCCCTGGAATGCCGGAGTTGTTGGAGCAGCCAAGAGAGCAGAGCAGTTGGAGTCTGAGCTCTCCATGAGCTGATGGAGAAGGTTTGAAGACTCCTCATGATGGTTCTTTGAAGGGTTTTGTAATGTTCTCCTCAAAAAGGGGCATCGTTTCTGTCCCGGATGAGTTCAACGTTTGGATTTTTGTTTGGGATCTGGAGGAAGCTGGGCAGTGCACAAGGCTCAGGTTTAAACGTGGTCCAGCATTTGGATTTTGAGCCTTTAATATCCAGCAAGAATCAGGTCTTGGCAGATGGTCAGTGACACAAAAACTCAGTCCCTGCAGGTCAATTTTTCCACCAGTAACATGATCCCCCACTCAAAAAAAGTCATTTCCATCCTCTCCCCCTGGAATCTGTGTGTCTCCTCTTGGATCCAGCTCTTTCCAAAAATCACTTCCCATTTGAAAAATTGATTTCCTCAATCCTAAATCTGCATTAAGTTCCCCATATTGTGTTTTTCCCAATTATCCATTCTGCTCCTCGCGTCAAAAGTCGTCCCCTGAGGGGTTTGTGACATAAACTGTGGCTTTTGACCCAGAATTGGAGCTTCCTGGGGTGTTTTTATTTGCAGTTCTCCCACTCCAGGAACTAAAAAGTAGCCAAATGAAAACCTGCCCACGACACGTTCACACAAATCATATTTTTATTTTTTTGCTGTAATTTTTATTATTTATTTGCTGCGCGTCACTCAAATTAAATGGGAAAAAGAACGAACTAAGCCGAATTTGTGGCGATGCCTTTATAATTTAATTTTGTGTTTCCAAATTTTGCTGTGAATAGTCCAGAGCAGAGATCCTGCCATGGTCTCAAGGACAAAATTAGGGTGAAGTTGGAGATTTATAGAAGTCCTCAGGGAGGGATTTTCACACTCACAGCATCCCTTGAGTTGCTTCTTCCAGGCATTTCCAGCCCTTGGACTTCTCTACCGCTTTTCCATGGCCTTGTCCACCACTTTTCCATGGCTTTGTGCACCACTTTTCCATGGCTTTCTGCACCACTTTTCCATGGCCTTGTCCACCACTTTTCCATGGCCTTGTCCATCATTTTTCCATGTCCTTGTCCATCATTTTTCCATGGCTTTGTGCACCATTTTTCCATGGCCTTGTCCACCACTTTTCCATGGCCTTGTCCACCATTTTTCCATGTCCTTGTCCACCATTTTCCCATGTCCTTGTCCATCATTTTTCCACAGTATTGTCCACCACTTTTCCATGCCCACTCTGCTCTGGGCACATTCCAGGTGACACCAGGCTGTGGATTATCCCACAGGATCCACCTTTTTTGCAGGCACAGAGCCAGAAATCCCAAATCTGCCCCACACCCCGTGCCCAGCAAAGGGAACAATTCCCAGCCCGGGCGCCGCGCTTCCACAGGGATCCGAGCGGGATCATTTTCCCTTTGGAAAACCAAAGGCCCAGACTTGGGGATTTTATTGGAGCGTAAAGTTGGACAATTAAACTCTTCAGGGAGGAGATTTCTCGAGGCAGTTTCGTCAAGCAGCTTTTTCCAGCTGAGCCTGGGCCCCAAAATAACGAGAGCCCGAACACAGAGCCGCTGTTTGCCGGTCGGGAGCGCGATCCTGGGAATGTCAACCGGGAGCCTGGTGAGTTTTCCTCCTTAATGAGGTGTGAAAAGTCAACGGAGCCGCGTGGCTCTCGCAGGGGAGCCGTGGGGAGGCTGTTCCAGGGCCAGCCCCTTCCACCCTGCCCTGCTCCAAACCCCCACAGCCACGGATCCAGCCCTGCTTCCCTTCCCTGATGGCGAAACAGGGAGAGCCTGGAAATCCTGGAAATCCCCGGAGAGCCCAGCGGTACCTGGTTCCATCCATTCCTCCAAAGGTTTCTCTGCTGAGGGGATTCAACCCCCAAAATTTGGCTGATTTGGGGTGTTTTTCAGTGCCTCTCTAAAGGGTGGATCCAACCAGGAGCATCCTGGTCATGGACAGGAACAATGCTGAGACCGAGGCACTGGGTCATTCCTTATTTCTGGGTTCCCAAAGAGCTGAAATCCAAATTAAATGCCAAAATTAGGGCACAGTGTGATGTGCTCCACATGGGAAGTGATTCTGGAAATCCTGGAACCCAGAGAGCCCGGCAGCACCTTGCTCCATCCATTCTTCCAAGGGTTTCTTTGCTGACAGGATTCATCCAGCGGAATTTGGCTGATTTTTGGGTGTTTTTCAGTGCCTCTCTGCAGGGTGGGTTTTGTCCTGCCAGGCTCATGATCCACCTGGGACGATCCTGGTCCTGTAACAACTCGGGAGAGTGAGGCAATTCCTTATTTCTGGGTTCCCAAAGAGCTGAAATCCGAATTAAATGCCAAAATTAGGGCGCTGTGGGCCATGCTACCCACGGAAAGTCACCCAGCACTTTGTACCATCACATCCAGGGCTGAAAACACCGGAGAAAACATTCTTCCTGGTGCTTATGGCAGAGAATTCCAGGTAAAAGTCAGCTGCACATTGGATTCTTTTCGGAAATTTCCAGTATATCCCACTACAGACCCTGAGATGAACTCCTCAGCTTGTCCTGGGATACTTCCACAGCCCAGGAGAAGCCGAGGGAATTTAAACAAGGAAGAGAAGCATCCAGAAACATTTGTGGGAGCGGAGCAGGCTGGGGAGCGGGATGTGGGATCCGGGGAAGCAGGGACAGGTTGCCTCCGAGCTGCTCCTGGCACATGTTCCCGGCCGCCTGTTGCTGTCTCCGAACAGATGTGGGCAGTTTGTGGGATGATGAAGTATTGGATCTGTTTCTCCTTCAGGGATTATTCCTACCAAATAAATCTGCAGGTTTATATGTTTAACAGCTGACGGGAGATCCCTTTTCCCTCCCCTTCCCTGTTCTGTTATTCCTTGCAGCCGGAGCCAAAACAAGGCTTTTAAGGCAGGGAGAGGAGGGGGAATGCTCGGGATGGGATTTGGGAAATTCTGGAGACAACGCTACAGTGAGTGGGGGCAAAACATCCTGCCCAAAACACAGCTCATGGATCCATCTCAGCTTGTTTCAGGATGGGTCCTGGACTCCAGGAGCGCTGGTTTAACCACCAGGTCATAAATTCGTCTGGGAGCTTTAGAATTTGTGGTCTGGGGAAAGATCTTTCCCTCTCTCCTGGTGGTATTGGATTAATTCATTTTTTTCCTCTTTCTTTCTTTCGGAGCTGCCTTGGGCTTGGATTTGCAGTGGTTTGAATTCCTCTGAAAATATTCCCTGATCAGCCCCGGAATGAAAGGCAGAGAGCGTGTGATGAAGGAGCCCAACCTGTTGGCAAGGGCATCCCAGGTTTTCCTTGGGAATGCCAGGTTGATCCAGAGGCATGAACCGAGGTGTGGATGTTGATATTTGGACGTCTCCTTTTTAGGGAGAGGGTCTGAACTTCCTTTAAAGCCCCTCCAAACCCAGCCTGGAAGGCTCAGCTCTGCTTCAGTGGCTCCTGGATGTCTGGTGCCAGAGATCCTCCTGCAGGGCTTTGCTCCCTAAATCCTCCTTCCAGTTCCTAACTTCCCCTTGGTCCATAAACATCCAGTTCCAGCTGCCAGCTCTGGAGGAAAAAGGGACGTGCAGGAAACACTTGGTCCTTAAAATGATGCAGCCACCTGAAAAGCTCCAGGACGGTTTTACCTGGAATATTCCTCAAGGGATGGGGGATTCCTGGAGATTCAGCTGCTCTGGGAAAGGAGCCCAATCCAGCGCTCAGTCCCTGCCCATGGGAGCCAGGGAGCAGCTGCTGAAGGGTGTCCTGGAATTATGGAATATCCAAACTTGGAAGGATCAACGATTCCAACCCCCAGCCCTGCACAGCACATCCCAAAAATCACCCCACGGTGAAAAAATCACATCCTGACACTTGGCCATGATCATCATCCTCATCCTAATCCCAAAGGCACCGTGAGGAGAGGGAAGTGGTGATGGATTCAGCTCATCCAGAGGCTTGGGAAGCCAGGGAAGCAGATCCCACTTGGGTGGAGCAGGAAGGTGCGTGGCAGTGTTTGAGCCATGGATTGAAAAGCTGAGCCCTCGGCAGGAGGAAGATCCATGGGGAGGCTGTGGAAAACCGGGAAAGGTGACTGGGAATGAGGGTTTGGAGAAGGACCAATGCCCTCAGTGACAAGGACACGGTTGGACTCACGCACCGTTGGAATTGCTGGTCTTAAAGGGCTTTTCCAACTTCCAGGATTCTCTGATTCCGCGTTTTCCTCGGCTGCTGTGCTTGGGATGGGGATGTGGCCGTGCCCATCCTCCCTCTGGGAATGCAGGGACATATCCCTGTGGGAATGGTGGCTGCTGAGGTGTTTTAGGACAAAGGGGATACTCGGAGCAAGTCTGTGACAAATCCCTTAGCTCGTGGGTTTTCCAGCCTCACCCTTTTCTCGCCTTTTCCGTCCCTTCATTAGAGTAAATAATGAGACAATTAAACGAGCACAGACAAAACAAGGGGATCCACGTGGAGATGGGGAAGCTGTTGGAATCCTGACTTTATCCCTGACTCCTGTGGCCAATCCAGGGAACGTGCCTCCAGAGGCATCTCCCAGACCGTGCTGAATCACCCAGCAATTTGGGAAGAAAAAAGCTGGAGAGGTTCTCGTGTTACCCGGGAAAAGCCAATGGGAGAAGGACAGAGCCACTTCCAGAATAAAGCCCGGGGTTAACGCATTTCACAACAGCAAAATCTTTTCCCAGCTTGTCCCTCATTTAATGGTTAAATGGAGGGAATTGCTGTGGGATCCCACGGGGACAAACCTGCTCGTGGTCTCATCCCACAGCAAAGACAAGCAGGAAAAAAAAATATCTTATTTGTAGCCTGTTTTAGACCTGGATAACACAAAATAGCCCGATTTTAAATTTTTTTTTTTAAATTTTACACCCCGGTTTGAGTGGATGACCACGATATTACACAGCTTTGAGGGAACTTTGGCAGCTTCTCTCGCTGTTTTACAGCACAGTTGTTCTTCGAAACAAAAGGTTTGGATTAATGGTGTTTTAATGTCCAGGATATGACAGAAATGAAATGCAGGAACAGTTGGCTCGCACACTGGGAGTCGAGTCAAGCTCAAATTTGGCCGCCAGCCCGCGGAGCTCCTCTGGGACACCCGAAAGGGGTGTGAACATTAACTCATAGAGCCATAACCCCGCTGCTCCCGAGCCTGCTCAGCCTCCCACTAATGCAATAATTGAATCAAAACCATCTTCAATTGTGTTAAAAACAACTTTGAACGCTGGAGAAAGGCTCAAAAGCCCAGCAAACCACACATCCCGAGCTATTTAAAGGTCTGGATAACTCCATTTTCCTGCTGAAGGTGAACCTCTGGCAAAGGGAGAAGCTTTGGTTGCATTTATTAAGATTTAACAAATTACCCCCCAAAAAGCAGCACTGATTTGGCTTTTTTGTTGTTCCAAGACAACATAAATCCTCGAAATACCCGGAGCAGAAGGCAGGGATAATTATCACTGAAATATCTCTGACATTTCCTTCAGGGTTTGTGAAATCCTCAAGGCCTCTTTCTATCTTTGTCAGTGCCTTCCTCTGCTTCCTACGACCACGTGCCTTAACTCCTCCATCTCTCCAGCCTCCAACTCTTCTGTTCCATTGTGTGCTTGACTTCATTTCGGTGCCAGCTTCTTCCACTCTGTTCTTCTTTCTTCTTTTATTTATTTTTTTTTTTCCTTCGTTTTGGTAATTGGGAACAGGCAGAAGTTTGGGTATTTAAAAAAAAAAAAAAAAAAAAGCAGCAAAAAAAAAAAAAAAAAACAAGGAAAAAAAACCCCAAAATGTTCCACATAAT
The DNA here is from genome assembly GCF_030490865.1 of Poecile atricapillus. Classification (NCBI taxonomy): domain Eukaryota; kingdom Metazoa; phylum Chordata; class Aves; order Passeriformes; family Paridae; genus Poecile; species Poecile atricapillus. Next base: position 15,273,166 of record NC_081262.1, read on the forward strand.
TGAGAGTAGTTAACAAAGCGTGAAACGAAATAAAAAAACACCATCCGGTGCTGATGTCAACGTTCATAAATGCAGGAGTGCTCGGAGCCATCCAGGAGAGATTGGAGCTGCATCCTGGCTTTTGGGATGACTTTGTTGCTGTTGTTCCACGGTATTTTTAGGAGTTTTTGATCAGATCACTTTTTGGCCTGTGAGATCTGCTCTAACGCTTCAGGTCTCCTGCTCTGGGTACTTGGTGTGTCGCTGGTGGTTCCCTAAATTATCCCACACACCACCCTCTGGTCACTGGCCGGGGGTTTGAGCAGAATCCCAGAATCCCAGAATCCCAGAATCCCAGAATTCCCGAATCCCAGAATCCCAGAATCCCAGAATCCCAGAATCCCAGAATTCCTGAATCCCAGAATCCCAGAATCCCAGAACCCCAGAATCCCAGAATCCCAGAATCCCAGAACCCCAGAATCCCAGAATCCCAGAATCCCAAAATCCCAGAATCCCAGAATCCCAGAATCCCAAAATCCCAGAATCCCAGAATCCCAAAATCCCAGAATCCCAGAATCCCAAAATCCCAGAATCCCAAAATCCCAGAATTCCCGAATCCCAGAATCCCAGAACCCCAGAATCCCAGAATCCCAGAATCCCAAAATCCCAGAATCCCAGAATCCCAGAATCCCAAAATCCCAGAATCCCAGAATCCCAAAATCCCAGAATCCCAAAATCCCAGAATTCCCGAATCCCAGAATCCCAGAATCTCAGAATCCCAGAATCCCAGAATCCCAAAATCCCAGAACCCCAGAATCCCAGAATCCCAGAATCCCAGAATTCCCGAATCCCAAAATCCCAGAATCCCAGAATCCCAGAACTGAGGCTGGAAAATCCCACCAAGACCCTCGAGTCCCAGCTGTGCCCGATGCCCACCTTGTCCCCAGCCCAGAGCTCCGGGTGCCACCTCCAGGCATTCCTTGGACACCTCCAGGGATGGGCACTCCAAACCTCCCTGAGAGCTCCTTCCGCTGCCTGCCCACCCTTTCCAGGGGGAAATTCCTCTTGAATTGTGGCCACCCTTGCTGAAGTCACCTTCTGCTCTTGCTGAAGGTCAGAAAGGCCCACGAGGAGGAAGAATTAATAGGGAAGAGACTCAACATCCACTGGAGTTCCTTGAGAGGTTGAAGAGGCACCTCAGTGGTGCTGCCAGGCTGGGAGTTGGAATCTCCAGAGCCAGAGGCCAGCATTTGACTTTGTCACTGACTGAAAAGTCCCCAAGGTGAGAGGAACCAGCAGATTTTCTTCTGGGTTTTTTCAGCATTTTCCTTCCACTCGTTCCTCCAGCAGATTTCCCAGTGGCCACATCCACGAGGACAATCAGCTCCAGCACATCTTTGCCGGTGTTTTACTTGTCAGGATGGGTTTCCCTGGAGCTGGGGGTGTCCTGCCAGCGGATTTTGCCCCCCAGGTTGGAGCTCTGTGGTCAGGTTGTGCCTCCAGCAGTGCCGGTGGCAGCTGCTTTGTGTCTGTCAGTGTGACCTCGGCATAACACGGCAAAAATCGATTCCTTCTCCGTTTCTCCTGTCCCCACCCCGAGCCCCTCAGCAGCAAAGTTGACTTCCTGGTTGTGATTAGGGATGGTTTACATCCACTTCCTAGCGTTGTTTTCCTTTTATTCCTATCATTTAAACAGAATTCTGGGGATCGTCGCTTTGCCCGGACATCTGCGCTTCCAACTTTGCCAGCTCTGGGATGCTGAAATCCAGCTCATCCCAGAGGATTTGCACGGGGCTGAGGCTCCGACCTGGACTTCTCCCTGTGAAATCCCAACCCCCTCTGTCATCCCAGCACTTCCAAGTGGAGCTGGAAGAGGCTCTGCAGGAATTAGAGCACTTAGAGGAAAGTGTGATGTTAAATCCCTGCGTGCCAAAGCCACCGGGATGAGTAATAACGAGGTGTCAGACTGACACTGATCCTCTTCCCACGGAAAAGGGGGGATGGAGCCGGCCCGAGCCGGGCACAGGAGGAGCTGTGAGGATGGATGAGAAGCTCCTTCCCTGCTCACCCTCCCTCCGAGGAAAAGCTGGGTGAGCTCTGTGAAGATTTCTCTCCTCCAACGCTGTCAGCACGAGTCCAACCCTCCCCTGCCCATTCCCACCCCGGGAGGAGGGAGAGGGAAGGTGAAAGGGAAGCTGGCAGTCCTTGTGAGCTCGTTTTTCCCTGCTGGAATTAAGTCATGCTGCTGAGTAAAGAGGTGGATTCACTTCTTCCATGAGCTCCCTGCCACGCTCCGAGGGGGAGAGGAGCTCGTTCCTTCAGCATATTTGGGAATGGTCTGTCCTGAATTTCAGGCTCCTCTTTGCCTTTTCCAGAGGGAGTTTATTCCTTGCTGAAGGCAGAGCAGGAATTCCAGGCGGATTAGGAGGCTGCACCTTGAGGAAAGGCCATTCCTGAGGAAAAAAAAAGGATGATGGAGTGGCCATCAAGGACAGAGCACCCGATCCTCTGGGAGAGCAGCGTGGATTTGGGATCAGCAGTGGGAATGACGGCTTGACTGCACCCACACCTCACGGGATTCCATCACCTCACTCAGCTGGGAATCACACAGCAGCTGGACTCTGGGATTTGCCTCCTTTACCCCCCCAAAAAAAGACTCAGAATATTTCCACACTGTGTCCCCTTGGGAAAGTCCCACTCAGGCAGCCAAAACAAAATGTTCTGACCTTATTCCTACAAAATTGTTTCGGAAGCTTTGACTCCTCCTCTTGTGGCTCCATCCTTTGCCTTTGGCAGAATCCCTCTGGTTTTATGAGCTCTGGGAGGGGTCATTAGCATGATTCCAACTCCCTGACAATCCAGTGAAATAAGTGGTTTCTCCACCCTCAGATCCCAGCTGGCTCCAGAGAAACAAGTGACATTCCCAAAAAACCCTGTGCTCACCTGTGCTGGGCACTTCTCAGCCTTTGCTCTGAGCCAGCAGCAGGGAATTTCTGGGAATATTTCCTTGTTTCAAGCTCTCCTCCTTTCCTGCTTTACCATCCTTATAATTCTCATTCCTGGGAGGGGTGGATACCTCCCTCTATCCTATAAAAATCCAGTTATCCTGGTTATTCCTGCTGTGAATAACGGATTGAAGCACCTGCTGTGGTGTCTCAGGCTGGAAGATCCAACTTCCCTCTTGGTTAAATCCAGAGTTGTGACAACTTCAGGAAAAGGCAGGAGAGGGATTGTGCTCCCAAAATGATTCCCATGGATATTTCTGGAGCAGGGATCACACAGTCCTGGACAGACAGAAGTTTAAATACCTTTATTTTCTTTTCATTCCGCCTGTGCCTGCCCTGGATTCACAGGGAGTGTTGTAATATTGTCCTCCCAATTTCCTGGCTTACCTCTGTGAGGCAGATGCCAAGGGAAAACCAGGAGGGCATTCCAGTAACTCAGATGCAGTGATAACAGGAAATTCCGGGAACAAGCACCAGCAAGTCAGGAAAAGACATTTGGGCAGGAAAACTGGGATCACAAACGCTGCTTATGGGAGCTCTGTGAGGCCCCAAAATCCACAGATCCGTCCATTCCCCTCTGGAATTTTACAGTTATTGGCTGTAAGGCTGGATCCCTTCTTAGTGAATTCCAGCTCCAGCAACCTGGGATGGTGGAAGATGTCCCCATCCTGGGAGATGGAATGGGAAAAATTTTGGTCTGTTCCAACCCAAACCAGTCCGGGATTCCATGGATCCATTCCTCTGGATCCAGAGCAATCCCTGCAAAAATCCTGTTTTCCAAGGAATCACACAGGGAATAACCCAATTTTGCCACCTCGCAGGGATGCACAACCCCCAGCACTGCCCTGCCATGGGGAAATAAAGCAGAAATAAACATTTAGGGGGAAAATAAAATCACATTTAAAAAAAAACCTTGCAATTCCACAGGCCTTATCCATAAAGGATCCATATTCCATGGATGGGGAGAAGGCTGTGCTGTGTTTTCTGTAGCTGCCATGAAATCCCATTCCAAGGCTGGATTTTATTCCTGGAGGTGCCTTTGAATGAAGGGTTTTTAGCAGCATTTCTGACTCAACCCTAAACATGGCAACTGTTGCTAACAGCGGGCAACAATTAACAAATTAATCTCAACTCAGGCTCACGCTGGGGACCTGATTTTCCTGGGAAATGAGAAGGGAATTTTGCTCTGCTCCTTTGATTTAAGCTGTTTTTTTCCAACCCCCCGAATTTTGCACCCACTTGGCCGAGTCACCTTCCCCAGGAAATACCAAAGGGTGCAGAGGGGAGAAATTGTCCTGCTCAGAGGTCCCATCATCTGGGATGGGGGTTTCCACTTCGGGGTTTCTTATCATTCCAGGCTGTTTTCCTGCCAGGAATCTCCCATTCTCCTTGGGAATGCTTTAAACGCTGCCAAAGTGCTCCTGGAATAGGGAATTCTGTGAGCACTGGCACTGGGATGAGAGCAGCACACCTGATCCTCAAGAAAACTCCATAATGGCCCAAATTCCGGACATTTCCCATGTTTTTCCCAAGGATTTTCTTGTCTCCCAGAAGAGGTTGCAGGAAATCGAAGGGCCTGAAGTCCAGAGGCATTTTTGGCGGTGGAAAATGCAGGATGGAGGGAGCACCCAGAGCCAGCTGGGAGAATATCCCACCCTCATCCTCCAGCCACCAGAAACCTGAGGGAAAATGTCATTTTATTAAATTGTCATTTTATTAAATTGCCCTGTTATTAAAATATCATTTTATTAAACCTTCAGTAGTGAAGCAGAGACTGCAGAGCTGCTGCAGCCAAAAAAATCACCCTAAAAACACTTTTTTGTCATTAATTTCAGGGTTTCAAGCAAAGAAAACTACAAGTGGGTGTGAGGAGACCCAGCTGGGCCATTCCTGACCTGTAACCATGAAAAATGCCACAAAAATCTTGGAATATTATCATTCCCACCATGGGTTTTCAGGAAAATGCCGAGAGGAAGGATGCATTATCCAGGGAATGCTGCAAAGCCAACACAGCTTGGTGTGCTCTTCCATTTACAAAATAGAATTCCAAGGAGAAAAGGCCGAGGAAAGGGTAAGGAAAATCTGAGGAAGGGCTGAAGAAAGGGTGAGAAAATGTTGAGGAAAAGCTGAGGAAAGGCTGAGGAAAGGCCCAAGGAAATGCTGAGGAAAGGCTGAGGAGAGGTTGAGGAAAACCCAAGGAAAAGCAGAGGAAAGGCCGAGGAAAGGCTGAGGAAAGGTAGAGGAAAGCCTGAGGAAAGGCTGAGGAAAAGCTGAGGAAAGGCAGAGGAAAAGCTGAGGAAAAGCTGAGGAAAGGCTGAGGAAAGGCTGAGGAAAAACCCAAAGAAAAGCTGAGGAAAGGCCGAGGAGAGGCCAAGGAAAGGCTGAGGAAAGGCCGAGGAAAAGCTGAGGAAAGGCTGAGGAAAGGCTGAGGAAAGGCCAAGGAAGGGCCAAGGAAAGGTTGAGGAAAGGTCGAGGAAAGGCCCAAAGAAAAGCTGAGGAAAGGCCGAGGAAAGGTTGAGGAAAGGCAGAGGAAAAGCTGAGGAAAGGTTGAAGAAAGGTTGAGGAAAGGCAGAGGAAAAGCTGAGGAAAAGCTGAGGAAAAACCCAAAGAAAAGCTGAGGAAAGGCCGAGGAGAGGCCAAGGAAAGGTTGAGGGAAGGCAGAGGAAAGGCTGAGGAAGGGCTGAGGAAGGGCTGAGGAAAGGCTGAGGAAAGGTTGAGGAAGGGCTGAGGAAAGGCTGAGGAAAGGCTGAGGAAAGGTTGAGGAAGGGCTGAGGAAGGGCTGAGGAAGGGCTGAGGAAGGGCTGAGGAAGGGCTGAGGAAGGGCTGAGGAAGGGCTGAGGAAGGGCTGAGGAAGGGCTGAGGAAGGGCTGAGGAAAGGTTGAGGAAAGTCCGAGGAAAGGCTGAGGAAGGGCTGAGGAAAGGTTGAGGAAAGTCCGAGGAAAGGCTGAGGAAGGGCTGCCGTGCCTGGCCCTGGGAACACAAGCCCATCCAGCCGGGATCCCCCTGTTCCAGCTCCAGCTCCATCCCCAAGGTCTGCCCAGAACTTTCCAGCAAAGCAACACAAACCCTGTGCAGACAGCGAGGAAATCACCCAGTAACAGCCACTAAAATCCTGCTGGAAACCATTCCAAGGCAGGCCAGGCCTGGCTGGAGCAGCCTCCCTCCTGACAGACCTCCCCGCTCACTCCTTTAGCTCTGCTCCTTTTTCCCTGCCGTTTTTCCCACTGAATTGGACGGGACACGACTTCCTATCGCTCCCAAATTGCTTCCGTCGGCTCGTGGGGGAGCGAGCAGCACATAAATATGGAAATTTTCCCTCCGAGGCCCGGAGAAGACGATGAGGAGAGAGGTTGGATATGCAGATGGAGAAATGATTAACCAGGCGCTGTCCTTTATCTGTCTGGAAGTCCTCTGGAAAAGAAAGGTTAAGGAAAAAAAATCCAGGAGCAAGTGGCCTTGGAGCTCATTAATCCGTCTCTTTTTGTTGGCACTGGGCAGGTCCTTGGCCCCCAGGGGCTCTCAGGGTCTGCTTCAACATTTTTCCTTGATAACCAAAGCGGTTTTTCGTGGCCAGCAGTGACTAAGAGGTGGATTCAGAGCTGTTACCTCACCTTACCCCCATTTTTTTTGGGATCACAGGACAACCCAACCATCAGGAGCTGGCCCAGGCAGTGCTTTTAATGTGATTTCCAGCAGGAAAAGCTCTGGAGTTTGGATGGGACAGAGCCTGGGTTTCTCTGGAGTTAAATAGAGAGCTGGAAAGAGAGGGAATATCTGAAAGCACAACTCTCCTTAACGAGGGAGTCTCGACCGGCAGAGTTGGGATTTTTCCAAGTATTTTCATTGTTTTGCTCCATTAGAAAAAAGCAGCCCACGTTCCCAATATGCCAAACATGTAAAATTGGGGAAAACTATTGCAAGGAGGTTCTTGGGGCAGTGAATCCCATCCTGTCCTGGTCAGCAGCTGGGCTGTGCCCTTCTCCAGCAGTTCCCAGGAGCAACATTCCCAAATCCTCTGGAGAATGGATGCCCCAAGCACAGCACGTCCCAAATGGGAAGAGCCAGCACATCCCAGAGTTGAGGAATCTGCAGGAAAAAGCTGCTCCAGGAGCATCACCATCCCCGTGGGAATGGGGAAACTGAGGCACGGGTGACACAAGGGGGGTGTCCATGGAATATCAGAATGGTTTGGTTGGAAGAAACCTCAGAAATGATCCAATTCCATCCTTCCCCATGAGCAGGGCACATTCTGCTGTGCCAGGCTGCTGTGACCCCATTTCCAGAGCCTCCAGAGGAAAATGAGCCCCAGGGAAGGGATAAAAGCAAAGCAGAGCAAAGCAAATCCACTTTTCCCTTCCTTCCCACAGGGAATGTGGCAGGAGAGGGAGGAGAAGGGGTTAAAGGGTTCCATCCAGGCAGGGATCACAGGATCCTGGAACCCCTTCTGGCAGCCTGGAATATGGAAATCACAAGGATTTCGTTTTGCTGTGGGCCAAAAATGTGTTTGATCCAAGGGCTGCGGCTTTTCTGCAGCTCTCAGAGAAAGGGAAACTGAGGCACGGGTGATACAAAGGGGATGTCCATGGAATATCAGAATAATTTTGTTGGAAGGAACCTTAAAAACGATCCAGTTCCACCCCTGAGACGGGCAGGAACACCTCCCACTATCCCAGGCTGCTGCGATCCCATTCCCAGAGGAAAACGAGCTCCAGGGAAGAGATAAAATCAAAGCAGAGCAAAGCAAATCCACTTTTCCCTTCCTTCCCACAGGAGAGGGAGGAGAAGGGGTTAAAGGGATCCATCCAGGCAGGGATCACGGGAGACCCTCCTTTGGCAGGGATGGGGCTGAATAATTCAGCAGCTCCCGAACCCTGGGCCAGCGGCTCCCACTCTCTCCCTGCTCCTGCCAGCCCATCCTCAGGGAGCCATGGCAACGCTCCGGGCTCCAGGAATATGGAAATCACAAGGATTTCGTTTTGCTGCGGCACAAAAAAAAAAAAAAAAAAGTTGTTTGATCTGAGGGTTGCGGCTTTTCTGCAGCTTTCAGCGAAGAATCATTTCTGTATTCATATCTCCCATTCAGCTGTCAGTTAGCAGCTCCAAAAAACCCCAAACATGGAAATTAAAAGGGCCGAAAGATTCTCCAGGAAAAAAAAAAAAAAATGGAAATAATTTCGTTTTTCTGGGCTGGGTTAACACTTGAGGTGCTGGAGGGATTTCATGCTGATGTCAGAGGGGTTGGAGAGGGATCTGCCTTGAGTGTGTCCAAAGGAGTGGGAAATAGGGGAGATTTCAATGGAATTTTGGTGGGAGAGACAAGGATGGGATCAGGATGGCATCATGATGGGTTCAGGTGGGGATCAGGGTGGGATCAGGATGGGATCAGGATTGGATCAGGTGGGGATCAGGATTGGATCAGGCTGGGATCAGGATGGAATCAGGATGGGATCAGGATGGGATCAGGATGGAATCAGGATGGGATCAGGGTGGGAACAGGATGGGATCAGAATTGGATCAGGTTGGGATCAGGATGGGATCAGGATGGAATCAGGATGGGATCAGGATTGGGTCAGAATGGGATCAGGATGGAATCAGGATGGAATCAGGATGGGATCAGCAGGATGGGATCAGAATTGGATCAGGATTGGATCAGGATGGGATCATGTTGGGACCAGGATGGGATCAGGATGAGATCAGAATTGGATCAGGATTGGATCAGGTTTGGACCAGGATGGGATCAGGATGGAATCAGGATTGGATCAGGATGGGATCAGGTTGGGACCAGGATGGGATCAGGATGGAATCAGGATTGGATCAGGATGGGACCAGCAGGATGCAGGTGCCACCTTCAGTGCTCTTCCCTTGGGAATCTGCCTCACCCCGGGAGTGTGGGATGCCCAGGCCGATGGGAAGAGCTCAGCCCCGCAGGAATCTCCAGCTTTTGGTGGGATATCAGCACTCAGAGCCCCTCCAGAGGCGGCTCCTAAGCGCTCCAGAATTCCAGGAAAATCAATCCTGACCCTCTGGCTTCCCGTGGAGGAGCGGGTGGGCAGCAGCTGCCTGTGCAAGCTGCCAAGGGAGCAGGGGATGGAGTTAATGGGAGAGCTCCGGCTCGTTTTCCCTCCCGGTAAATCCAGTTAAAAGCTGGAACAGCTTGGAGCAGGGAGCAGGGGCTCAGCAGCTGCTGCTGGGACAGTTTGTGACCTCTGCGGGTTGGCAAAGAGGGGAGGCTCCTGTAACACATCCCGGGAAGCTGCTCCCGCTCCTCCGAGCTTGGAACTTCTGCTGGAGCTGAGTTTGAGACGCTCAGAATTCCCTGGAGCTCGGGGGGTTCCTCTGAGGTGCTGCTGCAATGCAGGAAAATCCCAGTTTTCCCAAAAGACACCTGGGAAGGGACAGCTTTGGGTGGATTGACTCAGCCTTTGGATGGAGGGGGATTTGTGGGAATACCCGAGGGTCTTTCCACCTTTCTGTCTTTCCTTGCTCCCATCCAGACAGCAAAGAATGGGAAAAGATGGGAATCTCAGCATTTTTCTTAGGAAAATTCCAACCCGGTTTGTCATTTAGGAGCAAACAAGGAGAGCTCTCCTGGGAATAACAGAGATGTTTGTGCTCCAAGCCCAGAGAAGCAGGATCCTTGAGAGGGAATGTGTCAGGAAAAGGGAGGAAGGTTGGACCTGAGTGGAATTTCATTAATCCAAGTTTTTCCAGAGGTTTCTGGATAAACAGCTCTAAACTCTGCATCAGCTGCTTCCTTCTTGGGATGATGGAAAACACTTCCAGCTCCTGGATCCGCTCTGGTCCATAGAACACCTGAATGATCCCAGATTTCCAAGTTGTTGGAATGAAATAAACGCAGCTGAAGAAGTGGACACTAAAAATCCTGGAGTTCCCTTCCCAACCTTTCCTGGGTCAGGCCTGGGTGTCAGCCCCCCTGGAGCAGGGAATTGCAGGGGATACTTTTCCGGGAATTCAGGGCTGCTGATGGGGAATGTCCTTCCCAATTCCCTGTCTGGCAGCTGCCGAGGGATCTCCTGGAGCTCCGGAAATGTGTCCAGGGCAGGAATTCCGTGGTACTCCAGCAATTCCTGACCTTCGATAATATCCAAAGGAGATCAGATCCCTCAAAATGAAATCATGGAAGCACCGAGCAAACCTGGTGAACTCTGATTCACCTGAACAACCCCAAATGGTCCCACCCAGAGCCTAAAATCCCACCCCTGCTGGGAGCATTTTTCCCCCACCACTGGGATAACGGGGATGAGTGGATTGCACTGCATGGAATCAGCTCCCAGGGAGAAAATTCCAGGCAAACTCCACACAAACCATGGGAAGAGCAGGATAACGGTGACCCTTGGAGCATGGGCTCTATCAGCCAGAGGGACTTGGCAAATTCAGGATTTCCAAGTGATATATAAAATAAAATATAAAATATAGAATATAAAATATAAAATACAAAATATATAATATAAAATATAAAATATAAAATAAACAATAAAATATAAAATATAATAAAATAAAATAAAACAAAATAAAACAAAATGAAATAAATAAAATAATATAAAATAAAACGAAACAATAATAATTGATATTATTATATTGTATGCATTATTATTATTATTATTATTATTATTATTATTATTTTATAATTATAGTTATATATTTTATAATTATAATCATAACAAAAAGGCCCTAAATCAATGTTAGAGAAAGTTCTGACTGATGTGTCTAAATACATGGCAAGAAAACCTATTAATAATTAAAATTAAAAAATTAATTAAAATTTATATTTATTAACAAGAAAGACCAAAATATTGAGGGAGAAAAAAAAACCTCTCTTTTTACCTGAAAATTGCTGTTTTAATGAGCTCCCAGCTCATCCCTTTCAATCCCTACATTTCAAGTGCCATAAAAAAGCTGCAACTACCCAACATTTGTTGGCCCTTCCACACCCATTAAACTTCCCTGATCCCTAAAACTGAATTCCTTAAAGATAATAAACCCCAAAAAACTCCCTCAAACACCAGTAAATAATTAGATTTTAGCAGAATTTTTCCGCCAGGCTGGAATATTTGTAAATCCTGCTCTGCCCGCAGCGGGATGAACTTTGCCTCTCCTGTCTGGAAGTTTATTGCCCATTCCTAATGATCAGTATCCATTTCATTCCCGAGGAATGAAGGGATTTGAGCGCTAATGTGGCACCAGGAGCAGCGCTTTGCTGAACTGGGAATGTGATTCCGTGTCTCCCTGTTTTCCTGGAGAGGGCGGATACCGGACACCAGCCCATGGAAATCGCTCCCGGGTCAGGAGTTGAAGCCTGAGCTGGGCTGGAGGAGCTGATCCCTGTGGGGATCCTGATCCCAGAGCTCCTCCCTGGAGTGCAGATCCCTGTGGATACGGGATGTCGGCAAAGGAATGGAAAAATCCTATCTTTCCATGCTTTTTACACACATTCCAAAATATTTTGGATTTTATCCCCCTCCCAAAAAAAAAAAAAAAAATCGCGTTTTGAGCCTTCTCCCATCCTCAGGTGTTGCTGTTGCTGATCTTTTCCAACGTCATGGAATGGTTTGGCTTGGGAGAGACCTTAAAACTGATCCAGTTCCAGCCCCAACCCTTCCCATTATCCCAGGGTGCTCCAAGCTCCATCCACCCTTGGGCACTTCCAGGGATCCAGGGGAATCCACAGCTGCTCTCCCCACCCTCATTGTCAAAAATTCCTTCCTTTTTCTTCCCTGAATCTCCGATTCCTCGGTTCCAAACCATCCAAGGATGGGGTTTGGAGCAACCTTGGGATAGTGGGAGATGTCCCTGCCCATGGCATGGATCAGGATGGGCTTTAAGGTCCCTTCCAACCGAGTAATCCCAAAATTCTGTGAGGATCAGAAGGAAAGAGCAGGGATTTCTGGCAGGACCTGGTGGGCTGCAGAGCCTGGGACAACGCTGGGTTCCCAGGCTGGAAAAACTCCTTGGGAAACTGCTGGGATGTTGAGCTGAGATCTCTGGGATTGTTCCTGTTCCAAGAGCGCTATCAGGAAGATAAATTAAGGAAAAGATACCAAGGCAGCCCCCACATTGTGGATTAAATAATCAGCAAAATCCTGGGATCTGCTGCAGCTCGGGGAGGGAGGCAGAGCCACACGGAGAGACGGGATAACAAGGAAAAGACCACCCAAAGGAAAACTTGGATCTTGGAAGTCACTGAACAGAGACAGCCGGGAAATCTGCACTCATTTGAAGGAGTTTTAATGGCTTCTGGTCCCCAAAAAATTTTGGGTACATCACGGTCTGCTGCATCCCAGTTCTCCACAGGAAAATCCCTGCTGGGAGCAGCTCTGGAATCTCCTTGATGCCATCCAGACCTTTTTCCTGAGGCCACAATCTGGTGCAGGAATCAGAATTCTCTCAAAAACCTCATCCCCTTGTGCTGGAAATGCTTTTGGTTGGCAGGTCATGGAATGCTGGCTCATTCCAGCTGGGAAACCATTCCCTTTCCAACCTGCAAGGAGCCAGGGCTGTTTTCCCTCACAAAAATCCGAGGAGCTGCTGAATTCTGCTCTGGGGCAGCTGCTCCCCAAGGCCAATTTTCCTGGCTAATCCTTGGAGCCTGTCAGGATGTCGGAGCCAGAGCCAGCCTGGCACGGTCCCCGAGGGGCTGGGGCAGTGCAGGGAACAAAAGATCCCATGACAGAGCTTAAATCCAGGGATCTGCCTTCCACTCCAGCCTGGATCCGCCTTTTTGCTGCTTTTCCTGAAGAGCAAAACCCTGCAGGGTCTGTGGAGGGCTCCAAGCCCGGCTGATAAATTCCGGATAAATTCCTTTATCCCGAGTCAAACCCAAGGGTGAAGTTCATGAGTTTTTCCTGCTGCCACTGGACAGATCCCAGCCCAATCATTCCCAGCTTTCTCTTGGCTCCCAAATTTCTCCAGGACACGGCAGACAAAACATTTCTTTCTATCCCTTTCCTTAACCTCTCTCTGTCCAGAACAGGGGAATAAATAATATATATATAAAATAAATATATATATATATATAAATAAATGTAATAGTAATAATAGTAATAATAGTAATAGTAGTAATAGTAGCAATAGTAATAGTAAATAATAATAGTAAATAATAATATATAATATATAATATAATATAATATAATATAATATAATATAATATAATATAATATAATATAATATAATATAATATAATATAATATAATATAATATAATATAATATAATATAATATAATATAATATAATATAATATAATATAATATAATATAATATAAGTATATTATAAATATAAATATAAATATAAATATAAATATAAATATAAATATAAATATAAATATAAATATAAATATAAATATAAATATTATTATTATTATTATTATTAATAATAATAATAATAATAATAATAATAATAATAATAATAATAATAAAAAGTAATGGGACATGAGCTACTTTTGGAATCTCTTGGAGCCTGAGGTTTGGGAGAGGGAGGAATAAGAAGCAGCCCTAATTGTAAGTGTGCAGAGGAGTTGGCCTGGAGGAAATGGGAAGATTACACGCTGGAGGAATCGGGAAGCAGCTCCAAGACGAGCAGCCTGCAGGGAGTATTGGCCCACTTGGAACTATTTTCATTTCAAATCGAACATAAAAACTTGTCTCCCTTCCTGATGGTTGTTCAAGGCCTGAGGAGCAGCGTGGAAATTCCTGACTGTGGAGGAAGATGAGGAGGGAGAAGGGATTCAGGCCTTCCTCCAGCCCTCCAGGCTAGGCAGGAGCAAAGAGATCGTTGGGATAGAGCTGGAAGGGAAGGTTACACATCCCCAAATCCTTGGGATTGGGCTGTTTTCCCTCACTCTGATCCCAGGATCGCTCCTGGATCTGCAGCTCTGTGGCCTCAGCTCATCCCCAAACCCTCCCCACGGAGTGAACTCCGCAGCCAGCTCAGGAACAGCTCCAAACAACTTCACAGGAGGCTCCTCCATGACCTGACAGCCCTAACGAACCACCGCGGGGTCAAGTGGAGCTGGGAGCTCATTAGAGAAGACCCCAGCTAATTAGGGCTCCCCTTCCAGGGTCACAGCCCCTTCAACTTGAAAATATCTCAATTTACTCTCAGCCAGAGTAGGAAAATCATTGGAATTAGACCCAGCCTCTAATTTTCCACTCCCTCAGTGCCAGTTCCTCTGCACCAGCGTATCCCAATTCCTGCACTTCCAAAGGAAATCCTCTTCCAGATGGGAAAGCTGCCCTCACTTCCAGGCTTAATTCCTTTTTGGCCACCTGGTTTTTCCTCTTCCTTCAAAAAGAAAAGGAACTGCTCATCCAGCAGACTCGGTTGGGATGAGGAGCACTGCAGGAAATGCAGCTGGATGGTTTTTTATGGCTTGCTGGGATTCTCCTTCCATCAAATCCTCGTTATTGCACAGGATGCTTTTCCTTCCCGATGAAACTGCAATTATCAGCTCTGCCTGTGAATAAACCACAGATGGGGCAGGGTTGGGGCTCAGAAATCACTGAAATTGAACCCAAAAGGAGCCCAGCAATCAGAGCCTTCCCAGGTATCCGTGTGTGTTTAAATTGGAGTTATTCCCTTGACGATAGATCCAGTAGCAGCTGTTTTAGGGAAATGAAAGAAATCCTTGGAAAAGAAGCACCAGTGGTGAGCAGAAACCACCAATTTCATGCAGCAAGAGCTGGAGGTGGAAATCAATCTTTTTGTTGCCCAAAATGTCTCTGGCTTTCTCCAGCCAGCAGTGGCAGGGACGGGCTGAGCCAGAGGCAGCCGCAGCTTAATTTATCCCATGGATTTTCCTGCTCATTCCCAAAAGGAAACCCCCCCCTATCCTGGGCACTGCCAATGGAGATAGAGGCTTTCCAGCTCGCTGTGGGATTTTGGCCTTTGCCAGAAGCTCCACTGAACATTTTAGGACTTGGCACGACAAAAATCCCGGCCTTGGACAGCAACCCCATTAGTGGTTTAAAAATAAAGCCCAGCTTAGGGCTCCAGACTAAACCTCAGCAAGGCCTGAGGGGTTTCTGCTCCGTGGTGAGGTGGGTTTAAACAAGGCTTAACTCCAGGGTGCTCCGGTGGCATTCCAGGACCAGGATCAGCAGAGCCAGGTGCTCCTGCTGGATGAAGAATCCCTGGAAAAATGGGATGTTGTTCCCACTGGGTGATGGAAAGCAGGGCTGGGAAGGACCTGCCCAGGCCATCCCGTTCTCCTGCCTCAGGTGGTGCCTGTGAGGCAAAGCTGCTCTCCAGGAGGATGATTCCAGTACATCCTCAAGTGGTTTTTCCCAGCGCTCAACCCCATCCCAAACGGTCAAAAATCATCAAAATGATCTTTCTACCTTAAAACTCCCATAATTTCCAGAGCTCTTCCCAGTGGGCATGGAGGGAGGAGCAACTCTGGCACACTGGGAGACTTGAGAATATGAAGGAGGAGATTGGATTAATAATAATAATAACAATTAATAATTATAATAATAATTATAATTGGCCTGTGATCCATCCTTTCCTCAGCATCCATCCCAGGCATTCCCTCCTCTCCACCCTCCCCACGCTGCCGTGCTCCTTCCACATCCTTCCCCCTCTGTTTGTCCCGTTGTTTTGGGGGTGGAAAAGCCCGGGAATGCTGCAGGGGTGGGATTCTTTGGGAGGTGGCAGTGCCATCTGCGTGGCCCACCCGGGTCACATTCCAGCCAGGACAAGAACAGGCCACGAGCCAGCAGGGAAAAGCCATGGACTGGGGGCTCCTGAGAGCTCCAAAAAGCTGGAGATGTGGAGATCTTTGGCCTTGTTCTTCTCCAGCTCAACGTGAGTTGATAAATCAGAGCCAGCTCCACACTGGGGACGCGGAGTTTGTGTTTGTTTAATTCCTGCATCTGGTTTTGCTCCACTTGGGCTCTTTGTTTTCACTTATCAGGATCCAAACTAAGGCTGGAGCTTCCCCAGGAGCCCGGGAGAAAGCAGGAGGGGAGGGAATTCCTGCAGACCCTCAGTGGATGCTGAGCAAAGGGGTATGGCCGGAGGCAGGAGAAGGTCAGAGCCGCGTAGGAAGGAGAGAAATTCTCTTCTAACCCTTAATCTTGATGCATCCACAGCTCTGCTCTGATCCGTGCAGATCCTGCAGATCCCAGTCTTTTGCAAGGAGCTGGATTTAACCCTGGAACTGCTCCAGGAAATCCCAGAATGGTTTGGTGGGATTGGAGGGACCTCAAAGCCCATCCAGTCCCACCCCCTGCCATGGGCAGAGACACTTCCACTATCCCAGGCTGCTCCCAGCCCTTGGGAATGAGGGATTTGCCTCCTGCTGGATGGGCTGCTGAGGGCAGGGAGCAGCCTGGCTCCTGCTGAGCAGGGAGCAGGATGATTTTGGGAAAGGAAGAGGCTCTGGTGTTCCCCACGCTTCTCTCTCTCCCCATTTTTGGCCAGGCAGCCTCTCCTTTGAGTGACAGCTCAGTAAGAAAAGCAAGGCTGTCAATATTCCAAAGATTTCCTAAAAGTCTTGAAATTCCTACCAAAAAAAACCCAACAAAACCCCAACCCAAACCCAACAACACAAAACCAACCCCCAGCCCCCACAGCTTCACAGCTTTATCAATCTCAGAGCGGGATTTTGCCAGAACAGGGCTGGGGAGGAGTTGCCAAATTATTTGTTGTCATTAAAATAAATGAGGTATCAAGTGCTAAAACAATGGTGTGGTGACAGAAAGCTGGAAAGGAGGAGCAGCTCTAATCAGAGGAGAACACGCCGCGTGTTCCGGAGCCGGGAGCGCGGTGCTGGGACGGGATCCGCGTCTGGAGGGGGCTGTGGGATCTGGGATCCATCTGCCAGGCCTGACGGCTGGGAATTAACTCAGGGGGACTAATTACCCCAGGAATGGGAGCTGGGGTGACAGGGGGTGTCTTGTACTGTTTCTTTGGGATGTCAGAGCACTTTGGGAGGAGTGATGGTTTTCCAGGATGGTGCTGCACACGGCTGTGGATCGGAGGGGTGCAGCCAGGCCAGGGAGGAGGAGGAGGAGGAGGAGGATGAAGCATCACCACCTCCTGCCTTCCAAACACTCATCAAAGGAGGTTCCAACCGGTTTGAGCCAGGAATACCCAAAGGGGAAGGAGAAGGATCAGCAAAAGCAGCTGGAGGTCAACAAACCTGGCCTAGAACCAGGCAGGGCCCAGAAGCCTCCAGCCATGGCCGAGTTCTTGCAGCTCACAGGATTCCAGCTGGTCCAGCCCATCCTGGGGCTGGTCCTGGACTCATCCCATCCCCTGGTTCTGGACTCATCCCATCCCCTGGCCCTGGACTCATCCCATCCCCATGGCCCTGGACTCATCCCATCCCCATGACCCTGGACTCATCCCATCCCCTGGTTCTGGACTCATCCCATCCCATGGTCCTGGACTCATCCCATCCCCATGGACTCATCCCATCCCCATGGTCCTGGACTCATCCCATCCCCATGGACTCATCCCATCCCCATGGCCCTGGACTCATCCCATCCCCATGGCCCTGGACTCATCCCATCCCATGGCCATGGACTCATCCCATCCTGGGGCTGTCCCTGGACTCATCCCATCCCCATGGACTCATCCCATCCCTGCTGTCCCTGGACTCATCCCATCCCCACGGCCCTGGACTCATCCCATCCCCATGGCCCTGGACTCATCCCATCCCATGGCCATGGACTCATCCCATCCCTGCTGTCCCTGGACTCATCCCATCCCCATGGCCCTGGACTCATCCCATCCCCATGACCCTGGACTCATCCCATCCCCATGGCCCCATCCCATCCCTGCTGTCCCTGGACTCATCCCATCCCTGCTGTCCCTGGACTCATCCCATCCCCACGGCCCCTCGGGCGGGCAGCTGGCGTCGTGCAGCCGGATTAGGAGCGGCGCTGCTCCAGCTGTGCTGATCCGACACAGGCCCCGCTCCGAGACACGCCGGATTCCCTGCCAGGCCTGCAGAAAGGACACCCCCAGTTGCTGCCCGTGCCTCCGTCTCCATCCAGCGGCACTAATTCCCACCCTAATCCCGCTCCACAACGGGCGCAGTGTTGGGGCCCAGGCAGCCCCTTCCTCCCCGGCTGACCCCGTGTCCCGGCCCTGGGCACGGCTGGGGGTGTCCCCAGGGAGGGGGTGACGGTCAGGGGGGGCTGCAGGCACAGGTGGCCCCGCCAGCTGTGGGGTTTCAATTTCCCGCTGATTCCCGAACGGGCCTGGCGGTGTCGGAGATGCGGGAAAGGCAGGGCAGGCTCAGGAAGGGGCTTTCCTCAGCCTGTGTTTATCCCTGGCTGTTCTGGTGCAAACCCCCTTGGGGATCCCATTATCCCATAAAAAATCTGGGATGTGGAAACACGGCGGGTTTTCTCTCCCAGTTCTGTCCCAGGATTGCGCATCCCCAAAACTTTGGTTGCTGTCCCATCCAACAGGTACTTCTGTTGTTATTTTTATTCTTTTTCAAGGAACACAGCACCAATCTGTGCCCAAATTTCTTCCTAAAAATTGTCCTGGACTGGCCAACCCTCTCTGTGCTCCTGGAATGTCCACAGGGATTTATCCAAAGATCCCTCTCCAGAAATATGTGGTAGCTTCCTTTAAAAGATCATCCTTGATCCAGGTTCAGTACCAGGGAAGGAGGAAGGGACAGAACCAGCCTTAAATCCATGTTAAATTCTCCAGGTGGAGCCGAATCCCTGGTATCCAGGGGCAGCTGCCGTAGGATCCAGCCTTCAAAATGTGTTTGGCTTGGAAGGAGCCCCTTTCAACAGCCCCCTCATCAGGGATTAAATCCTATCGATCCTTTGGAGCATGGCCCCGTGTCCGAGGAATTGTCTGGAGGGGAGGGAGGCAGGTGGGAGGACTCATCACTCGGTGTGTGGAAACAGCTTCCCTCACATTCCTTAAAAATGGAGAAGGAGAAGGAGAAGGAGAAGGAGAAGGAGAAGGAGAAGGAGAAGGAGAAGGAGAAGGAGAAGGAGAAGGAGAAGGAGAAGGAGAAGGAGAAGGAGAAGGAGAAGGAGAAGGAGAAGGAGAAGGAGAAGGAGAAGGAGAAGGAGAAGGAGAAGGAGAAGGAGAAGGAGAAGGAGAAGGAGAAGGAGAAGGAGAAGGAGAAGGGAAGGAGAAGGAGAAGGAGAAGGAGAAGGAGAAGGAGAAGGAGAAGGAGAAGGAGAAGGAGAAGGAGAAGGAGAAGGAGAAGGAGAAGGAGAAGGAGAAGGAGAAGGAGAAGGAGAAGGAGAAGGAGAAGGAGAAGGAGGAGAAGGAGGAGAAGGAGGAGAAGGAGGAGAAGGAGGAGAAGGAGGAGAAGGAGGAGAAGAAGGAGAAGAAGGAGAAGAAGAAGAAGAAGAAGAAGAAGAAGAAGAAGAAGAAGAAGAAGAAGAAGAAGAAGAAGAAGAAAAATTAAAAAGAGGAATAATTAAAAGAAAAACAAAGAACAAGAACAAGATCTTGATCACAGTTTGAAATAATAACCAAAACCAGATGGCCAATTCCCTCTGGTTTATTAACTGGATATCCTTCTAGTCTGGAGACCGAGAGTTGTGAGGTTCTCCTTGATGAGGGAACATCTCTGGAGAGCATGAAACAGGAGGGGATTTTGCAGTAGTGAAAAGAATCCCTTCAAATGGATGGATCTTTCAGCAAATTCCTCCATTTCTTTCAAGCCACTACTGGATTTCAGCTTTCCCTCACAGAACCTTTCCCTAATTTCCCACATCCGCTGAAAACCAGAAGGAGGAAGTGAAAATGGCTCAAACTGGCCGGACCAGTTCCACTGCCCACATTAAGTCAACTTGAAGAAGTTAAAGAATGTTTTTGTGGCTAAGGCAGGTCCCTGTAGATCCACACTCAGGCCCTGTGCATTCCCAATGGAATTCCGTGTCCCTGCTCCAGCCAGGGCTGGGTTTCCAGCCTGCTCACACTGTTTCCATCCCCTTCCCTTCCCTGATGCCACTGGAACACGATCTGGTTGAAGTCTCCTCGTGGAATGAGTTTTTCACAGCAGAGCAAACAAGAATGAGGATAAAGGAAAGTCGTTAGGATCCAACAATGGCTCTGCTCGGTGATTAATTAATCAAGAGAGAAGGAAAGTCCCTTTAGCAAGGAAAATAAAAGAGTTCTCGGGAACTGGATTCCCTTTGAAGTGGCTGTGGCTGGGTCACCTGCCAACCTGCAGCTTTATTCCATAAAGGATTTGGGAGATTTCCTGGTGCTGGGACCGGGAGAGGCAGATGCAGGGAGATCAGGAATTCCCTGGGGGAGGAAGAAGGAACTGTGGAACACCTCCAAGTGTGGAACACCTGTCCTGCAGAGACAGGTGACATTCCTCGGCACAGGAGAGCTGTGGGATTCTGCTCAGTCCCAGTCTGGACCTTTGTCGATGGTGTCCCACCACCAGGAGTCCAGGCTGATTCCCACCAGCTGTCACAAGGCGTGGGACAAGCAGGAGGTGCTGCTCCAGCTCCAGCCCTTCCCAATCCTTGTCCCAGCTCACCCGGCAGCATCTGCACCCCCCTGTGCGGGACACAGCTCTGCTCCCTCCCACTCCAGCCTGCCTGGTATTCCAGGTTGTCCAGAGTGGGTTTGGAGCCTCCTTCCCTGGAGATACTCAAAAGCCACCTGGACACAATCCTGAGAAATGTGTTCTGGATGGGGTGGGACTGGACAACCTCCCGTGTTCCCATCATTCCCAAACAATCTGGAATTTTGATGCCTGGCTCCATATCTGGTCCTGCCCCCAGAGGCCATCCCTGTCCTCCTGGCAGAGCTCCCATTCCCACCTCACCCCATTCCTGCAGCACGTGGAGCCTTTTCCAAAGGAATCCGGGTTAGGAATTAACAGCTCCCACTAATGAGCTGAGGAATGGCTGGGACAGGGGGTGGCAAAGCAAATCCCGGCATTCTGGAGCTGTTGGAATTGTTTTGTGCCTTGGCTGGGTGGCTTTTTCTCCGTCTTTCCTCAGTGAATTTCTGTGGAATGCTCACTGGAGACAGGAATGTTGGTTTCTCTGCTGCCCTTCCCAACGGCATTCGGAGAAATTCCACACACAGCACTTTTTGGAGCTCTTTTCCTGCTTTTTTGAGCTGGGGTTTGCTTGGAGTTGGACTCCAGGCAAGGCACAGCTCCTGTTTTCCCAGAGGTCACTCAGTTAAAGCAATCAATGCTCCCAGGCTTCCAAAAATATTCCCTGGGGACTAAGAGGAAAACAATGGGAAGGGTAAGGAATGGTTGCTGCTGCTTTTCCCATATAATGGAAAGATTATTATAATCATTTAATAGTAATTTAATAATAATTCTCTTCCCATCTTAAAGAGATGAGATGTGGAGAGGGAAAAATCCTGATTTCCCTTTTTTTCCCCTGCTTGGTTGGCAGAAAAGGGCTCGTGATCATGGAGATGTTCAGGAAGCTTCATCAAGAGCTCTGAGTTTTTCCTCTGCCATTCCTTCCTCCGTGAACACTTGGACACTTCCAGGGATGGGGCATCCACAGCTTCTCTGGAAAACCTGGGCCAGGGCCTCACAGGGAAGAATTGCTTCCCAAAATCTCACCTAAACCAACCTTTTGTATTTGTGGCACTTCCCAGGGTTCAGAGCTTGTCCCTCTGCCCCATCCCTGGAAGTGTCCCAGGCCTGGCTGGACACTGGAAGGTGTTGGGGATGGAGCTGGATCGTTAAGGTCCCTTCCATCCCAAATCATTCCGTAATTCCATGATTCCCACAGGGTCCAGGCTGTCCTGTGCATGCCAGCACCTCTGTGGGCACACACAGAAATTCAGGGATGGCTCTGAAGCCGCTTTGCTGCATCCCAAGCAGCTCATCCCTGCTTTTCCCCTCCACTCCTCCACCCCCGAGCGCTTCCATGGTTTTTTTTGGAGAAGGGAAACCCTTCCAGGAGCTCTTGGCAGAACTTTGTCCCTCACTGGGCTCGTTTTGACCCGTGGAAAGGCAGGACAAGAAGCTGGAGCTGCTGCAATCAGGATTTTGCTGCTCTCCCATCCGAGGGCACAGCCTGCTGCTCTTCCCTGCTGGAATTCAGACCTGTCTGGAGCAGGAAGGAGGATTTTGCCTCAGAGGTGGGGAAATTAGGGAGTGATAATCCCTAAAAAAAGGGGAAACAGCCCCAAGCAGCTGATTTTACGTCAGCAAACGACAGCGATAAACACACAGAGCCCGAGGGAATTCCGGCGGCGTGCGGGAAGCTCCAGGCTTCAATTCCAGCTGCTCCGGCCAGTCTGGCATTAGAGCACGACCCCAGGAAAAAAAAACAAGAGGATTTTTGTTTTCCATTTGATCCTGGAGAGGTGGATTGTGTCTGGATTTGCCGAGCTGCTCAGCCCCTCTACAGGGCTGGGGAATGCTGCAGGCTCGGTGTCATCCCGGGAGAAAATTCCATTTCCCTGCTTTTGGGCTGGAACATCCCTGAGCTGTTCCAGCTGTCTGGGAGTGAAGGTTCTTTGGGAATGATGCACCTCAGTCCTCCTCCTCCTCCTCCTCCCCTCGGAGCAGAGCTGACAGTGACACCACAGCCTGAGGCTTTTGGAAGGAGAAGGGAAGATGTTCCTGCCGTGTTTGGGGTGGAATGTGCTGAATCCTGAATTCCCAGGGAGCTGCTCTCCCTGCTCCTGCCATCCTTATGGAATTCTGCTTTTCCCTCTGGCCCTCAGAGCTGTGCACCCTCCCTCCTTCAGAAATCCTGCACGGATTCATCCCAATCATTTGGGGAGCAGCTCCACCTTCCCCTTCCCAAACCCAGCAGAGCTGATAACCCTGAACCCGATCTGATCCATTTTCCCTCAAAACTTCTCTTGGGAAGCTTTCCTTGAACCCTCCCAGCTCGGGGGGAGGATTTCTCTTTCACCTCCACTTCCCACCTTGCAGAGCAGGGGCTGCCAGGATTCCAACCCACATTTCCAAGTCTGTCTTGTGGCTTCCAGTGGCCCTAAAATCTGCAAATAAAATCTGCTGGAAATTCCCTGGCCTTGGCCCTGTTTTCGCTGGGGAAGTCTCTGCACCTCCCAGATCACCCAGCCCTCCTTGGGCAAACAGCAATTGTGCATTTGATACTTTTATCTTTTCCCACTTCGCCATTTTTCAGCTGCTAAATTGCATTTTTGTGGGCTCGTCTCTCCCCTTTCATTTGGGTTTACGTCGGGTTCTCTCCCCGCTGTAACTGTACTCGGAGGAAGATTTTAATTACCTCCCTTTCAAGCCCAATGACAAGTGGAGCATGTCACTGGGAGCTAAAGTATCACTTGGAAATGCAAAAGGCCCGGCTTTATCGGGCTTAAAAGCTTTCCTGGAATCTGTTCAAAAACTGCTGACTGGGCAAGATTAACCATCCCAACGTTCAGTCAAAGCCCTGGGCATGTGGTGTTCTTTTATTCCCCCCCGGGGGATCCGTGAAACTGCAGCCCTCGGGCCTTCTGCTCCCGTATTCTCCAGGTTTCCTCTCCTTTGTGCACCAGGGAGAAGCTGGGAATGGGAATCTCCAAATGGTTTTACTGGGAGATTCCTTCAAAGCGCTTCTGGTGGTCCTGGAGCAGCAGGAAAGCTGAGGGATGCTCCTTGTCCTCACACAGCCACCTCAGGCTGGGCAGGGACCCTGGAATTGGGGATCCTGCAGCCCAGGGACAGCCTGGGAGCATCGGGAATCCCCAGCTGGGGAGGGGATTTGTTGGGAGAGGTCAGCAAACGCAGCAGGGACCTGCCTTGGGATGGCTGGGACAAAGATTGGGAGCTGGGAGTGGCACAAGGTGAGGCCAGCTCTCCTGCTGGAGGTGTCATCCCACCAGGATGAGGAGGAAGACCGGGAAATTGGGGGGAAAATGGCCAGAGCTGGCAATTCCCGCTCTCCCCACCCCTGCAAGTCACACGGCCACCTCACACTGGGCAAGGACCGTGGAACTGGGAATTCTGCAGGCCAGGGACAGCCTGAGCACATCCAGGCATTGGGAATTCCCATCTGGAAAGGGTCAGCAAACGCAGCTCCTTGGAATGGTTGGGACAAAGCTGGGAAGGGCACAAAGGGAGGCCAAGGCTGTCCCTGCCCACCTCTCCTGCTGGAGATGTCATCCCACCAGAGCCCTCAGGATGAGGAAACAAGGAAATTGGGGAAAAAATGGCCAGAAGTGACAATTCCCACTCCCCCCGCACCAGGAGCTCCCGGCTGGATTTCCCTGGAGGCCGCAGGGAACAGGGAATCTCTTAATTTGTGGCAGCAGGTTTTCCCTTCCCTGAGCCAGACGATTCCCAATCCAAGAGCTCTTCCAAAATGCTTGGGAAGGAGAATTGTGGCATGTGGAGGGGAAGCACTTAATGGTTTAAAAGGCACGTTGGGCTCTCGGGTCTGTGCAGATTGTCTCTGAAGGAATCCCGGGGGAGCTGGAATTACTCATTTTTAATAGGAACAGGAACCACCTGCCTGCAATCACCCACAGAACCCGGGGATACTTTGCGAGGGAAGAGCAGCATAAAGGCTTTTTACTGGAATGTTTAACCCACTGTGAGTTTTGGAGCTTTTTCTTCTTTTAATTGAAACCACACTTTTGGGAAGTGCTCCCCTCCAGCCTTCCCAAGGAGCAGGAACAAATCCCAACATTTGCTGCGGGGTTTGGAGAGCAAACACGGAGCTGCTGCTGCTGCTCCTCCTTCCCCAAAATCCCCCAGGTCGATTGAGGGACACATCCTCGTTTTTTCCTCCTGTTGGTGAAGCTTCCTGGGCTCAGATCTCCCAGGAAAAGCTCTGGTGCTGTGTCCCACCAGCTCCTGGGCAGAGAGAGGAGAATTCCCAGCAGGTACCGTCCTCATCCTCATGATTTTGTATAATTCCAAGCAAATCTGAGATATTTGATTCGGGTTTTTTTTCACTTTTTTAAAAAATCCTTTCAAAACCTCCTGAAAAATTCCCTTCAAAACCTCCCAAAGAGTGACAGCACCGGGCAGAGGTGTGGGAGAGGGTTTCCCTGAAAGAATCCCATTTTCCTGCTTGATTGACCCCGATCCCGTTTCCCCAGAGCCACCAATGGAAGTTTTTAGATAATTTTTAGATAATTTTAGATAAATTTTAGATAAATTATAATAAATTTTCTCTTTTTCCACACAGCCAGGCCAGTCTCACCACCCCAGATTTTACTCAGCTGGGAAAACACCGCTCTGCTTTGAGCCAAAATCCAACACTGGGGCGTTCTGTTGATTTTCCTGGTTTTTTTCCTCTCCTTCCAGTGAGGGAAAAAGCAACATTTCTGCATCCCTGAGCCCTCTGTGTGTGTGTGTGCGTGTCCTACAGCTCGGATCACCTTTTGTCCCTCTGGCTTTCTGCAGGGACTGAGAATTCCCGTCAATAAAAGGCTCCCAATGAGCGTCCCCTTCTCAGGGATATCACACAACCAGGCCTGCAAAAGCCTTTTATGAGGACATTCACCTCTGACGGGATAATTTCACCTATCACATCACATAATCTCTTCCCCTGCTGCCCGGCCAGGAAATGAAAAGGGAGCAGTGGGGAGATTTCTGCCTGGAGAGCCAGTTCTGCTGCGATGACAGCCTCGATTACTCGGTCCCAGCGCTCTGAAAGGACCAGCACGTCCCAAAATGACAATGCCCCAGGAGACAAAAGGTGGGACAAGGCACAGACCAGGCAGTTTTGGATCAAATGATCAGCGTTCAGCCCGTCCCTAAATATTTTAGCAGGCTCGTTAGGGGCTGGAAGATGTCTGGTAATGTTTGATCCGAACGCAGGTGGCTGGGAAAAGGAAAAAAAAAACCCCGAGTTTAAGAGGATTTGGGAGAAGAGGATTGAGATTAGCGCACAAGCAGAGTGAAATGTTATCCCTGCTCTGCTCCCAGAGCTCTGGCTCCTTCCCGGGATCCCTTTTCAGCGGGTAACACAAGCAGAGGCAGCAGGTGAGGAACAAATACCTGGCTGCAAAAGGAAGCCGAGGGTTCTGCTGAGCCCTGGGACTCTGGGGGAGGCTCTCCCACCTCTCCCTCCCTTTCCCCGTGGAGCCCAGGGGCTCTTTGTGCTCCCCTCAGGATGAAAATTTCTGGGAATTCCACCTTTCCCTCATCCCACAATCCCATTATTCACCCATTTCCCTGCCCCTGGAAGAGCTGATGGTGCTGCCACAGCATCGGCCCTGGGGGTCTCTTCTGTCCCTTCCCTTCTGCTCTTTCATCAGGGAAATTTCCACAGGAGATCCGGGACAATTCTTCCCTCTGCTCCCCTCCAGCAGCTTTCAGCAGAACTCATCCAGAGCCTCTTTCCCTGAAATCCAAACCCTCCTTTCTCCAGCGTGTGGAGAGCTGAGCCTTCCCTCTCCTTTTTTAGTTTGAGGATTGCTCTCATCTGCTTTTCCAATTTCCTTTTCCCTCATCCCTTCATTCCAATTCCCTTTTCCTCATCCCTTCATTCCAATTCCCCTTTCCCTCATCCCTCCATCCCAATTCCTCTTTCCCTCATCCCTTCATTCCAATTTCCCTTTTCCCTCATCCCTTCATTCCAATTCCCCTTTTCCCTCATCCCTTCATTCCAATTCCCCTTTCCCTCATCCCTTCATTCATTCATTATTGCTCCTCTGCAATAATTCCAGGCTGTTTGCTGACAGCCCCTGCCTGGCTGGTTTGGTTTCCCCCCTTCCCAAAGGGAATTTTTCCTGCAGTTCCTGGGTTTTACCTCTCATTTGTCTCTCAATAATCTCATTTTGGGGTCACTCAGTCTTGGAGATCTGACCCTTCCCCAGATCCTCCAGCAGGAAAGTCACCTCCTAATTTATTAAATGTATATGTGATTAGGTTATCCAGGTTAATTAGAAGATTAAATAGGGTCAGACCTGGGGAAATTTCCCTAAATCCAGGTGGAATCCAGGTGGGCCACCTCTCCCTGCCTGTCCCGACACACAGAAAGGTGAAATCCCAAAGTTTTGTCCATCCACCACCGGAATAAATCCGGTGTAAATGATCAGCCCCGTGCTGGCAGCGCTGCCACTGCACCTGAACAATCCGGC